>NC_045709.1:55144253-55462253 GCF_009834535.1 Camelus ferus
GTTCTCCAAGACTTTAGTCTGCCATCCTCTTAGTCTGCCAGCTTTCCAAATAAAGCCGCTATTCCTTGCCCCAGCACCTTGTCTCCCGATTTACTGGCCTGTTGTGCGGTGAGCAGAATGAGTTTCGACTCGGTAACAGTAGGATGTTTAGCAGCATCTCTGGCCTTTACCCACTAGATTCCTGTAGTGAGCAGCCTCTCTCAGTTATGACAACCAAAAATGTTTCTAGAAATTCACTGATGTACATAATTACCTCTAGGTGAGGATCATTCATCTAAACATTAAACTCTCTCCAAAAAGCTAAACTGCATCCAAGAACAAAGCTCAGGAATATTTATAGCAGTACAAAAATAACTAGCATGCCATCAAGGTAAAGTTCATTATGCCTGGGATCTACATAAAAGTTATCAGTTATGCAAAGGAGCAGGACAATATAAGTCATAATAGGGATAAAAAACAACTGAAAGACACACAAAAAATGAAACATATACAAGTAATAGTTTTAGGCATAAAAACAATTGTTATAAATATGTTCCACATACTCAAGAAGACAAATCAAAGATTGAGCATGTAAAGAAGAGGACATGGAAGATGTAAAAAAAAATTAAATTAGATTTGTACCATGGCTGAGATAAAAAATACATTGTGTGATATTAACAGATTATGTACAGAAAGATTACAGAATTTGAATAGCAATAGAAACATCCCAAAATAAAACACTGAGGGGAAGATACTGAAAAAAAAAAAAGCACAAGAACATCAGTAAACTGGGGGCCATGTTCAAAGTTTGTAATATATGCAAATAGAATTCAGGGAAATTGAAGGAGCAGCAAAAGAATTTGAAAGATAAAGGCTGGAATTTTTCCATATTTGTTAAAAACCATAAACTCATAGATCAAACAAGCTCAATGGATTCCAAACATAACATATGTGAAGTGAACCACACCAAAGATTAAAATCAAAGATCTAGAGAAGAAGATGGAGGAGCAGAAGGATGCGGTGCTCACCCAATCCCAGGAACACAACAAAAACAATTTGCACAAAATACCTACTGAACTTTGGCAGAATATTTCTTACATCAGAAATACAAGGAGAATCCTCACAAAACAGGATAAACAACAAGAACTATATTCAGTATCTTGTAGTAACTATAATGAAAATGAATATGAAAATGGATATATAGGTATATGTATGACTGAACTATTATGCCATTCATCAGAAATCGACACAAAGTTATAAACTGACTTTACTTCAATTAAAAAAAAGATAGAGAGTAAATGTTAAAAGTATGAGACAAAAGAAATTATGTAGAGATGAATGAAGATAAAATGATAAGAGACTTCTTATACTAAAAGTGCAAGCTAGAAGATAGTGCAGCAACATCTTTAAAGTGCTCAGTGGAAAAAAATGACAATAAGAAACCCCATGCAATATAAAATTCTATGCCCAAGAAAAATATGTTTCAAAAACAAAAGTGATCTGAAGACTTTCTTCAAACATAAAAAAAGGAATGAATTCACTCCAACCAATGTGGATTATAGTAAATATTAACCATTTATTTCTTGTAAAAGGAAATCATTTGATAGAAATCTGAATTACACAAAGGAATGAAGAACACTGGAATATAAATGTAAACGATTCTTTGTTTTGAAATTAACTGTTTAAAGAAAAAATAATAACACTACAGATTGAGATTTATAACATTTGAAATAAAATATATGACAAACACAGCATAAATGCATAGAAGTGGAAATGCAAGTATTATTGTAAGGCTGTTATTCTATATGTAAAGTGATACAAAATTACTTGTGATAAGTTGAAGATGTGTGCTATAAATCCTAAAGTAATAATTAAAAATAGAGTTACAGATAAAAAGCCAACAAAGCAGATAAAATAGAAATTATAAAATTATTAAATTAATCTAATCTTTTAAAATTATTGAATTAATTAGTTATTAAATTAATCTAGTGAGCCATAAAAGTTGGAAAGAGAACTAAATTTTGGGTCAAATAGGAAACATGTAATATAATAGATTTAAGGCCAATCATATAAATAATAACATTAAATTTAAGTGATATAAGTACTATAATTAAAAGACACAGATCAGATCAGATTACACAGTAAGAACAACTGACAAAGGATTTGTATCTAGAATATATTTTTAAAATCAAATAAATCAATATTAAAATAAAGTAACCAATGTAAGAAATGGTCAAAATATTTGTATGGAAACTGCTTTATATACATATAGTCCATTGGCATATATAAATATGCTAAATACTGTTGCTCATTAGAGAAACAGAAATGAGCACCAAAATTCAAAAGTAAGAATCTCAACTGCTGGTGCAAATATAAAATTGCACATACACTTTGTAAAATGTTTTGGCACTTCTTACAAAGTTGATCATATAGTTACCACACAGACCAGTCAATGCAATCTCAAGTATTCACTCAAGTTAAACAAAAGCGTATATCTATACGAAAAATAAATACAAATATTCATATTACTCTTATTTTTATTAACCAAAACAACATAAATGTCCATCAACAAGTGAAAGAATACACAAATTGTAATATATCCCACAAAGGAATTGTACTCAACAATAAAAGGAAATGTACTGTTGATACATAACACCTCATTAATCACAAATAATTTGAATTAATCCCTACATAATTATGCTGAGTAAAATAATCCAATTAAAAAGATTGTATACATATTGTATGATTCCAAATAAACACAACTCTAAAAAATGCTAGAAAATGAAAACTATCTTTAGTAACAAATAGTGGTCGTGTTTATGTGATGACTAAGAAAGATCTGAGGATGGGTGGAATCCTATGCTGTCTGATAAACATTTTGCTGTGATCTCTGATTTCATAACCTTGATTGTGGTGGTGGTTTCATGAGTATATACAGATGTGTATACATAAGTGTTTCATAAGTGTACATATATGAAAATTTATCAAACTGCTCATTATAAATATGTATAGTTTATTGCATGCCAATCTTCTGTAAAAATCAGAGTATGAGTTTCAAAGGTCTAGATATGTTATTAATACTTCTAATATAACTATTTTAATATAATACTACTATGTATTATGATGTAAATATAAATATGACTTTTTTGATACAACTAATTTCCATACTACTTAGGTTATGTTTGAAAATATAAACAAACCCTCTATAAAATTCAAAAATTATAGTGATATTTCTATACACTAACAGTGAAATATCAGAAGGAGAAAATAAGGAAACAAACTTATTTACCATTCCCTCAAAAAGAATAAAATACTTAGGAATAAATATATCTAAGGAGGTGAAAGATCTGTACTCAAAAAACCTTAAGACACTGATGAAAAAAACTGAAGACAACACAAACTGATAAAAAGATACACTGTGTTCTTGAATTGAAGAAAATAATATTGTTAAAATGACCATACTACTCAAGGCAATCTACAGATTCAATGAATCTCTATCAAAATACCAATGGTATTTTTCACAGAACTAGAACAAATAATTTTAAAATTTGTATGGAAACACAAAAGACCCCATATAGCCAAAACAATCTTGAGAAAGAAGAACAGAGCTGGAGGAACAACATTCCCTGACATCAGACTATACTACAAAGCTACAGGAATCAAAACAGCATGGTACTGGCACAAAAGCAGACACATAGATCAATGGAGCAGGATAGAGAGGCCAGAAATAATCCCACACACTTATGGTCAATTAATTGATGACAAAAAAAAGGCAAGAATATACAAAGAGAAGAGGCAGTCTCTTCATTAACTGGTGCTGGGAAAAACTGGACAGTTACAGGTAAAAGAATGAATTAGAACATTCTCTAACACCACTTACAAAAATAAACTCCAAGTGGATTAAAAGCCTAAATATAAGACCAGATAATATTAAACTCCTAGAGGAAAACATAGTCAGAACACTCTTTGACAGAAATCATAGCAATATTTTTTGATCCATCTCTTACAACAAGGGAATTAAAAGTAAAAATAAACAAATGGGACCTAATTAAACTTAAAACATTTTGGCTAGCAAAGGAAATTATTGATAAAACAAAACGACAACCTACTGAATGGGAGAAGATATTTGCAAATGATATGATTGATAAGGAGTTAACATCCAACATATAACTCAACATCATAAAACAAAGAACACTATTAAAAAATGAGCAGAATTCAATAGACATTTTTTCCAGAGTAATTACAGATGACCAACAGGCACATGAAAAGATGCTCAGCACTGCTTATCATCAGGGAAATGCAAATCAAAACCACAATGAGATATCACCTCATACTTGTCAGAATGGCTATTATCAAAAATAACAAAATTAAAATGCTGGGAGAGGATGTGGAGAAAAAGGAATCCTTGTACACTCTTGGTGGGAGTGTAAATTGTTGCAGCTTTTTGGAAAATAGTATGGAGATTTCTCAAAAAACTGAAAATAGAACTGCCATACAACCCAGCAATTCTACTCCTGGGTATAAATCCCCATAAAACAAAAACACTTATTTGAAAAGATACATGTACCCCAATGTTTATAGCAGTACTATTTACAAAAGCCAAGACATGGAAACAAACTAAGCATCCATCAGCAGATGAATAGATAAAAAGTGGTGTGTATGTGTGTATGTGTATGTATATGTGGAATGTAAAAAATACAACTTAGTGAACATAGCAAAAAAAGAATATATTTTTTGTTCATTATTTTTGAGACTTTTGGTGACTTGAAAAGGAAGGAAAAGATGAGATTTTCTCCAAAATTCTTAGCTTGATCTTAGTGAAAATACTGAAAAGTGGTATCAAGAATCCTACAGTATTTTTGTGGTTTGTTATTTTTCTTTGGTACTTATGTTTCTTAGACTTCAAATAGTTTCCACTTTAAAGAAAAAGGTTCATCATTTTCAATTTCATCAGTTGCATAATATGTTTTGAGGAGAGAATATATACCAGTCTTCTATAATATTTAAGAAAAATATCACTGTTACCTGAAATTTTGCCAGCAAATGAGAATAAGTGTGTATTATTCTATGAAGAACACTGATCAGTAACCAACTGTAATTAATAGTCACAATTAACCAAAGATACATTGACTTTATGGACTATTAAATCTGTTTCCCTTTGTTTTGAAGTCAGTTCAATGTTTCTCAGCTGCGTTATGAGTGGTTTTTCTGCAGTAATGGTGATTTATTTGTCCTATTCCATATTTAGAGCTCAATGCATTTATTTGAAAAGGGGGCAGGTAAGAGAGCATTTACAAGCTTAGATTCTACAAATTAAGCAAAGGTAAGACTAGAGTCTGGCTTCAAACAGATATGTGAACTTGAATACAATCATTTAACTTCCTTAAGCCTTATTTCTACTTCCTTAAAATTGAAATAATATCTACTCCTCAGAGTCATAAGAATTGAGTAACATGATGTCTTGGTATGGGTTCCACCTGAAGTACAGTCTGAAACAAGGATTCTAACACAAGAAATTAATTTGGGTGTACTTGCAGAAAACTCTAGTATAAGAAACAAGGGGATAAATGAAGTGAGACAGAGAGGGAAAGGTAGTCAATTAGATTTACATTAAATAGAAAATATCACTGATGGTAGCTGGAGCTCAATCCTGCTGTACTGAGCGGGATCTTCAGAGTTATTCCATCTGGAGAGTGAGGAGTCAAGGTGTCACCTGAGGAACGCCAGAGGATGTGGGTAGGCATGCGGAGGAAGGAAGGATGTTAATTCTCAGGCAATTCATTTCCGTCTGAGTGAGCTCTGATCCCAGAAAAGGTCCAAGGCAAAGAGATGCTGATGGAAGTCTGATCTGAATATCTCAGACAGGGCAGGGTATCACTGAGAGCACCAGCCTTCATTGTACTACACAGTGTTTAACAGGATACAGAGAAGGAATAAATAAAAGGTAGCTTTTAGTGTGGTTTCACAGATTCCTTTGTATCCTCCTCTGATAAATGGAAAGAACAACAGGCCTTATTTCAGAGATCCTCTTGGTTTCAGTGACAGAATACATGTAGTATCTGAACCCAGTTACACTATCTGACCCCCAGTTATAGGCTATTAAATTTTGCCATTCATATTTCATAAACATTATCATTTTTTGGTTCAATCCTCTAAAAATAAATAAAATATTACCTTCCCTGACCAAAAAAATTTTTTTAATAGATTATCACTTGTTTATTATTATCAAGCTATGAATTCAGAAATTTAGCCTTAACTATAGCATGCCCTAAACAATTTAACCTAAACAGGAAATAACTTACTATGTCAATATATTAACACCGGAATTAATTAATGAATACTAGAATTTTTAATAGCAAGTGGCAATGATTTTTTCATATGACTCTTGGTCAGTATCAATATGTGGACCACTGCTTTTGAATTTGACACCAAAAGTACAGCAAAGGGAAAAAGTCACAAAGCTTCTCCTACAGGAATTATCCTACTTAACGTTCGACTGTAAGTGCTACCATTTCCAACAATTTCCAACAGCATTCAAATGCAAAGTTCCTAAACAAAACCCCTGAACATACTTTTCTTAGATGGTAAATACTGTACATGTTAATTCATTTATGTTAATTAAAAAAGTAAAATTATCTTTCATACTAGGGAATCTTTTATACTAACTTGAACTAAGTTTCTTTTACACTGTTTGTGGCTTTTAGAAATGTCATAATTGAATACACAGTTGATAATTTTGATCTTTTGGAATTTCATATTAAATATTTTATAGATTGTTTTTCCCTGTAACAAAATCACACTGAAATCTTTTTTCTCAGTGTTTAATGGTATCAAATTAAATTCTTAGAAGCCATAAAACCATAGACCTAGGAGGAACCCTGGGAACTGTCCAGTACAGACATACGATTGCACAGAGGAGGAAAGGAAGGTCTAGCCGGGGAAGCGAGCCTTGGCAGAAGGTGTATGACTCATTGGCTTTCTGTACCTACGAAGCTACATTTGCTGATTTTCTCTTTTCTAAAACCATAATTAACATATCCATTTCCTTCAGTGTAGAAGAATTACTGAATATTTCTTAAGCTTAGTTTTCTTATCTATTATGAGATAGTTTTATTAACAGACATTGTTACACACAGACAGTTACTCTGTGCCAGGCATTTTTTGAAGTGTAACAGTTTTTTACAGGTAACAGTTTTACAAGAGTAAGTGCTTTGCAAGTATTTATAACAATCTGATGCTTGCATCAACATTATGAGGTAGTTATTAACAGCATCATCATGTGAAGGCTGTGATTACTGAGGCCCAGAGAGATTTTTGACTTAGCCTAAAGTCACACAGTTAGTAAATTACAGAGGTAGGCTTCAAAACCAGGCAGCCTGGCTCCAGAGGCCAGGCGATTAATTTTACATAGGGCTGCCTCTCATGACTCGCACTGGAATCACAGTAATCTACATAAAACCAATGGAAGCCACTATGGTCCTTACCATTATTTTAAAGACATGGAAAAAAAATCAAGGTATGTAGGATCTGGCTTCTTATGCTTGAATATTGGCTCCATTATCATTAGCTGGGAAGTCCTAGAAGAGTCACACCTTTTCAGATTTTCAGATTTTAATATAAATATGGGAAGCAATAATTACCCGTTTATTAAAATTATTCAAGGAAATCTAAATATATTACTTTATCATGTTATATGAATATGTTACATTTATATGAGTATAGTACCTATGGAAATTCTTTGTAAACTTTGAAGGCTCAGACAGTTGTTCGTTTTTAGTACAGTGTATAATGTCTGGTCAGTACTAAATGAATAGTAAATAAGTGAATGGTGGAATCCAGACATAAGTTGATTATTTATCAATTAATTTTTTCCTCCATTGTAAAATCAATAGTTTGTAGATAAAGGGAGCAAAAACAATGGAAAGACAATAGGAAAAAGTAGACATCTGTTGTGGAGGCTGTGGATGTAAGCTTCTCAGCTTGCTCACAAGAGAAACTGTGTGGGAGAAGAGTTGACTGACAGCCCCACTTACAGTCCCTTTGGGACTTTCCACCACATTCATCCCAGGAGAGCCGCACTTAGCCTAGATGCTCCCAGCCAAGGCCTGAGCACAGCCAGATTGCTAGTACTAGGGTTCCCAGGTGACACAGAACTCCTCTCAAGGGCAGCTTTCACTTCAGCCCCCCTCCCCCCACCCGGTCTTGGAAGAATGTTTTCCAGACCTATGCTAAGTTCTGAGGTCTGATGCTCTTCCTACCCAATCCATTCATCCCTCTCTCTTTTCACAGGTAGACCTACCTCAAGGTCTCAAGATTTTCTCCTTACCTTCTCCAGGCCCCTCCACCTTTATCCTTCACAGACTTCCCCCTCACTGAGTCTTTCCTATTTTAAACTCATCTAGGCAACTTAGTCTTAGAGGACCTAAGTGCACACACTTATTATCCCACCATCCAGAAACTTCCCCTGCTTCACATTCCGTGTGTGCTAACACCAGCTCATGCCGGCTTACAAGACCTAAGTGTGTGTTCTCTTCCCAGACTGACACCTTCGCAGATTTTCACACAGGTAACTTGAAATCAGCCAGGGTGTATTTACAACGTCAAAACCTGTTTCCTCCCAGGGAGCCAATTTTGAATCACTTAGTAGCACACAGCCGGCGTATAGCTTTTATACATATGAAACAATGTATTTTTGGTAAGTTATTTGTTCCACTTTGCAATAGATAGTGAGTAGTTTTCCCGTGTCCATGTTCTTCTGCTATGGTATTTTTAACGGTTTCATAGTATTTCATCTTAGAAAAAGCATGCTATGTATAGTTAATCCCCTGCTACTGAACATTTATTTCCAACATTATATTAATGAAGCTATTGCCTGTATAAGCAATATTATACTTACTTTAAGTTTTTGATTCTCAATACATGTTAATCTTTAACATTTTAATGTCAAATAATGAAAACCACAATAAAGTACTTTTGTTATAAATCCCCATGGCTATGACAGAAAGTGTGTAACAATATTTTTAATATATTTTTTAAATTGAAGTATAACCACTTACAGTGTGTCAGTTTCTAGTGTACAGCATAATGTCCTAGTCATGTATATATATATATATTATATATATTTATATACATACATATATATATGTTCATTTTCATATTATTTTTCATTATAAGATACAAAATATTGAATATATTTCCCTGTGCTATGTAGAAGAAACTTGTCTGTTATCTATTTTTATATATAGTGGCAAAGGAAACCGTAAGTAAAACAAAACGACAACCTACAGAATGGGAGACAATATTAGTGAATATAGTTTCATGGTGAGAAGTCTGGGTTCTGCTGTGAGGATGGTCTTTTCACACCTGACCCTGACATTTATCAAATATGTGACTTGAGGGAATTTCTAGTTCAACTACTCCTTCAGTAAAATTGATTTAATAGTAGTATTTACCTCATAAGTTTTCTGTTAGTATATGATTAATTTATATAAAGGTCTCAGAAAAGAGCTAACACATGTGGCTAGCACTATATATTTGTGAATTATCATTATTACCACAATTATTATTTTTCCATAGTCAAAAGTAGTGATAAATGCAGTTTTAAGGTATTCTGTTATGCTTTGGCCAACCAATTTCATATATGTTTCTTTTTGTGCTGAAACGAGTAAAGAGATAATACTTGCGTGTTGCTTACATAGTGTTTGGCATATAATACAAAACGCAGGTCAGGAATTATTATTATTTCCATTGACAGTATATACATTTTTTGGCCAGAGCTTGGCAAATGGTTATAGCTAATTTCAGATGGATGGGGAATTTTAACCTCTCTGATAGCCAGAAATAGAGAAAAATAGATATTGGGGTGTATTTGTAATGTATGACACACTCTCAAAGATCCAGTTTTCTAAATAAAAACAGAATTCATTAAACTTGGAAAACATTTACTTGAATATAAAGAAGAACAGTATTCTTCTTTTAGATTATATTCATAGTTAATTTAACATCCATAATAATATTTGGCTTTCATTCAAGTTATTTCACGTAGAATAAGATCACTCATATAAACACACATATCATTAACTTTATTTCTACCAATAAAGTACAAGGTCCATGTACTCTATTAAGTGATAGAGTTTAAAAAAAAAAAAGTTGTAAAAACCTCCCCTGAAGTTCACAAAAGCTAAAGCGATTTTCAGAAAACTGAGATTTGTAGGTCAAAAGCAGCCTGCTGCCTATTTTTATAAATAAAGTTTTATTAGACACATACACACTCATTCTTTTGTGGATTGTCTGTGACTCCTTTTTGCCATATGACAGCAGAGTTGAACAAAGTATGACATATTTACTGTTGGGCCCCTTTTTACTAAGAGTTTATGAACTCCTGCTGTCAAAACACAGAGACCGAAGTTATGGAAACGGAACAATCAAGCAAGCAAGCATACAGAAAACAGAACACAACTAAATCATCTGAAATTTCCAAGGACAAGAGTAAACTGATAGGGTCAGCATATGAAAGGAGATGGACTCTCGTTGAGTTTTGACAGGAAGTGTTCAGATTTTCTGCAACAGCAAACAGCATAACCTAATGGCAGTACTGCTTCTTTGGTAACTCTAATTCATAATAACCATGCATTTAAATTACTGGTAAACTTCACTGATTTAACAAAATCTGAGACACTGTTTATATTAATTTCCAAAGCTTCAAGGCTTTTTTTTTTTTTTTCCCCACAGAAACATACCCTAAAATACTGCTTGTTATGTTGGTGTTTTAGGGAAAAGCCAAGTGAAGAATTTGAGTAATTATGTGGAAAATTTGGGCAAAAGCCACTCATTTTCCTCAATTACAAGCAATTTTCCAAATCACTTTGCATGGTATCATATGGTAATTTCTGAGATTAAAAGAGGAAAGAAAATTTCTGGAAAAAATACCATGCTTTAAACTTGAAGGGATCTGTGGTGTAATGTCCAAGTTAAGTAAATCTTGGTCTTTAATAAATATTAGTATTTTTTAATGTGCCAGAATTAAGGAAGAGAAGCCAGAGGTGGTGGTATCTGTAAATTATTTTACCCCTTTTCATTTTTATCTTATTGTTTTATTTTTCCTTGACCTCTGATTGTTAGTTAACTAGATTTTGTCTATCTCCAGCCAGAAACAAAGCAGCAAGTGCTTTCTGGGTGAGAACATTTAGATCTATCTTTTTTTTTTTTAATTTTAATTAATTAATTTTTAGAGGAAGTACCCAGGCCCCCCTGCATGCTAGGTCTTCGCTGTATCACTTGAGCTATACCCTCCACTTAGACCTTGTTTCTGCTTCTGATTTTTACCTTTACAGTACAGATACAGAAAAAAAAGAGTCCTGGCTGGAAGTTGCCTTGGAAGTGATCTTAGAAACCATGTATCTCTGTCCAGTACAGGGTTTCACCATAATTTTAAATAAATAAGTTAGACTAACTGGAAAGCTTCAATCTAGACTGTGATATTGAGGAACGCACATTAGACTTTTCTGTTTTAATTTCTACAGAGCTTTATATAAAAAAGGTTCTTTTTTTTTTTTCTTTTACATTTGTTGAAGAGTATTGAGGACCTTAATGCACCATATTGACAGAGTAATAAAAATAGCAAATTGCATTTCAGGCCGTGTGCCAACATCATTAAACTTCCAGTCATACCCAAAACAATAAGGAGGGCAAAACAAAAGCTGTGGCTGTTCCCCAGCTCAGCTGGGATCCCTGGGGAACTGTTGTCAGTAGCCCACCTTGGGTTCCTTATACACTGAACCTCTGAACTACTGTTGTAGCCGATTTTGGCTTCGATTTTATAAACAGTCTGCCCTTCTTTCTTCTCTGGTTTGTGTTTTAAAGAAAAAGTTTAATTGATACCTGTTCTGTGAGTTGGCCACTTGGATGCTTCCTGTTACCAGTGATTGAGTGTCCCTCTCCCCTATCCAGCTACCCTACTTTCAGATTTACATGTGAAGAATTTAAATGTGCCAGAATAAATACTCCTTTTAGTTAAATCAGTGACCCCCAAAGAAAGCCATTCTACAATTTTAATCCTGCACTTGTCCATGGCAAATTGAGCAATAGAAAGGCTTGTTTGACCCCCCTCTACCAAAATATAACCCTGTAAGTTACCAGAGTAGATTAAAAAGTAAATCTTCAAACTAGTCCACTCCATTCGAAATCAATCAGAAAAAGGTAACATTTTATGGCTACATTTACAGATTACAAAAACCCTTATTCCAAGTGGCTCAAAATAATATTTAAAAAAACAAAATTAAAATTTGAATTTTCCAAGGAGTAAGACAGCTTTCAAAATGATTGGGTATTTAAAAATATGTAGATATACGTTATAATGTTACACCCCTTAATTTAAACTCATGTTATGTATCGTCTACTATGTCAGCATTCATTTAGAAATTAAAAAAAAAAAGTTTTCTTTTTTTCCCCTTTATTTTCATTCCTTTCAGAAAGGAAACATTCTACTTCTTAACTCCAGACTCATTTTTAAAGAAAATAAGTATCCGTGGAGATCTTGGTACAAGAGCAAATCAGGAGGATAGTACCATATATACTCAGGACAAAATTTTCATCTGTTAGTTTTCTGAAAATTCTTTACAATAGAGAGTGCTTGAGTATAACTGTTCAACATTACACCACGCCATCTTCAATTGCTTTATACAATGTCTCAGGAAATGGTCCAGCAGGTTTGCTGTAGCTAAAATGAGATTCATCTCCAGTATCGATTTACTTATCCCGCGACAGCACTCACATCTTGAAAGTCCTCAGATGCTTTGAAATCCTCATTTTTGTTCAGTTGACTGTGAACTTAGCTGCTTGTTCTTTCAAAATTGCAATATGCAGGCAAGCTTTCACTAAATTTCTTCATGAACCATTTAAACCAACCTACATTTAAGGACTTCTGGAACTACAAACTCAGAATTTTCAGATGCTTTTCTCCCCTCTGATTAAATTTAACTAATTGTGAAGTAGTTCAAACACCAAGGAAAAATAACATCAAAATGAGCAAATAGTCTTGCATCTTCACTTCAGTACAGCCTGGTGTACCTAATACAAAGCTCAATTTCATTTCAATGTGGCAGGACCATTGCATGCACCATGGTATTACCATCTGATAAGTATGGAATGATAAATCAATCTATGCAATCTACACTAAAAGACTTGCTTTCATAGACTAGATTGCCGTAGCCTAAGCAAGGAGTCAAAATGGGCCCAAGTTATCTTATTAAAATCAGAAGATAATTGCAAACAAAAATACGAGTTAAGGACAAATGAAAACCCAGAATGACTGTACCTCACAATGGAAAACAGAACAAAGAGTAGAGGGAAAAGTCTGAAGACCAAGGGTTAAATGGTAAGTTGGAGAATCAGATGGTGTTATCTGCAAATTTACGTTGAACAGAGAATGGGAATTGGAGGTTCAATAAGAACTTTGTCTTTCACTGAATTAGAATGGTTCATCTTGAACCACAGTTAAAAGCTTAATGAACTTGGGTACAAGAATCACCTTTTCAGAGACCTCAGGAAAGGAGAATAAAATAATTCAGAAGAAAGGAGTAGCAGATCAGAAGGAAAGCCATTGATTAAGAAGTTTAATTGAATGTCAGTAGGGAGACACTCTTCTAAAATGTTTGGAACCACCTTGAAAGTACTCTGCTAAAATTAAATTTGTCTGAATGAGATGGTAGGAAAAATCTATAGATGTTGTTTGTGTGAGATGATAGTTTTAAGATACTGAATAAACCTTCTCCCTCACCTGTGGGTAGGAGTAAAATAACCCAGAGACAGAGTGCATAGACAGGAATGTATGAGCCTTGTGTAGTGGAATTGTGTTGATGTTTGCCTGTTAGCTATTCCTCTTTTTTTTTTTTAATTGAGCTATAGTCAGTTTTTATAATGTTGTATCAATTTCTGGTGTACAGCACAATTTTTCAGTCATACATGAATATACATATATTCGTTTTCATGTTCTGTTTCATAGTGAGCTACTACAAGATCTTGAATATATTTCCCTGTGCTATACAGCATAGACTTGTTTATCTATTCTATGTATACCTGTCAGTATCTGTCAATCTCGAATTCCTAGTTTGTCCCTTCTCACCCCCCTCACCCCCATTCCTCTTGTTCTAGTAAGAGTTCTACTATTTTTTGTGTATAAGTATTACATAATAATAAAATATTACATAGTTATTGAATAAAATATAATAAAATATAATTACAACAAATAATAATTATTTTACTAAGACCAACACTTACATAGCTCTTATTATATGCCAGGAACTGTGTTAAGGGTCTGTCTAATCCTCGGTGCATTGATGCTAATACTATCTGCTTTTCACTAACGAGACAAGTAAGCACAGAAGTCCTAGCATCCTGCACAAGATCCCTCAGACAGTTAAATGATAGAACGAGAATAAACTCAGAAAGTCTGGCTTCAAATCAACGTATACATTCTTTCCATATTTACTAGTTAGAATATCACAATTTATTTTGCTAATTGCTTGACACTTTTCTGTTTTTAGAAAACTTTCCATAAGAATACATAGTTTCCTCATTATCACAATTGGCATAGTATTTGCATAGATGTAGCATAATTTAATTAATTCATTCCACATTGGGGGATATTTATAAATGTTTCCAATCTTGTGCTGGTACAAGTAATAATGTAATAGAAATCTTTACGTAGAACATTTTACACATTTAAGAGTGCATCTTTGAAATAAAATGATTGTAGAAACAAAGAGAATATTTAAATGTAATCTTGACTGATATCATCAGGTCACTTCCTAAAAGCAATACATAGAAATACTTTTTCCCACACAGCTGGCCAGAAGAATGTTTTATTAAATGTGACTTTTAACTTTTCAGATTTACAGATGGAAAATGGAAGCTAACTATCATTTTACTTATAAATTCTCTCATTATTGAGTAAGGTTGAGCAAGTTTTTATAACTTGAAGAGTCATTGTATTGACATTATTTTTGCATTTTTCTATTATGCTGATCAGCTGTTTTTTTCTCTAAGAGCTATTTACAAATGAATAAAATGAGTCTCTTGTGGTATATTTGTCAACCCTCCTAACAAATTTGCAATCTTTTTCATTTGTCTTTTGATTTTTCCTACCACTCAGAAGGTTTTTGTTTCTTTTTTTCTATTTGTTTTGATATCATCAACTATAGCAATCTTTCAGTCCATGCCTCTGAATTTTGTCTGTGTTTTGAAAGACATTTTTCAATCTGAGCATATAAAACTATTTCCCCACGTTTTCATCTAGTACTTTTATGATTTCATTTTACTTCAAAACATTTAGTCCATTTGGAATTTAACATTTAGCCTATATGGGAGTTAGCAAACAGTAGATATTTTACATGTGATATTTTTGGCTAGAGTCAGTAGGGTATTGAATTCTTTCTTTCATCTCTACAGTCTTTCGCTCATTCACAGACACGAAGGAAACTCTTGTTGTATGTGTGGGCTATGGCCATACAAATATGTTTAAGGCTTGGACCTTAAGTGTGTCAAAGGCAGTGAAACAGTAGTTTCTGCTTCTTGATTTCTGTATTCCTATGAATCTAATCTCATACTCATATTCAAAATTAAGTTTTGATGACAGAATGCTAGATAAAGTCACCAAAATATCTAATAAAAAGAAGTCTTTCAAAAATATTTGAACATTATTTAACTATAAAGTTATCAGGCAGTAAAGTGGTATTTTTTTAGACTAGTATCCAAGCAAAATTGATGACAAGATCAAGAGAAAACCTTTTTAATGTCATAATAGAAGTTCTATTACTTGGTGTAGTTTCTCTTCAGTGAGCTGTGGTTTTAATGAACTGTTTTAACTCTCTTAATCATAGTGAAATTAATAATTTGACAATATTTTTACCTTATGTAGGGATGGACAGTTGTGCAAGATTTAAGTATCACCTGAAGACCTGGTGAGATTTTGCACTGTACATGTGATGCTATCTCCAGTGATCTTTGAAATTTCAGGAATGAGAGTCTTTATTTGTATAAAGGAGTTAGAATAAGTGCTCTACAATTTCACTCTCAGTTCTAGAATACTGTGATAGTTGGCTGTTTCAAACTTTCATCTGATGTCACTGATTATTGAATAGCCGAGTTGAAACAACAGAATTTGACCTCAGCACAAAAATTTTTGAAGGCTGATTTTCAAAAAAATGGTAATGAAGTCTTATTTCTTTTTTTTTTTTATCTTAACCAAAACTAAAACAAGAGTCATCTGAAATTCTGCTTCTTGAATTCTACTTCTTAATTGAGTTATTAACCTATTTAAAAAAAAAAAAAACAAATTCAGTGGAACATTGTATAAATAACAATAGAGAATCATAGCATTAAAATATTACTGAGTAATTCCTTAGCCGCAAAAACCTAGAACCAAATAGCAACTCATGAAGGTGCCTGTCTCAGTTTTGAATCATTCAAAAGATTACAAATAACATATTCTACCACGTCAATTTACTCTGTTCGTAGGTGAGTAACCTTAGTGAACTTTGACCCGTCTATAGTTATTAACCATCTGCTTCCAAAGGAAAATGATGCTTTCTTCAATGAAAGACATAAAAACACCGAGTGTATGCCTAATTGCCCAGCTGGCTGAGTTTAGAATAAAACACTGCAAAGCTGATTGGTAAATTGATTTTGCCATTTGCTGTGGTTTTCTGCAGGCATCTAATCAATTGGATAGTTTGTGCTGACCCATTTTTGGGTTATTTTGTTCTCTCTGTAATATTTATCTTCAATACCATTTTAGCTGTATGTATTTTTATACATTTGTAAAATGAAAGCACTCTCCTAATGCTGATTCTAGGGCTTTTGCATGACAGGTACATATAATGTACAAGAATACATAATTTAAAAAATTAAGCCAGTGTCCAGCATAATAAAAAGTTTCTACAGCGAATATATTCAGTATGGAGTTTTTTAATTTAATTAAGCTGAGGAACAAAAATTTTGAGATACAAGAATTTGAATACTACATTAATGATAAATTTGTGACTTTTCTTCCCTAAATATTTGACCCATTAGTCTACAGATTCCAGAATTTGGAAGTAACCTTAAATGTCCTCTACTCCCACAAGCCATCTCATGCTGGAATTCCCTCTGCAACATCTCCACCATGTGGTTATTTGGCCTAAATCACCACCAGTGACGGGAAACACAGTATGTCCAGAGGAAATTCATTTTACTCCTGTTCAGCTCTGATTGCTGCATAGCCCCTCTATATGTTAAGCTCGAACTGATCTATCTGAAACTCCTAACAATTGATTTCAATTCTGCCCATTAGTGCCTAATACACTGAGCTTCAGTAACCCTCACTAATTCTCCCTTCCCATTGAAAGACCTTTCAATACACAAAGAGATATTAGTATCACCTACATCCCGGTACATTTCTGATTGATCTCTTTCAAATATTTTATAGTGTGTTCATATTCCTATTAAAAGATGGAGCTTAGAAGTGTACATTACTCATTAGGTGGTAGCCAGTTCTCAGAGTAAAGATAAATTATTCTACCTGCCAACATTCATGACATGAAGACATTTCTATTCATGCAACCTGAGGGACTGTGATACAAGCCACACACTGCAGAACAGTGGTCTATAATCCCTAATTGCTAACAGACATATCCCTCTTGTCAAATGACACAGTTTGCTTTTTGCTTTCTACACAGTGGAAAGCAGTTAAGTTTGCTCAAGTTAACCATGAGTTTTCAACTTCCAGGCTTTCATTCAAATTAAAAGCTTAATGAATTCAATTTAAAATCTTTAATTCAATATTTAATACTTATAATTCTATCAGCTGGTTCAGCTACACATAACAAGGAGAAATAATTGTTGTGGCTTAAAAAAAATAAAAGTGTATTTCTGTCTCGTGAAAAAGCGACAGGAGGGATGTGACCCAAGATAGCTCAGTGGCTCCACAGCACCTCCAGTGGCCAGGTTGCCACCTTCCTTTTTCCAGGCATGTGGTTTCCTTCTCTGAGATCACCTCAAGTTCCTCAAGGGCCACTGAAGCCCCGCTATCACCTCCAAGTAGTCTGTCGGAAGAAGAAAAAAGGCAGAAAAGGAAAAGAAAACCCTTCCAGCTGACTCAGTTGTGGGTCTAAAAAATTATTATTATTATTATTTTTATCTAGTCTATGGTTATATAGCAATGCAAGGAAGACCCACCCCTAAATTACTTTTTATTCTGGCCAGCAAGTCTCAACTGAAAATGTAGTTCTTCTAACATAAGAGGAAAGAGAGAATCGCATTCTTTTCCACGTGTATGTAGAATATGAACATGAATTGTTCATCTGTTAAGTGATAAATCGAGTCACAACACATTTCAAAAGACTGAGAATCAGAAAAAGATGCTGTTTCACACTCACGAAAATTAAAATGTTTACAATATCTGGCAATGGTGTATAGCAAGGAAAACCCTGACACTCCTAGTGAAAGTGTGCATTTGTTCAACAGCTCTGAAAACCATTTTGTTGTTATCTAGTAACACTGAGTATCTATACTGTATAACTCAACTGTTCCATTCCTAATAGAATCTCTTGAATATATTCATCAGAAGACAAGTGATAAAATGTTTGTGATAGCATAACATTAGGGGGAGAAAAAAAGATTGTAACAGTAGTAGAAAATATGATGACATTGCTTTACATGGAAGTCATATCTATAGGGATAAACCTTATAAACATTAGGTGTCATAGAAAGTCACTAAAGAAATCAACATAATGAGATCTTTTATATGAAGAAAACTGACAAGAATTAATAATTTATTATTCAATGGTAAAAACACACACTGCTTTTAAAAAATAATGAACTTATCTGCAAAACAGAAACAGGTCTACAGACATAGTAAACAAACTTATGGTTGCTGGGGGGAAAGAGGATGGGAAGACATAAATTGGGAGTTTGAGATTTGCAAATATTAACTACCATATATAAAATAGATTAAAAAATAAATTTCTTCTGTATAGCACAGGGAGCTATATTCAACATCTTGTAGTAATGTATACTGAAAAAGAATATGAAAACAAATATATGTATGTATTTGTATGACTGAAACATTATGCTGTGCACCAGAAATTGACACATTGTAATTGACTATACTTCAATTAAAAAACATGAAGAGAAAAAAATAATGAAAGTAAATCATGACAAAATTAGTGAAAAAAAAGATGCTCTTAGGAGGAAAGGAGGGAAATAAAGATCATGAGGAGAGGAAATGAGGTACATAGGAAAATTACTAATTGAGATACCATGTGTCAGGTAGAGGGCCCTAAAGAATGTTCACACTGTATGTATACATTATATACACTACTGTATGTATAACATGCTTCATTAAAAATATGTAAAAGCTAGGAAAGACGGAGATATGTCCTGATTAAAAGAAACTTGTATGAAACAGTGTGATAAAAAGAGGCTCAAAATAAAAAGGGAAAGACATAAAGAAAGTGCAAACTAAAACTAAGTAGGACTTATGAAACAGCCTGACATTGAATATTTAGAAGACTAAAGTCATTAAAAGGACACATTATATAATAATACAAGGCAAAATTTATGAATATGTGATAGTCCTAATTCTGCATGGAACAAATAACACAGGGAATGGAGCAAAAACTATTAGAAAGGCGTAGAGAGTTCTGTTTCAATATTTTGTGTATTTATTGATGTCTTCACAATACCTAAAACAGGACTTGTGATACGAGGCATTCAAATTTGCTTTTGTAATAAACAGAATAAATAATTATAATGGAGCATTTATTGATGCTGTTAATTGCAGAGGAGTTTATTAGAAACAAATATTAACAACATAAAGGAATTGAATAATTCCAGAATACACATATAAACACCTATACATTCACATACATATACATAAATACATTTGTACATACATTTCTACATCTAATTATCTACAAGTAGTGCTAAATTTTCAGAACCTTAAAGATTTTAAAGCCAAATATTTTGACAAAATTAAAAACAAATAACAAAAGGGTGATCATAAACATATTAAGTGCTTAAAAGTAAGAAAATATCAGTATGTAACCCCTGGAATTAAAAAAGAAAAACATCAAAACTGATATTACAAATTATCTAAGCATCAATGAACCAAATTTCATGCCAAACCACCTATGATTAGCAACATGGTATTCAGAAGAAAATGTGAAGATTTAATTGCTTTCTTTATTAAATCAAAGAAAAAAGTGAAGAAACCAATACATTATTTTAATTTTTTTAGGGAAAGTAGAAAGAGGAGATTTTATAAAGATGAGTTAAAGTTTAATAAATAAGAAAACATCAAAAATAAATACAAGTACTGGTTTTCTAACGATGAGAATGTCATTGTGAGACTTTGAAGCAAAAAATAAAAGAAGGAAAAATATAAATGTTAAGGGAAATTAAAATAGGTATAACCACAGATAAAGATTATAATTAAAAACAAAACTCTATACTGAAAATATTTGAACATTTATGATAATCTAATTTATTAATGAACTAAGAACAGCAACATTTACACAAGGATAATTAGAAAACATAAAAATTGGAAAAGTTGATTTAAAATCTATCCGTTAGAATACACTAGAATAATATGATTTCACAGCTGAAAATCTATGTGAAATTTTTGAAATATAGCATTTCAAATATGGAAAATGCTACAAAGCAACCTGATTTGTTTAATGGACCTGAATAAATTACACCAAAAATAATAAAGACAAAAAAATCAGTCTACTGACCTGAAAGCATCATTCAAAACTAAAAAATTCTAAATTTATTTGCATTAATATCAGGGACTAGATCAGAACTTTTTCTAGAGCCACTATTATTTTTATAGTAGTAAAAACATAATAAACCTTTGCATAATGAAATATAAATGTATATTAACATATCAGATTCAAAATATATAATATTAATAAGGACATTATATTTTATTAAATTAAAATGAGGAAAAAATAAAGACAGTCTATTCCTGGTGAATACTATTCTACTTTAAGATCGCCTAAAATACTCCAGGGGAATAGGAAACCTACTAAAATTCACTAAGGTGAATATAAAACAATACTAAAATAATTAGCTGCTATCATAAGTAATAAACAGTGAACACTGAAATGTGGAAAGTATTCTATGCATAATAGCAACAACCACAAGATATATATATATTCATGTATAACTGAAAAATTGTGCTCTGCACTGGAATTTGACACAACATTGTAAAATGATTATAAATCAATAAAAAATGTTAAAAAAAAAAAACCCACAGGGACAAAATCTCCTTGGCAAAAGTTAACAAGAAAGACACAGGACCTAGGTAACATAAAACTGTAGTGACTGAAAGACAAAAATCAATATAAGAACAAATAGAAACCTGTAACACATTCTTGTACAAAATCATAATATCATAAAATTATAAATTTTCCAAACACCAAGCATACTACACTAAAACTATAGTATATAAATTCATTTCATTTAGTATCCTGCCAGGATACTAAAAAATATATACTTTGGTGTATTTCAAGACAAGTTAAAGGGAAATACAACAACCCGCAGTGAGACTAGTCTGACACAAAGAATCTTGTGTGCCATGACCTTGACCTATGACATAGTAGCTACTCATTAAAAAAGTATTTGAATGAACGGTTTTGAAAAATAATGTATTAGGAGCATTAGGCTGTTTTGAATATTTGAGCAGGACTAGAAATTATGAAACAGTTATTTTCAAAATAATATAATTGTTTCACATGTAATAATTGTCAGGTACTCTGTTCCTTATTATTATCATTCTCTCGTCACTAAGCCAGTTAATGGCAGGTATGCAAGTTATGAGAACCTCCCTGGAGTACTGTCCTATGGCCTCACTTTTGTTCTCATGTAGAGATGATCATCGGAATACAGTATAATTTGATTTCATGCATTTTGCTCTGAGACAGCTAATAACATGCCAACTGCTTTGGTTCTTTCTTTAGAGAATTATGCAGGGCTTATAAAGATGATCTGCCACTGTTTGAGTTCCGTAGGCGAAGGCACATCTTCATCACCGACTAATGTGGCGCTTGCTCTCGGAAGGCAGGAGCAGGCAGGACAGAGGCTGCCTCCACATCTGTCTCCTCCAGGGGGCAGTGGTGCTTCCTCCCCACTGTTTTCTTTATTAACGCTAATTTAGCCTTTTAAGAATTGGCAACTCTTTTGCAAAATTTGAGCATGTTTTTCCCATAGAGGAATAGATTTGAGAATTTGCAGGACTGATTAGATTTTTAAACAGTTATGCAGTAAGCCTCATGGCCTCACAAATATTGCTTTCTGTTTCTCAACCTGAAAGTACAGTTTACTGGCATGATTATCATTGCTGTAAACAAATCTTCATTCCAAGAAACCTCATTCCATGAGGAGTTTGGATAAGAAGCCTGAAAAATTAAATATTTATGTTCTTTCACACAATCGGTAAAATCCAAATCTTCTCCAAAGATGACATTCTCTTCCCTGCAAATCTTCGGAACATGTGAGTGTCTGGCATACATATATATGTGTGTGTGTGTGTGATGATAAATGTTTCTTGTCTTAAGATACTACGTTTTGGGGTAATTTGTAAGCAGCAAATGATAACTAATACAAAGCACCAGCAGCAGAAGCGTTTGCCAATTCAAGTAATAGGCTTTTGAGACTCCTGTGTGTTAGGTACTCTGTACACAATAATGGACAAAATAGAAAAGGCCTGTGCTCATCCACCATATGGTATGCTAATAAAATACCCAACAAAACCATCCAGATAAATTTTTAATTAAAGTTGTGTTAAGTTAAATGGAGGAAATGTGTGGTGTGCAGGGTGTGTCAAACAGGGGTGATCCATCTAGGCTGGGGGGTCAGTAGTGACTTCTCTCAAGAAAGTCTGTTTCATGCTATGAAAAAAGCAGGTATGAGGGTGAGCATAGCATTTTGGGTAAGAAGTAGAAAACTATCATTACAGAGTCGAGGGGAAGCATATGCCAGGGCCCTGGGGCTAGAACTCAGTAAGGCAAAGACTCTGATGTGTTGAGCCTTATAGAACATTAAGTACTGGAATTGTTTCCTAAAAGCAATAAAATTTTGAAGTTTAAGCCAGAACACTCATAATCATATTTGGCACTTTACTTTTTCTTATTCAGTTACAATGTGTCAGTTTCTGTTGTACAGCATAACATCCCAGTCATACTTATATACATATACATGTATTCATTTTTGTATTCTTTTTCATTAAGGATTATTACAAGATACTGAATATAGTTCCCTGTGCTACACAGGAGAAATTTGATTTTCATCTGTTTTTATATATGGTGTTTAACATTTGAAAATCTTTAATTCCCAAACTTATCCCTTCCCACTCACTTTCCCCCAGTAACCATAAGATTGTCTACTATGTCTGCGAGTCTGTTTCTGTTACATTTGGCATTCTAGAAGGACCATTGTTGTTCCCTTGTGGAGAAAACATGGATACTGGGAGGCCAGTTAGGAAACTGAGAGATGATGGTGGTTTTATGTCAGATGGCTATGCTGGGTTAGAGAGTGGAGACAAAGATACTCTAGAATGTAATCAGGTGTGCTGCTACAACATAAAATTAAAAAACATCTAGATTTCACATAGACACAAAATATTTACTGAATGGGAATATACTCTGTTTCATCAATCAGAACTATTTAATGACAACTTATAATGTATAAAACTATTCTTCATATACTATGGGGAAATAATGGATAAGGGCAAAAAGATTAATCCTACTTTGCTACAGGTTTCACTAGTATAATACTCTTCCTATTCCTTTACAAAAAATATCATAATAATATATTTAAAGGACTTAATTTCTGCCCAGAATTTGCTAATGACTTTTATATTTCTAATGTTAATCCTTTTCCACTGTTTTATTATCTAGCATAGCTACAAAGGTTGCCACCAATTGAAAAAAATAAAATTTTCTAATCCATGTGAGGAAGAGAAAAATACATACAGTACACCATAGCAGAAGAATTTCTCTTTTCTTTTCTAACATTTCCCCCCAGAATGATCAAAGTTCAGGTAATCAGTGATATAAAATGATGTAATCCCAGAAATCAATCAGTGGATACTTGAAGGAAAATCACCTTCTACTTTCATACAAGAGATTCCAGAAGGTAATCCAGACTAATTACTTGAAAGAAAGCTTTCTTTCCAATATAACTTTGCACAACGAAAGAATATTTCATGTTATTGAATAGTTCATATTATTCCATTATACAAAATATTGTAGTCAGATCAAATGATTTCTCTACCACACCTCTGATGATGAGTGCCTGTAGCAGCAGAATTCTATTTTTTAATCCCATTTTACAGTCATAAGGGTCACTTAGAGGGAAATTAAAAATAGCATATTTTGCTCTGATATAGCACTTTGCTTTTCATTTTATATCCTACTTTAAATAGATAAATAGCAATTATGGATTTTCTCTAGTGAGACGCTGTGTTGCAAAGATCAACTTATGAAAAAGAACATACTATGAAATGCAGAGTCAGTACTGTGCTTATGATAAAGTGTGTTCCAAAATAATGTGCATTCCTTCCTCTCCAGAGGACTATGGGGTTATTAGCTTTCCTAATGTACTTACATTTTCTGTAGCAAGTTTTACAAAAGTATCACACTTAGCCATTTCCTCTAGAATCCTACAGGGCAGCACTGAGAAATTGGACTTCATTTTGAATTCCACACTATGTTCAGCTCCAAATTCTGTGATTCTCTTAATAAAAGCACATCTTGTTTTGCCAAAGGCTGGTGATCTCCCAGGAGTCTAGTTCCCTGCCTTCATTTAATGATTATTGGGCATAATTGTTCAGGTTTCACTGATTAGCGTCTATCACCTTGACAGCCGTTTTAACCTTATGCGGATAAAGGGCAAATACCGTCTCATCATCTTTGGGTTATTACACTTGGTTCATACTCAGTGATTATTGACTCTGTACCTCCGACTCAGATTTAAATAAAAGGCCACTTATACCATATTAGACAACCCATGCTTTAATTTTATGAAGGTCATGCTTATGTCAGGAGCTGTTAAGCCATCAACCTAGACTCCAAACATCTGCTCAGGGTTAGCATTAAATAGATCCCCAGAAATCCACAATAGAAATACAATGAAGTTTGTGCGTGTGTGGTGGGGGAAGGTTAGCATACACTTACTATTGTATGAAACAATATTGAAGAAAAGCTACTCAACAATTATATGTGGGGGATTGTTATAGTCACTACAACTTAGGGGACATAGAAATTTGGTAAATATACCTTAACTGATCATCCATTGAACAATTAACTACAGATTTCTGAAAACAAGAACAAGAAATCATGCATAATTTTATTCTTTCTTCAGCACCCAAGGAGTTTTCTTAAAACAAAAACCAAAATAAAACACTGTAATAGGAATATTTGCAAACATACTTTTTACAAATTTGTGATGCAGAACACCGTATTTATTTTACGTTGTACCTTAGAGAAAAGCACTGAGGCAATGTTTTTTCATATGATAATATGGTTCTGTAATACTGCCAAAAACAGTAAGGAAGTCAGTCAAATAATATCTTCTTCCTCAGAGCTTGGCAGGAGATTGTGGTCTGTTCTTAAAGAGAAAAGCTACTATTGAGACATCAGCTTTGTCGTTTACAGACGGGTCTACTGCGAATTGTGTCACAGTGGAGCTCCCATGTGGAGGATAACTAACAGAGAAAAGATAAAACAGACCGCTTGTCCTAGGACTGAGTCACCACTGAATCACCATTTCTTATTTTGACAACTTAATCAATCATAGCTTCTCCTCATTGTTGTCTTAGCCCTCATATCAAAAAGAAGTTGTGGGCATTTTTATTTCCTTTGTACAGGGAAGACAATCGAAGATCATAAGACCTCAGAAATTTCCCCATTACACAGGTTTACATGTTGGCTAATCATGTAAGATTGGTAAAATTACTGATTTTTAAAGTCTCTAATAAGTTCTCCTTCTTAAGAAGAAAAAAGCATATTATTAACCTGACTTGTAAAAACTGAATGGTGTGGACTCTTTTATATATGTGTTCCAAGACACAGGCTTCTGACTTAGATTATTTTTCAGAGGATTTAAAAGACGTGGGATAACTCAAACATTCTGGCCTCTGTAGAAAACATTGGTTAGGATTTCTTGGTCCTAGTGGTACCAGATGTTTAAATCAATTGTATAGTATTTACACTTTTTTGTACAAAAGTTAAGAACTTTTGGTCAATAGATAACTAATTCCAATTGAGATATTATTCAACACAGAGGCTAATTATAGCTTACTAAGGTGCATGTATTTGTGGGGATGTGAAATAAGATCTGGGCGATACCACAAATCAACAGGGAAAATAAGGGCTGTTTTTGGAAAAACTGATTTACTATCTGGAGATAAAATACAAAGCTGGATTATTAGTTCATATTGTACAAAGATGAATGATTAAACAATTAAAACCCAAAATATAAAATGTCAAACTCTAAAGCTAATACAAAGAAATATAAGATATTGGTGCTGGAAAGATCTTAAATTGACAAAAACAGCAGAGACTCTAATGTGAAAATTAGATAGATTTAATTACATTGAAATTAAGGACTTCTGTTGAGTAAAGGATATTATGAATAAACTCTGGAGTCAGATGACAGATTGGTAGGTGTTATATACAGCATCAAAAACCCACAAAGAATTAATATCCATTGATGCTACCTTCAAAATATGTCCAGAATCGCACTGCTTCTTACCATCTCTTTTGTTAATATCAAATTCAAGCCATCATCCTCTCTCGCCTGGATGCTACCGTAGCTTCTTGACTGGTCTGCCTGCTTCTACACCTGCCCATGGACTGTGTCTTTTCAACACAGCCACCAGAATGCTTTTTTATAAATCATACACCAGAGCATGTCATTCCTCTGCTCAACAATGGCCACTGCCAGCCCACCTCACTCAGAGTGAAATAAAAGTTCTGTCTCTTCTCTGATTAGACTTCCTACTACCATGTGTCTTCCCTCTAGCTTTCATGCTGTTCCTCAAACACTTGCATTATATGTGCATCTTAAATCTTTGGTTAGCTTCTCTCTTGAAGGTTTCCTCCAGATACCTTCACAGATAATACTCATGACTTCTCCAAGTCCTTATTTAAATGTCACCTGCTGAAAGACTTCTGTGCTAATCACCCTTCTCCCAATTCCTTTATCCTGTTCTACTTTTCCTCCTTTTCCTAACACTTCTACTTATCACCTTCTAACATACATACTATTTCATTCTCATTCATTTAACTTCCTTGTTTTCTACGTACCACCATCCCCCACCACTGCTAACTAGAATGCAAGCTTCAGGTTAAGATTTTTTTTTTTTTTGGTCATCAATCTATCATTCACCAATATATCCTCAGTGCTTAAAGAAATACCTATCACAGGGTAAGTGTCAATAGAAATCTAATTAATGAATGAACTAATGAATGGATATATGAAAATAACAAAATTGTAAAATTCATTCTTGTTCTGAAAAGGAACCAGGTAAAGATGAGCAATCCAACAGAAAAATGAACAGGTTCTTCACAGAGAGTAAATTCAAGTGGTTAACAAATATAAGAAGAGATGTTCAAATTCACTAGAATATCACAGATTAAAACTACTATGAAATTAAACTTTCCATGCAAGAGATTGGCAGAATTCGAAAGCTGGGTGTCACCATGGTTTGACGATGTGGAGAGGGGAACCTTCCTCATGCACTATTAAGGAGTGTAAACTGGTATAGCCTTTTGGGGATGTATTCTGGCAGTTCCCTGTTAGGTTAGTATGTTTACCATCCATGGCTCAGTGATCCCTTGCTTTCATAGTCTTCCCAAGAGGGGGTGCATATGCACATATTTGTCACAGTATTGTTTGAGCTAGCAAGAGAATGGAAGAGACTTAGTTAATGACTAAAGGGGGACGGATGAATAAAATATACAGATCTGCACCACAGAATCTTATGAATTAGTTACAAATCACAAATTAGCTATATATCAGGCAAACTAGAGAGATTATAGAAATGAATGCTGAAAACAATGAAGTATGAACATAACTGAAATACAATTTTAGTGCATGCACATTAAAAATGCACACTACTTGTTTTACAAAGACACCCTTGTATTTAAGAGTATAGTGGGGGAGGGTATAGCTCAGTGGTAGACCGCATGCTTAACATGCATAAGGTCCTGGGTTCAAACCCCAGTACCTCCATTAAAATAAACAATATATGAATAAATAACCTAATAACCTCACCCCCCAAAAAAAAAATTAAAGAAAAAAAAGTAGATCAGACACATTGTAGCAGTTGGAAGGGAGGAAAGGATATGATGACCAAAACCGACAGTAACACTATTGCCATCAGCACAAGGGCAGGATCCGGCTCCAGGCTTCCCTCCAGCGGCGTTGGCAGCTTCTGTTGTTTCTACCAGCCCTTTCTACCTAAGCTTTTGAAGTCCTCCCATCTGCTTTGCAACCAAATCCTTGTATTAAATGTGTAAAATATCTAGAAAGGGCTTTCTCTTCTTGAGGATATGCTAACTGCTGCTATACTTGATGACATTAGTCTGTAATGACTGAAAAGCATAATTCACTCAATCTCTAAAGTTGAGAGAAAAGAAAGAAAATCAGAAAATATACATAGAGCAGGTATAGCTCTTAAATAGGAAAAAAAGTTGAATTAAATGCACTCATAAGCTACAATTCATTTAAATATTTCTTCACTTTAAATTTAGGTTTTCCAATAATTTATTGCAAGATGGTTACATTTTCTGTGTGTGTGTGTGTGTGTGTGTGTATGTATTTTTCAAGAGAAACAGAGAAAGAGAGAAAGCAGGAGACTGAGAGAGAAAGATAAGCTAAGCCAATAATCATTGGATATTGTACCAGGAGGCCAATAGGGCAGCTTGCCCCAGGAACAGGGCATACTTTGGGATGAAGCAGTTCTTTATTATAAAGGAAATTTCTGGAATGAAGACCAGCTGTCAAGCCTCACCGGCCAAAACCTCTGCAGCTGAAGAATAAGTGCCTTGATCCTGAGGGAGGATCCGAACAGCACACCACGGTGGACACGGAGGTGCCAATTTTCTGTCACACTGTCCATTACACCTACCTGAATCCTTCCTTTACCATCCATGTCCCACTGAGAATGGGCATGCTGTCCAGTATCAGTTGGAAGAGAGATCCTTTATCTTCCTCCTTCCCCCTCTTCCCTCCTTTTTATTTTTCTTCTTAAAATATTCTTTTAAAAAAATTAAGGAGGAAGTTGTGTTTCTTATTGACAGCAGATGAAGTATTTCCCTTCTCACTTAAAAAGATTAGAACAATACTTTAATTATTGAATTCTTTTGTTCCTCTGTTCATCCAGTGCCATTTTATCGATTAATTGCTATGTGTTTCCTTGTTAAAAAATAAACCTTGATGCCACTTTTAATTTTGAAGGCATTCTTATTCAGCTGAATAGTTCCCTGGCTTTCTTTATAGACACGTGGATCTTGGTATCAGGATAAAACAAGCACAATATGATGACAGCCTAATGACAGAATTCCAAGAGCTGCCGAGAGGAAATGAAATGTTAGATAGAAAGCATCCACACATCCTTTTTCCTTCACACTGAGTTTGTCTTGTAAGGGAAGAGGAGTTATCTCTCAGAAAGCAATTTGTAGGCAGAGAAGTTAAAACATCTCTTTTTCCAATAAACACAAATTATGACCTTATTGCATGGAAATCTTTAACTTAATAAACTCTTATTTTCTGAGGACATAAAACAAACACTCAAACGTCAACCACACTAATACTGACAGCCAATTCCAAATACTATAGTATCTCTTGACTTTTTTTTATGCATACAATCATATAAGGAATTAATATTTTGGTGTGAGATAGTCTGATGCTCCATCCCAACTAAGTGATGTTGAGTAAATTATTCAATCTTTTCAATTCTCAGTTTTCTCCTCTGTAAAATGGAGATAAGCATTCCCATCAGTTTGTGTCAAGAATTAAATTATATTTATCAAGGCACAGATTTGTTTGATGTTTTAATCCAAAGAGACAGAATTTAAATGTCTGAAATATTTATGTAAACTTCTTAGATAAACATAGGGTAAATAAACAGTCATTGTTCTAGAATTAGACAATCATCAGATCTTTTGCATTTAATTCAGGCTGCCTTCCTTGATACCCCTAAGTTGCAAAGCTGGAGGAAATGTGGATCACGGGGGTCAATGCCCTCGATTTTGTCACCCTCGGACAATGATGTGCCAGAGCGCTCTGTATCGATGAACAGTTGTAAAAGTGAGCCTGTGAAATTGATTTCTTTTAAAGTAAATTTGCTCACTTAAGTTCAAACCATGGCCTAAAGACCCAGGGACATGGGCACAGCCATACAAATTCAGTCCAATACTAGGCTATGGTCTTTGGAACAATGGACAACCACAAGAACATCAGTTTTTAAAAAATCCCAAGTATAGACTTGCATACATTGAGCTTGGATTTGAGGGGCACGTTGTGCTTCCTCAAAGATCAGTGGCTCATTCGGGAGTTAGTCTTATGCTGTCATCACAGATCAGACATCATTGGCTGGTCAGTTAAGGAACAGATTTCATTATGTATTTTTTCTTTTCTTCCCTCTTTCTTTACTTTGTTCCTTATTTCCTTCCTTCTTTTTATTTCATAATAATAACAAATGGCAACAAGAAGCAGGGAAAGTGGTGCATTTATTGGCTATCATTAGAAAAATAGACAGCTGTAACTGTATTTACTCTCCAAAATTATGGGATATGCCATGCTGACTACATTTAGGAAGTGATTGTGTACAATCAGCACTGCTTCTAATGTATGGTTCAGTAATTGCCCAAATGCTCAGTATCTTCATGTTATATCTACACATAATGTGAAGACATCATCAACCAAATACTCCAAAATTAATCATTCTCCATATTTTACTTTGGTTATCATCTTTATTTTAAAACTACCTATATTCAGTAAGACATAAATTCTTTGTTTTTAAGAAAATCTATCTAAAATATAGTTTATCTTTCAATTGTACCACAATATGCAGGTGGAGTGGAGGGGCAGAGGTGAGAGAGGAAAGAAAATGAGAAGCATGGTTCCTGGTATCACGGCAAGCAAGACCACACTAAGGTGATGACACTTGACATTGGCTCATTTGATGTTTATAAAGCACTTCAAACTTATGATGTCATTGTTCAATAAACCAGAGGTCCTAACTCGACACACAATAATAATTTAAAGGACGAAGATTAGCATGAACTAAAAAGATTGAAGGAAGTAAGAAAGAGATATAACTGGAAGTGGCTGACGAAGGATAAGTAGAGTTAAATGTGAGAGGAATGAAGGGGAAAGAATGTCTGTAGAGGGGAAAGCACACTCAAGGTCATGGAATAAAAACTTTGTACAGGTGACCTTGAACAATGCAGGGCTAGGAGCACTGATCCCCACCCCAGTTGAAAATCTGCTTATAAATTTTGACTCCCCAAAAACTTAACTACTAGTAGCCTACTTTGGTCCAGAAGCCTTACCAATAACATAAACAGTCATTAACACGTATTTTGTATGTTATATGTATGATATACTGTATTCTTACAATAAAGTAAGCTAGAGAAGAGAAAATGTTGCTGGGAAAATTATAAAGAAGAGAAAATACATTTACAGTACCATACTGTATTTACTGGTAAGTAATTTATGTTGTCTGTTGACAGGATGAATCATCTGTCATTACCTACATCAATACTGTCTTACTGATATGAAATATTGTAGATATATTACTAACACTTAAAAATGAAAAGATGATGTGAAAAAGAAATTCATATTTGTTTACAGGTTTAACAATTCATGCATGGATAACAAAGACGCAGCAGCAATGTGATGGCTTATGTTAGCCCAGTATAATTCATACAATTGTTTCATGGTAGCCTAGCCTATACACTGATGAATGAAACTTTGTAAAATTTTAATGGCATGTAGTATTACAGTCATATTTATAATACAGTGCTGGAAACATTGTTACATTAAAAAAAGCACCTGTAATGAGAGGCTCACATAGTTTCCCCAAATACAAGAGAGAAAGGCATACTATAAGGTCATGTAATTCTTTGAAAGTAAAGTTATAAAACAATAAGAAAACTAACCCATTATTAATTTTATCTTAAATATCGCTCACCTTATGCCTATGGAAAGATAGGTTATCCACTGCAATGCAAGTCTTGCACACAATGTTCTACACATATATTTTTGTGTATTTATTGAGAAATCCATGTGTAAATGGACCTATATGGTTCAAACCTTTGTTGTTCAACGTCAACTGTACATACTGATTAATAGCTCTGTTGTACTTGGTCTCCCATATAAGCCGTCTCTAAGCTAGAGATTAGAATGCAGGGCATTTTTAGGAAATGCCTTTGGAATCAACACCTGGGGACAGGCAAGGAAGGAAGTTGGATTTGGCAGAAAAATAAGTTGAGCTTGAGGCATTCCCAGTGATGGCTCAGCCAACTGTACAGGTTGGCTTCCAGCAGACAGGCAGCTTGAACTTGGGATGGCCCTTCAGGGTTGTCCTAAGTTGGAGAGAGCACCTATGTTGATCATCAGTGGATACCACTGGCCCATGAAAAGAGGTATGACTTTGGATAAGGAAGATTTTTAGCTGAGGGACTTCTCGAAGTGAGCCGAATCTGAGAGCCATTTGCTGTCACAGTCATAGCAGGTGGGGACTTCATTCCTAAAAGTGGGTCTGGGTAGCACGTCAGAATCTACCCTATTCCCTAAAACCTTTCTTTTTTTCTTTTGTTAATGATAACAGACATATTTCAATGAAAGAATAGAAGCCCAATAGAATGAATATATTGTAGTTGGGAATTGAATGAGACAGTTTCTGTTGGAGATGAAAGGGAGATATACTTATCATGTACTATTGGAACTTGGCTTTAGGTTTATAAGATCTGGAAGAGGAATTTGGATTTGATGCAAGTTAGCAATACAGGGGTTATGCTTTCATGATTGGGTTACTACAACAGTGGAATGTTGGATGAGTTGAAGAATAGAAGACTGGAAGCAGAGAAATCAACTAAACAACTAACAATAACAGATATTAGTGAATGCAGGCATGGACTTGTTAATATGGACAAGAAAACAAGAAAAATACATATGTGAGAAATATTTTAGCTACACAAAAGGACAGCAGTTAGGCATCGCAAGAAGAGAGAAAAAATGAATTACATTTTGTTGTCATGTTAATAAGAAGACTTCAAAGATACTGGCACCATTAGAGGGGCATTTGTATTTTTATAGGTATTTAGATTAAAAATTAAATTCTAATGTTGAAAATTGCCTTATCAGGAAGATATGGGAATTTGTGGATACTCTAAAACAAGGAATGTTTATATAACATAATACAGATAGACTTCTATAATAATGATGTATGGGTGCTATTTCAATAAATCGATTCTACAGCCATTTAGGACACGTAATACCTGGATTGATGATTTTTTAAGTCAGTCTTTATTTCGGGAGGGAAGAGGGTGGTAATTAGGTTTGTTTGTTTGTTTATTTTTAGAGGAGGTACTGAGAGTTGAACCCAGGACTTCATGCATGCTAAGCATCTGCTCTACCACTTGAGCTATACCCTCCCCCTGGATTGATGGATTTTAGAGGAAAAGACATCAGTAGGTATTAGTAACCTGTGACTTAACTGTGTTGCATCAGAAGAAATTGATGGTGCAAGGCTCAGTAGCCGGCCAGGAAAAAAAATATATCCACAGACCCACTGCTTCTTTTCCTGTATTACAAGACAGATCCACTAGGATCAGAATGAGTAAATGATCACAGGTTTTGTAAGGAGGTGATGCATTTGGGATTTGTCTAGAATCTTCAGGAAGGAGGAATAGGAGATACCACCTTATAGTAAAGGATCCAAACAGCACTGTGCTACACAGTCAGAAGGAAAGGGACTGTCCCCATGGCAATATATTTATTTCACAGAGTGAACTTAAATTGAATTTTCTATCAAGATTCAATCTGTTTTTTTGAAGTTATTAAAAAAAACACCTTTATCGAGCTATAATTCACATGTAATTTACTCTTTTAATCATTCAATTTAATGTTTTTGTTTTATTCATAGGGCTGTGCAATAATCACCACTATTTAACTTTAGAATATCTCATCACCCCTCCAGCAATGCTCCCTAATCCTTAGTGGTCATGCCCCATTCTCCCCTCTCCCAGCCCTGCAACCACTGATCTCTTTTCTATTTATATGAATTCCCTCATCTGGACTTCCCTGACTTTTCATACCTTACACAGATAGTATGAAGTATAAGGAAAATATTTGAACTCAAATCCACTTCATGCTAAAGTGACTCTTTTCTTCCCCATTATATCATCCTGACACAATTAGAGCAATTGACTTAATGCAAACAGAGAGACAGGCTTTCAGGCAACTCTCCCCTAATATTCACCTAGACTAGGGTATAAATGGAGGCCAGTGGACTAAGTGTCTAAATATTTTCAGGTTGTAGGTCAAGTTATAAAGTTACCCATCAAGCGGGCTCTTGATACCCCCTGTCCCTCTTCCATATCACTAGTTTCTGGCCACGGACACTCCCCTTTGCTTCTCCCTTGTGGCTAATCCTGAACCATGAGCAGCTTCATGAAGATGTGTAGAGACTCCCTGCCTTCAGTTCAATCCCTGTCCTTCCTTTCTCACAGTGATGCCTTGGTCCCTCTTATGGTCTAGGGGTGTTGGTACAGTCTGCCTTTGGTAGTATAGGCCCATAGAAAAAGTCTGTACCCACCCTGGATGTTGGCTTGAAGACATTTGGTAGAAATTCTGGAGTTCTAGGTGCTCAGAGTGGTGGAGATGGGGCTGGGTTGCCACTGAGTAGGTATAGCCTTTTGTTCCTGTAAATTCTTCTTTCCAGGGTGAATGGTGCAGTCAGAGAAGGGCCAGAGCAAGGTCCTCTAACACATGGATCCCAGACACTGTAACCTCTTGCTCAGCTCAGAGTACACTAAGCAGTAGCTCAAGTCGGGGACAGGTGTTAGGAAAAATACCACTTTTCTAAAGACGCCTAAAGTCCATAACTCAATCCATGTATAAACCAGCCTTAATTCAAGCAATGCATTCAATCAGAATTCCCTCCATCATTAAAATAAGAAAGTGCATTTAGCTTGTAATATATGTATTTTTCTCATGTTTTATTTCTTGGAAGAATGATGAAACACAAATGATGGAAGGAAATTTTCTTAAGTTTCCCCTAGTTAAGGAAATTTAAGAGAGCTAAATAATACATTGAATTCAGGTAACTGTAAGTGACGAACTGGAATTTTAAGAAGAACCTGTAAACCTTGGTTTATTTTCTAGTTCTTTGTGGCTGAAACAAAAAAAAAACAAACAAAAATAATATTAAAAAAGAAAGAAAGAAAAGAAAACCAAAACTAAATCAACCGAAATAAACTCCTCCCAATTCCTTCCTTGATTTCTAGAGTAAGTAGAAATCAACGCAAAGATATGAGTGATAAGTTCTTAAAATGAGACACTAACATTACATTCTCCTCCAGGAGAAGGTGAACGCCAGATACATTTAACAGTGAAGCAGTCCAGATTTTTCTATTCCTACAGCAGCCCTGAGACAGTGATATATGAAAATGTATTGACTTGAAAGAAGAAATTAATTAAAAATAGAAATTCATAAACTTAGAGGTTGACGAATTCTCCAGGGTCATTGCCTTCCTGCAAAATAAAGTTTCCTCAAGTTCACTCCCTCTCTGCCAACTTAGAGTGATGGAGATGATTGTCCCAGCCAGCGTTGTGGCTTGCCTTTCCTTCACTACCTGTTCAGGTAATCAGTCAGAGAACAATGTGAATGCCGTTGCCCATGTCAATTAAATTAGGTCAAAAGTGTAACAGCAGTGGGAAAGAAAAAAAAAAAAAAAAAAGATCAGACAGTAAAGCAAAAGCCCAAGACACTGGAGTACCTTATGGTATGAGCAAACAATTCACTACACAATTTCTAGAGAGAGGAAGCTCACAAACTGTTAAATACTGTTTTCCTTTGGGTAAAATTTTAATTAAAAAAGCAGCATGGATGCAGCTTTCAGGTCGTCACTATTCAAATAGCTGAGAAAACTGTTTGAATTTTAAAAGCCCGTAGTATGTCATTTAAAAAATATTTTTTGCATGTATTTAAATATGATTTGATCAATGCATGTGAGATCACAGTAGAGCAGGAAAAACCCAGGGTAAGGCTGGTCTTTGTACGTTACACTGGAGAGAGATGTTAGGGGTTGGTTTGCTTAGGTTTTGGTGAGATTGGTTGTTTTCTGAGAAAATTACGATTAGCAAGTCTTCTTAAAATTGCTTTCAATAACCTAATAAAATGTCTTGGTTTCTTTGTAAATCAGTTATTGAATGAAAAGAAATTGGTAAGAAATCACACAGTCTCCAGGAGGTCTTAGGAGTGAACTATGTACGTAACTGATACTGAGGAAGAAGACACAGAAATAACAAACACAGCAAAATAAACAGAAATTGATTGAAAGCATTGTTTTCTTTATTGTGAGATTGTACACTGTGGCATTATTTATAAAGCTGGGAGTTTGCAAGTGGCTCTTGTTGAATGATAGATAAGTTTCCAAGGAATTTTGTTTTTAAAAAAACACCTTAAAAAGCTATCATTGCATAGTTCTTTTGAAAATACTGTATCTCGAAATAAACCATGCAACTGGCCAACACACAGAGGCTTTATTCTTCACTTTCAAGGCGTTTCACTATTACACCCAGAGCAATATTTATCGTTTCAAAAAATGCAGTATGTAAGCATTTAATTTAGTGAATATATTATAGAGCTTTCCTTGTTATTCCTTTGATATCGGCGCTAACAAAAGCATTTTCCACAATGGAACGTGTAGGTAGCCAAAAATTTATTTATATGAATTATACACACACATAAACTAGGCATACAGATTTATGTTTTGTGTGACCCTTTTAAGTCTCTGTACTTGCTGTTAAGTTGTATATTTTTCCGTGGGAGCACGTAACTCATGAGAAAATGACTAACATTGAAAACTCAGTTAAGTCTCAAAAATAGGCATTAGTTCTCAGACATGACTCTCCTTTTGGGAAATCAAAGGTTTTATTGCTGGATAAATTAATGTTTCAAATGTATGAATACAGATGCTGTTTGCAAATTTGTCACAATCTGTCTTCCAGCAGAAGAATTTATACTGTATACAGTAATAGAAAACAGAAAACTGCATATTTCACTAAATTGCAGCTGTGTGTGGAAGATTTATGCGATTATTTTTTGTCAGTGAAACATGTAGTGAAACACCCTTGTATTTCACTGGAGTGTTGTAAATGGACCGTGTATATTTATTTTTAAACTTATTCTACATTGATTTCACAAAATATATAATACTCTTCCTTATCACATTAAAATGAACAAGCATATTAAATCTGTTCAGAGTAATTTCATTACTTCAAAAGCCAGCTTATATTTAAAACATTGAACAGGATTTTAACTTTCGGTCTTAGGAAAGTCACCCATATGCTTCTCCTACCAAATATTTTCTTAGATCCTGAAAATGTGTCAACACTCAACAAAATGAATTGTCAGTGTATTAAATATTTAGATTATGAATTTGAGTATTGTTGATAACTAAACCTGAGCATTGCAGGCCCGAAGCATTATATAGAGCATTACCTAATTGTGCATGTCAATGCGAGTGTACGTGTAAAACCCACAGTCATTGTTATATAAAGTGGTTACATACTGTGTTATTATTATTATTATTGGTGCTGGGATAATGAAAAACTCTGCTTTGTTGGTTTATATTCCAAACTAGAGGAGAAAGTAGTCTTTTTCCAAAGAAGTTTGGAAATTAGTCTTTCTCCAGTCCCTCATAATATTAATCCATAGATGAAATGGATTCCACCAGAAAGTCAACTGGACAACGATGTAATATCCAGGAGTCATGGAGCATTTTAACTGGAGAGCCAATGACAAAGTCATTTCCACAGTTAAAAAAGAAAAGATGGTCAGACATTATACTTCACATCAAACTGAAGTTAAGTTTTCAAAGATTAAGTATTAATTCGCAGTTTGAGAGGAAATTTTCTAGAAAAGCAGAAGAATACATTGGCCATAAATATTTCTGGCTCCAATATCTAACAGAATGAATTTTTTTTTTGGCTGGGGGAGGTAATTAGGTTTACTTATTTTTAGAGGAGGTACTGAGGATTGAACCCAGGACCCCACGCATGCTAAGCATGTGCTCTACTGCATGAGCTATACCCACCCCCAAGAATAAATTTAAAACAAGACTGAAGAGAAAAAGAAAGACCAGCAACACTACCCAAACGAAGACTGGTACAGCCTCCTGACACAGCGCTTCCAAGGCAGCAGTAAAAAACAAAAACAAAAACAAACAGATGATTCTAGTTTCAAGAGACAAAGCTCAGCTCCCAACCCAAACTCCACGCTCCAGAGCAGAAATTAGAGTCAACAAAATCCTGAGAGCCTTCATTAAAGTCCCTAATTTAGAAAATGGTGAGCCATCAAGATTGCTTATCTTTTCCACTCGATAACCTTGGTGCAGGAGGGAAGGAGCCAATGGGAGAAGAGACTGATAAAACCCAAGATGTGACCAACCCAAATTTATATTCGCTGGTGGAAGCACAGGATATGGAGCATCACGAAGAAGTGAAAAAAAAAATGTAATTCTGTACAACTGTATCTTGTATCTTATAAATATTAATACTGATCATACCAGAAGAATATGCCATAGTAGACATTTACCATAGTATCAGAAAGGAAGAAGAACCTTGGGCTTTCCTGGAAAGGTTGAATTGAGGCTGTAGGGACTGGCGTCTGCTCGCTTACTGGAAGGCTGTCAGAACCACCCGTGTATCGCTTAGCATTTGGTACAGGGGGAACCTGCATGTGTTTCTCCTTACAGAGCATGTGCGTGGTCATTTTAAATAAATGTTTTTGTTCTCTTCATAAGAATTCTGGCAAAAAAAAAAAATCATTGGAAATATCAAATCTCAGTGCCCAGTCAGCACAATCAGGGTAGGCTTTTTTTTCCTCCACTTTTGGTACAATATCTCCTTTCTTTCTCTCCTCCACAGCAACACATGTACTGACATACACAAACCACACAGAATTATGTTTACATCAGGCTGTGTGTTACGGTGTGAACCTTAGAACATAAACGTCAGTATTAGGTTCCTTATTTGGGATCTAAAAACATCTTGTTACTTTAGTGACAGAAAATTAACTAGAAAGGGGGCAGTGTTCACTTAATTTTTTTTAACATTTTTATTGATTTTTAATCATTTTACAATGTTGTATCAAATTCCAGTGTAGAACACAATTTTCCAGTTATACATGAACCTACATATATTCATTGTCACATTTTTTTTCTCCGTGAGCTACCAGCGTTCATTTTATTTACACCAAACCAAAAACATATGATTGGACATGAATTTGAGTCATTCCTAACCCATAGCCACATACACTTTACAAACTGAAAGGACTATTTTTACATTTTATTTTGATAGTTGGATCTTATACATTACTTACAACACTCTTGTTTTCTAGTGTCATCCTTTTAGTAACAAAGATTAAAATTGGAAGCCAACATTTTTCAACTGTGAAGTACTGGCTCCCATTACTCAAAGCAACTAAAAGCAGAATTTATTTTAATAGGATTTGCAGTAAAACAAGGCATATAAAAATCAGATGCATAGGCAAAGACTTTTTTCATCTTTAATCATTAAGCTACCAGTACAAATTGAGCCCTGAAGTTATTTCATTCCCCAAAGAGAACAGAGATTAAAGAATTCAGGGGGATTAAACATTTGTGTTTGAGTGAACATGCTAAGTGTTTTTGTGCTTGCTATCATTAAAATAGTATTTTCAATACTTTATTTTAGATGCATATACCATATTTTTTCTTCTTTCCTAAAGATGGCTTGTAACTCCTTCTAGATGTGGCATTAAGAGCTGGTAGAGTGATTGTTTTATTATTAACTGTCCCAAATATTGCCTTTGGTATATTTAAAGTTTTATTGGTTTATTTATTTATTTAGTTTTTCAGGACATTCTTCTTCCTTAGACCTTTCTGAGTCTCTAATTATCCTGTTTACCTATGATCTCAAATTAGGGAAGAAAAGTTAACAATGGGAAAATAACCTTTCATTAAACTATGGTTTCTGAGGATAAGTTTTAGTGTGTGACCATATCAGAATCAAAGAAACAACTTGTACAAAGTTTCGAAGTTTGTTTGATTAGCACATGAAAGCTTTCATATCTGTAAATACATAATTAATTATCCATTTCTTTTATTTCCTATATAAGGTACTATGTATAAAGGACACGTTTCCATGGAGGGGACTTAGCCAGAAAAAGAAATATCATGAATATCACTGTCATGTGTTCTCGGGGTCAGGAGAGTAAGTCCATTCATTTGAAAATATATATTGAATGCCTTCCTTGTGTGCAATAATTTTTCAACCACTGAATTATAAAATATACACTAACTGCATATTAATAACATTGTTGTTTGTAAAACAGAATACTTACGAAAGTTAAAACTGAGAAAAGAGGCAAGGATTATAGGAAGAAGAAATTAACTAATAGAAGTTACTTACCAAAAATGCAGAAGTAAAGTGCTGACAAAGGAGACATGAGGGCCAACCTGTTCAGCTAAAAATAGCCCTTCACTGAGTACATGCTAGGTGCATTATAAATTTCTTCTCATTTACTTTTTCAGTTCAATATATGAGATAGTGTATCAGTTATTGTGTTCTTCTGCAAGTAGCAGAAAACACTAAGTCAAATTGGTTTAAATATTAAAGAAATTTAATATCTCACCATAATTGGAATTTCAGAGATAAGGCAGGCTTTGGGTGCAGTTCTGTCTGGGGCTTACTTATATCATCCACAACTCACAATCTTTCTGCCCCTGTGCTCTGCTTTGTTAACCCTTCCTCTTGCTTCAGTCTAGTTCCTTTCACGGTACAAGGAAATCACTGATGGAAATGGTTGGTGAATGACTCTATGCAGGAAGCAAGGGAGGAAGTCAAGCATGTATGGCTGACCTTTGAAAAACACAGGTTTGAACTGCACGGATTCACTTATGGTGGATTTTTTCAATAGTTAGTATTACGGTGCTACACGATCCCTGGTTGGTTGAGTCCGCAGATGTAGACCATGGATGTGGAGGAACTGCAGTATATGGAGGGCGATTATAAATTACATGTGGATTTTCCACTGCTCGGAAAATCTGCACCCCTATCTTCCTCCTTGTTCAAGGGTCAGCTGTACTATAAGGCATCCTTCAGTGTGACCTGGTCTGCTTAGGCCACAGGCTCACTTGTGGATGAGTAACAGGACCTACAGGAATACCATAGATTGACTTAGAATGACCAGTATCCATACCAAGAGCTGGGAATGGGCTCACCTTTCTCTGAGTAATTTTGGGAGGGAGTGGATTCTTGAACAAAACTGGAAACAAAGAAGGTGGTCAAAGTCATGGATGGAGGTTGACCAGACGCTTATCCAATTCCAGATCCTTTGATTACTGTTACCATCTTACAACCATGTGAGCTGAGCCATATGACCCTTAAAGAACTGAGGGAAGGAAGATTTGGGATTCCAGTCCAGGTGGTCTGCTTTCAGAGTCTATGATCTGGAGCAGCAAGATGATCACTGGAGGACAGCCACTGAGTCAAGATCTTGTCCCCAGATGGCTCTGGATACCAAGCCTTTGGCAGCCAGAGTCAAGAGATCTTAACTTCTCAAGAGCAGAACAGAATTATCTTTGCACACAGAACATGTCCGGACTGCTCTATTACCACATCACGTCACACTGAAAAGATTCAATCTGTTTTATGTCTTATGCTGTCAAGTGATGATTTCACATCTTCACCTACAAACTGATACCTAGCTTTCCTTTTACAATGAAACATTTTAGTGCACAGACAAAATATATAGGATGTCCAGCTTTTATTTGTATTTGTAAAAATATAACTTTTTTGGTTTGTTTCTAATTTTTTTAACATTAGGAATTTAAAAATAACTTTTAATTATCCCAAATCACTTCTATTCATCTTTCTTCAGCTTTCAATATAACCACTTCCCTTATTTATCACTTTTTTGGATATTATATACTTTTATCATGCACACAAGCATTTACAAATAATATTTGCCCTTATTTTGTATGTTTTATAATCTTATATTTTCAGTGACTACTTGCTCAGTTTCTGCTGCATTCTACACATAGATCTGTTGGACAAGGCACTCTCCATGGTTTCTGAACATCACTGCACGTTCTTAATGTGTATTCTTGTGTACCAGAAATACAAGACCTTTGTTACTCTTTATGTAAGCCTTCCTCAGGTTGTGCTTGTAGTAAGCAACTCTGAGGGATGTGGTAATGTTTTCCTCTAGAAAGAGTGCAGGCTCACTTACACTCATTATAAACGAGGCACATTTCCTTAGCTCTTTCTTCATTTCAGTGCAGACCCACTGTGTGTTGCAGGATCTACCTGGGCCCGTATCACATCACCCTCATGGGACTTGAGAGTAAGAGGAAACTGACAAAAACAAATACATTGATGCTTGTGGTGTTCATAATGCTAGGAGAATACAGTCTTTTGTCTCTAGAATTAGTCTTGTGTCTTTCACTACGAGTTAGTTTGTAAACCTGTAATAGATACAAATATTCCAGACCCTTACAATTTTAGGCACTGAGAATTCATCATAGCATAAAATAGACAGTCCTTTCAACCTGGACCTTGAATTCTAACATAAGGAAAGGGACAGCAAACAACAAAGATAATGAAAAAGTACATTTGGTAGTAAACAATTTGTCAAACGCCATGGGCAATACATATTATAAAGGATACTAGTGATTGGGAGTGCTGAGACAAGGGATGGTGCTTCTGAGATTTTGTTTATGAAATCCTTATCTTAAGGCCAAAACCAATACTAACCTATAGTTTCTTCTGGAAGTTTTAAATTTTGCTTATTGTATTTTGGCTTATATTCACTTAGAGTATTTTTTTTGTGCATGACAATGATCTCTTTTATTTTATTTTTTCTTGAGGATAACCAGTGAAAATAAGTTTTATTTTTCAGATTCTCTTAGGTTACTTTAATCAATGAGGACAATCTTTGATTCCACAATGAGAAATATGTTCAATGATTTAAAATATTAATACTAGGTGAAGTAATAGTTTGGTGTAATTAGGTCTCAGGTTAAAAAATAATCATCTAAAATACTTATAGTTGTCTAAAGACAAAGAAGGATTATTTTCTTTAAACAAAATGAAAAGAAATATGATGGTGTTAAATTATTCAACTAATATTTGTTGGCCATGATCTGAGTTATTTTACTTTGAATATATTATGTGACAATGTACTGGCCTTCTCTTTATGGCCAACTCCTAGACAAATGGCATTAAATCCGAGGTACCATCTTGAATATCAAATGAAAAGGAGGAACCTGGTAGTGTCCCTTAAGTGCATATACCAGTATATATTGGATCAGTTTCAATGCTTCTTTTCTAGGCATAGAGTTCTCAGCATATTTAATAATATTGTTAAATTTAGGAGGTTCAGTTTCTTTTAAATAGTGAAAGAGAAAGACTTTATGTTATTTACTCTTGTCTATTAAAATACTTTCATAGAAATTGACTCTCAAAATCTCTCTCTTGCTTCAAATATATTTGAGTACACTCTAAATGGGGAAATGTTACCAATTATTCATTGTTAGGCTTTTTGATACCAGAGAAAATATTATTGAGCATTGTGATTGAAAGTGTCTATCCCATTAGAAGATTGCCCAGGTCTTTATTCTAAGAGCCAGTCAACGTATACTAATACTGGAGGTCTGAAGTTTTTAGTTGACTATAAATTAGTCACTTGGCTGGCAATAAAATGTGGACACTAGGTAAAAGTAGGTATTTTATTTTTTCTGAAATATCTAGATTCCATACTCTTCCCAGAGTCCTTGGCCATAATGAGTCAGTACTTCTAAGACAGGATTGAATTCCTCAAAGTTCTGATGAGCAATGAATATCACAGGTTTTTTTTTTTTTCTTAAGTCCTTCTGATATCTTATTGCCCTCCATCCAGATTTCCAAATTGGCACCAATTATTAATTTAAATGGTTTGATGGAGACTGCAAAAGCCAATATATTAGGATCAATCTGCCAAATCTGACTGATCCCTCAGCCAGAGCTCCACTTCAACCATATTTGGTCAAGTACCTTGGAGTCAAAGCACTATGGACTTGAGGAACCATCTCTAATATCCTTGAAATTCAAAGATATTTGTCATTCTATTAAGATCATGGGACATATACCAGGGGAAGAGGTTGAGAAAAGACGTGCCCACATACATCATCAAGTGACCATTTTAACCCTTTTTTCTCAAGTTCATTTAAAATCCTCAGAAAAAGAATCAAGTCATCCACATACATTACTATTTACAAATTTTACATCCACACTCACCTTCTACTGCCACTCTGATAAGTCTTGAAAGAGTGATCATCTGGTGATGCCCAAGCTACTCTATTCAACTGGAAATACAAATGAATAAGCAATCAACCTGTCAATAAACACATAAAACAAAAGAATAATGAACACTTTAGAGGAAAAATGAAGGCTGTTTCTACCTTATAGTCATCTAGCACTCACTTCTTAAATCTAATACTAAAAATCACAAGCTGAGGAGTGCTCACTTTGAAGAAGGGGGTAGCAATCCATTTGTTCAGGGTCCTCAAGTCTGCGCATTCTTAATTTCCCCCAACTTCCTACTTAGCAACACAATCAGACTTGCATAAATAATTCAGAAGTAACACCATTAAATGCAAATGACAACAATTGCTTACATCTTGGCCTCCACACTAAGCAGTGGTCTCCTCTCAGCTCAGATTATTATTAAGAAACAACATTTCAATCCAGACTGTCCTACTAATCAATTATGTGGCCAGGGACAAATGACATAACTTCTCTTACTGACAGTTTCCTTATCTTTGCTGAAGATATAATATTTAGCCTATGTACTGGTAATGTCATTTTAGGTTCAAATAATGTATGTACATTCAAAAATCTCTGAAAAATGAAAAGCACATACAAATGGCAAACATCACCACTATTATTATTATTATTATTATTAATTATTATTATTATTACAATTATCCCTCTCTATATTATTATCCCACTTCATCACAATCACCTAAAACAGTTAAAATGTAGAATCTCAGTCATGAGGACATAACCCAAGATGAGCTCAACAAAGTCATACCCAAGACTTTTCCTCAAACTATCAAAAAAAAAAAAAAAAAAAAGACAGTTTTTTTTTTTAATCTGAGGCTACTAGTTGGAAGAAAAAGATAAATTTAGATCTGCAGCTGATCAGATTAGGTATTGAAACAAGAGAGCTTGCTTAAGAATAAAGATATCAGAGAAGAAAGCAGAGTAAATGGAGAGAGGGGGAAAGAGAGAGAACATCACAGATCCTTGAAGACATAGTTTGAGGGCTTTTTACAGCCAGATCCTTCTTTTGAAAATCCCAGTTACATTAATAAATCAATAAATTTATTTTAGTTGCTGCTACATAACCAGAGTTGAACTTTTTTTAAATTACTTTCCCATGAATGTGGAGTTAAAAAATCAGCTTCCTTTATAAAGTCTTCTTAAGAATAAATATCCTCATGCCTAGAAGGAGACGTCAAAGCCTCCTGGAAGTTATGATGATTTTAGTCAGGTGTTCTCACACAGAATTAGAAGCCACCTCCCAGGATCTCATCCCTAAAGTGGACCCAAAATTCTGGCATGACTTTGGGAGTTTTATTCTGCATATCACTGAAAAAGAATGTCACTAAAAGACTATAAATTTTTGAGAAACATGTACTCTAAGTAGAGGAAGAAGCAGTGTGAACTCTCGAGGAAACACGCCGGCAGTGTCTGGGGACAGAGAAATGAATGTGTGGCAGATAGAGGGCCTAAGAGAGCCCCTCTTTGTGTCCTTGATGTGTTTAGTGCATCAGTGATTGTGTTTGATTATGCTGACTATCTGAGAAGTAAGTAGAACAGCTCTTTGGGTATTTAGCATAAAGCTAAAATATTATGTCTACATCTGGTTTAATGTTTCAGAATTTTGGGAGAAGACATTCTCCTGTTCAAGGATCCTTGGATCCAAGAGGTGTGGATAGGACCTCCTTAGAACATACGGGAACTGGGTTTACTTTGGGTGAACTTTTACAATGACTTTATTTCAGCATCTGAGTGTATCTTTGGAAGGAGAAAGGGAAGTACAGCAGATAAGAAACACAGTGATGCCATTGGTCAAGACATGGGTGAGTAGTGTAGACATTGGTCAAGACATAGGTGAGTAGTGTAGACATTGGTCAAGACATGGGTGAGTAGTGTAGACACTGCTCAAGACATCAGTGAGTAGTGTAGACAAGACATTGGTAAAGACATGGATGAGTAATGTAGATGACCAACCAGAAGTTCAAAGCTTTCCAAGTAATTTTAAAGGGCTTTGGGAACCTGGCTAGGGACATTTTCTTGTAGACCCTTGAAGAGTAAAATGCTGAAGATTGTGGATCCCACTCTCACATCTCTTTTCACATTTATTTACTTTTGAAATATAAAGTATCTTTGCATGTTATCTTGTAGTAAGGGTCTATTAATATCTACATCCTCTCAGGTTTTAGTTTATGTCCTAAGGAACTGATACCTCTAATCCTATTTTCCTAGGTAAGGAAAGTGAAATCTGATAAATTAACAAATTTCACACAGCTAGTAAGGATACATACCCCAAAAGAGTCACCTTGCAAAACTGTAAAACCCTGGATCAGCTGCCAAAACTGTCCTCAGGAAAAGCATGGAAAATAGTCCCCAGCCACTTGAACTCTTAGTTCAAGTTTTCATTCTAGAGTATCTTTTATATTGGTTCCACATTACTCAAGTATGGTGCAAGTCAGAGTTAACACGGGCCCCTGATCTATTACCCTAAAATAGCAAGATTTTTGAGGAGGAAGGTTAAGAAAACTCAACATTTCTCCACAGTAATCAGAGTGGATCTAGATCTCACATGCAGCAAAATGGAGTAATTTGAAACCATCAGTGTTATTTTAAAAACTGGTCCAGATCAATCTTCTGCACCTGAAAGTAAAAGGTCCTACCTCCTTTGAATTAAACATGTGAGCAACTCAACTGAGATGGTAAGAACCAAAATAACACCGCACAATTAGCATCCTTCTGGCATTTTGCCCTAATGCACAATAATGTGTCCTTGCCTATCATACTTAAAAAAATAATAATAAATCTGGTCAGGCTAAAGGGAAAGATGAATTAAATAAAAAATCAGTTGCAATTGTTACTTGGAATTAAGATTAAAAACAGTAATTTTAGGGATATCATCAATGTTCCGCAAGAAAGATCCAAGATCAGTGAGTAGAAGGCACATGAAAGATTATTTTAAACACAGGTGTTTCCTCTAACAGTTAAAATTGTCCAGTAATTTAATAAATTGCTTTGCAATCTCTGAGTCTAAGAATGTTGGAAACAGGATTTTTACGTGAAATGGGAGATTGCACAAAATGTCTGCAGCATCCTTAACAATTCAAGATTATTTTGGCATGTTCATTTATCTTTTTCTTATCAGAAGGAGTACCACCTAAGACTGCACAAACTTTTGTAATTTTGTACACAGGTGTAGGTACAACTGAAACCACCTGTCTATGCTATAAGCTACTTCCAGAAAATAGCAATTTCCAGAAGAAAATTGTACTAAATATTCTGGTTGACTGAAAGAGCTGGTGGCCATTCAATCAACATAATGTAATCAGTGTAAAGTTATTAAATTCAATCTCTGCTTCTCAGTAAAATGAGAAGTACACAAGGAAAACTCTTTCATTGAGAATACTGAGCATAGCAGGGAGGGTATGTAGAGTGCATGCCTAGCATGCATGAGATCCTGGGTTCAATCCCCAGTACCTCCATTAAAAAGTAAATAAATAAACCTAATTACCTACACTCTAAATAAAATAAAGAATACTGAGTTTTCCAAATTTTTTAAAACATTTTTTTTGTTTGCTTTTGACTGCGAGTGATCAATCTTCAAAACAATGACAGAGCTAAGCGCACGCTTTGATAGTTTCTATAATATTATCCTTAGGGATAGTTCAAGATTAATTACTAACATTTGCTTGAATGAATTTTAAAACCTGAATAGTTTGGTTCATCCTAAGTTATGTACGTATTTATTCTTCACAATGTTTCGTACCTAATTTAACATTTAAACCACTTGCCATCTTTGAGAATTCGGCTTGACATCTCATTCAGCAACAATCTGGGCCATTGTTTCTAATTACATTTTTCAAAATTCTTGCTTGTTTTGTTTTCCACTTCTAAAATTATTTCTGAAATTTAATTGACATCTTAATGAATGCATTTTTATACCCTTTGAACATAAGCCAATTATAGAAGCTTTCCTTAAAACGTTGAGGCACAAAACATGATTATAATTTTTAAAGTTTGAGGGAATAATAGTAACTTTCTTATAAAATAATACTGTTTAGAAACACAATTTAGTCATTTGACTTTCTGTGTGAGAGAGAAAAGCTTTGTAAATTATTGCTAAAATGACATTGCTTTTTGAAAATAAAAGAAAAATACTGGAAAATTAATTGAAAGATAATGCTGTAGAGATATGTGTTCAAAATATATAAAAATCATTTAAAATGATGATCTATTTTATAGGAAATATATAAGATTAAAGCCAAGAGTCCTAATAGTTATAAGTAATTTATAAGTAAAGTAGATTCCACATTATTTTGAGCAGAAAATTGTTTGAAATTAGTTTTCATCGGTTGATAGTTCGTATTTGTCTTTTATGCCTGATGGAAATATAGTACCAAAGAAGTATTATTTCCTTTAACAGGTGTATCACAGAAACACAGGTCACTGTGGCTCATGTAAATAGTAGTTAAGCTGGAAAATACATGCTCAGATACATGCTCATAGTCTAATCAATTCAAACTTCTGAGCTAAATAGCAACAAGCCCTTTAAACGTTTACAGTGGCCATTTCTATTGCTTGTACACACACAGGTGCACACACACATTTTAAGACCATTTGAGTGTTTCCACAAATGATGATAATACTTTAGGTAGCCTAGAGATCGGAAACCTTTTCTTCCGACAAAACACAATTAAAAGTTGGTTGAATATTTTTGGTTCCATAACAAACAGTCCAGGAAGGGACATTGGTAGGTGCATTGTACTAATTGCTTTCTTTTGTAGAGAACTTTACAGTTTTCAAAGCCTTATCTCATTTGTTGTCTAAAAATAGTATATCCAGGCACTCACGGACTTAGATAAACATTGTTTACAGCATTGTTTATTCCTATCAATCTACATCTTTAAATCCCATTCATTCTTTTTTACTGGTCTCATTCATGAATTTGAGCAATGAACATTTACTAGCTAACAGGCTTGGGGATGCTAAACTAAAAAAGAAAATATGCGTTATCTTGAGAAACTTGTAATCTAGCTTAGGGTACAGTTTAAATATATAAGTGAAGTAAGGGAAAGCAAAAATTTTTACATTGGAAGCCCAAAGCCTGGAATCTTCATCTGTAATTGGAAGACCAGAAAGTGCTTCAAAGAATTTGTACTTACGGTGCATCTTAAAGAATGAGTAGTTGCCCAGGCAGCCCGGGATGGATTAAAACAGTGATTCTCAACCAGCTGCGAATCTGGCATTTCAGAAGATACTTGGCATTGTCTGGCGACATTTTTAATTGTCAAATTACTACTCTCATCCACTGGGTAGAGGCCAGGGATGCTGCTAAACAGCTCCATTTACCTCCACTCCCAATAGAACGAATTATCTGTCCTGAACTATCCATGGTACCAAGACCGAGAAACCAAGGGTTAGAGGCGTTTTAGGTAAAGGGAATAAATACATGGAGGAAAAAAATTCTACTGGCTTATGAAAATATAAATTGCTAGATGTGCTTAGAAGGATTAGGGACAGTTGGAGCAAGAGTTTCCACTGAATTACGGAGAGGAAGGAAGAGCCTGTGTTCTCTGGCAGCATAGATGTTAATATAGACACATCTATGTTTCTGTAAAGGACAGCAGTTTTGGTACAGTAGTAGAATATTAAAATAAGATTGAGTCTTTAATTCATCTACTTTAAAGAAACAAAAATTAACTGATGCATTAGCAGTTCAGTAAAATGGGAGCACGAATTAAAACATAAAGAAACTAATGGAGGAGTAATAATATGTAGCACATTATTTTGGGTCAAAAATTCAGTAGAGGGATGTGTGTGGGTGTGTGTGTATGTGTGCACTTATTCAAATTTTATTTAATTTTATCAGAAATATATTCCATGATAACGTCTACTCCTGCTTCACAACATGCAGTTTTAGATGAAGCTGGTCAGATGAATTTCGATTTGGCCCCGGATAAAGAGGTGGCAGGTGTGAAAGAGAGATTACATTTTAACCTATAAAATGAAAAGGAAGTAGATCCTATCTGTGACATCTGTACTTAAAAGACTGCTAGTTACCTTCACTGGTACTATTTCTTAACTTAGTGTCTTTCACAGTGCCTGGCAAGTACTTATTGAGTGGCTGTTTGTATAAATACGTAAGTGAATAAATAAAACAAGAGAGGAGAGGAGTGAAAAGGAAGAAGAGAAGAAGGAAGGAAGGAAGGGGGAAATGGAGAGATTTTATCTGTTCAAAGCTCAGAATTAAGCTCTATGAGGGCAAGTTTTTAGTCTTTAGACCACTGTTGAATTCTCAGTATCTAGAAGTATGTCTGATACATGTCAGGGCTCAATAAATATTCATCCATTGACTGAATAACCTACTCTCACCCAGCTTCCTGCCCTTCTGTATCATACAGGAGTTTTGTTGGGGTTAAGAAAAGGGAACCTAAGAACCAGTGCTAATACCCCTGATGACTGCCTATTTGGATCACACATGTATTCATTATAAACTAAGTTACATTATTTAGCAGTGGTTCAAAAATAATATGAAAATAAACAACAATTTAGTCATGCCTAGATCTTTGGGATAAATTACTTCAGTCAATCTATGCCTATGGGATTTTCAGAAGCATGTGTGTGTGTGTGTGTGTGTGTGTGTTGGAGGGAGGGAAGGAGGGAGAAAGAGAGAGGGGGAGAGAAAGAAGACATAAAGATATGCTCTGATAAGAGAAATGGAGAGAAAATGATAAGACATAAGAAGCAGTAGGAAATATCACCTTCTTTCTTTCTGTTACTAAGTACACTCCATGGGAATGCTGTTGTATATTGGATTAGGAATTTTAAAAATACACATTTTGGATATACACATTGGAGAGATCTTATCACAGCAATTAACTTATTCTCTAATTCCTCAGCTTTATCTTAAAGTACAAGTTTCTAGGAAATATTTCTTCTTATAGGACTATTTGTAAACTTAGCCTACTTATTTCTTGAAAAGTAGGGTATACTTTGAGGTTTCACATAACTAAATAAATTAAGTGTTTGATATTTTTGTGTATTAATTATAGGCTTCTTGCCAAAAAAATATCTAATCAGAAAGGGAAGAGTAGATCTAAAATCCATAATATTGTTCCATGAGCCAGAACAATTAGCGTGCTACGTGTTGTTTATTTGTTTTTGACCTAAATATATAAACAATGATGTTCTTTGCATATCAAGTATTTAACAATTCTTATGGAGTCTCCATTTAGAGAGTATTATTATTATTATTATTATTATTATTATTATTTTATTTTTATTTTTATTTTTATTTTTATTGGCAGAAGGGAGGTAATTACGTTTACTTATTTAATTTTTTTCTTTAATGGAGGTACTGGGGATTGAACCCAGGACCTCATGCATACTAGGCATGTGCTCTACCACTGAGCTATCCCCTCCCTCTAGAGCACCTAATTCTTAAGGTTTAGGCTGAAGCTCCTGGCACTGTGTCCTCTGAAAGAAGGAAGATCAGGAGTCTGTCAGCACAGAACCTCAGCAGGACTCTATGACCTTTATTTCTTTAACCCTCAGTGTTTTCATCTGATGAATGTGTATGATAATTCTGTCATTAACTCAAAGACTGAATGGATAACTAGTTTCAAAAATAATTTTTCAAAATATAGACATTTACGTTTGGAATGCTTTATAGTAAAGTTCGTGAGCATACAGTTATACTGAGCTATACAATTTTGTGAGCTGTGGAATGTTGCGCACTTTAAATAATTTTTTCATTGGGAAGTTGTTTGTCTTTGACTACAATTATCCTTTCAAGAGGAGTCTTTAATATTCTTCTTATTATTCAATGTTATTAACATTATTATTAAAGGAAAAATTCTGAGAGGTAGAAACTCCTTAAGTAAAAAAGGAATATAAACTATTAATCTAATTTTTCTTCAAAGCTCTTAAAATTTATCTGAGAGGTCACTCCTGGTGGCATTTAGTGTTTTTCTCATAGTTTGCTATATCTAAATAATTCCAAGAATAAATTATTAACATGAGATCTAATTTGAAATTCCATACTATTTCAGATGACTGGTCTGGGATGATAGTTTTACCTCAGTGTTCCATTTTTTTTCAGCATGTAATTTACTAATGGAGAAGTAATAATCTGCTTGCTGTTCCCTTTTGTTTTAGTTGTCACTACACTATCTATTGTGAACAAGTGTTTAGGAGTAATTTTGCCTTTTAAGTATCATAAACATTAACAAATGCTGTTTGATTCACTTACAAATTATAGGAGAAGAGGCATGAAATTTTCCTAACCTTTTCTGTAGCTCAATAAATCACAAACAGACAAGAAAGTTAAGCACGACTTCAGTGGAAAATCAGCAGACGGTTGTAGCACACATTTCCCTCAAAATAATTCAGAACCTGTTTCAATTTATCAAATGCCTCCTTTATCTGTCAAAACAATGTCCTTTCTCAAATAAAGGGCATTGTTTCTGTTGCAAGAAAAAGGTTCTGATGTATTGTTATCTACAAATGGAGGGGAGAAATAATGGAACAACAGGCAGTGTTTCAAATGAGGAGATCAAAGGCCAGAATGCATTACAAATCTTGTTAAAATAAATGAGAGTAAGAGCATAATTCCAATAAAGACATTTATAGTCTTCAACAATCTCTCTCTCTCTTTTTAAAGGAGATCTTTAAAAATGAACGTAAATCCCCTCACAAACTTCTCTCAGAGAAGCTCAGTATTCAAAGAAATACACATTTGTAGAACTCTCATGCAAGCTGGATATCAGAACCTTTTCTATGTGCTGACACTGTAGAATTTTACTGACACTGCTAATCTTTCTATTTGTTGCCTCTATCTGGGCCCACAATATTCAAGGAGGAAAACACTTCTTCATAAAATACCCAAATCTTTAAAACATATTTCATTATGAAAATGCTTAACTAAACAAATGTTTATCTTGTAAAATTAAGCTGAAAAAAGTAACCCCCTTTGTTGTAAGCATGTTTTCTTCTTCATCTCATTACTTCAATGTATACTATCTAAATAAATCTTTGAACTCCAATTTAAGATGTAATATTTCCTTCTTTAAGAATATCACGGTAATTCTAATATAATTATGACAATGCTGTGAATAAAAGTTGGGCTGTACATGTACACAGTGAGCTGTTACTTCCCAGCCATTGTCATGTGCAAACATTTGCTTTAACCGAAACATGTCAGCCATTTATGGTGATTTCCTGCAGCCTAGTTGATCTGGAGCTGAAATATGACAGTGCAGTCTGATGTATCTGTCTTCTGCATGATTGCAGGTTGCTCTCCTTTTCCTTATTCTAGTTCTTCGGTTTCTTGTTTGTTTGTTTGTTTTATTGAAGTATAGTCAGTATTTGGGGAGGGTATAGCTCAATTGGTACAGCATGTGCTTAGCATGCACAAGGTCCTAGGTTCAACCCCCAGTACCTCCTCTAAAAATAAGTAAGTAAACCTAACTACTTCCCCCCTTAAAAAATAAAAAAAATAAGATAAGTTTAAAAAAATTAAAACAAAGTATAGTCAGTTTATAATGTTCTGGTGTACAACGTAATGTTTCAGTCATACATATACATACATATATTCGTTTTCATATTGTTTCTCATTATAGGTTACTACAAAATATTGAATATAGTTCCCTGTGCTATACAGAAGAAACTTGTTGTTCATCTATTTTATATATAGTAGTTAATATTTGCAAATCTCAAACTCCTAATTTATCCCTTCCCACCCCTTCTCCCCTGTAACCATAAGATTGTTTACTATGTTTGTGAGTCTGTTTCTGTTTTGTAGATAAGTTCATTAGTGTCTTCTTTCTTCTTGTTTAGAGTCCATATATGAGTGATATCATATTGCATTTTGCTTTCTCTTTTTGACTTACTTCACTTAGAATGACATTCTCCAGGGCCATCCATGTTGCTGCAAATGTCATTATTTTCTTCTTATTTTATGGCTTATTTCCATTGTATAAATATACCACAGCTTCTTTATCCAGTCATCTGTCTATGGACATTTAGTTTGTTTCCATGTCTTAGCTATTGTGTATAGTGCTGCTGTGAACACTGGGGTGCATGGATCTTTTCAAATTGGAATTTTCTCCAGATGTATGCCCGGGAGTAGGATTACTGGATCATATGGTAAGTCTATTTTTAGTTTTTGAGACATCTTCATACTGTTTTCAATATTGGATGCACCAAACTACATTCCCACCAACAGTGTAGGAGGGTTCCCTTTTCACCACACCGTCTCCAGCATTTATCATTTGTGGACTTTTTAATGATGGCCATTCTGACTGGTAGGAGGTGATACCTCATTGTTTTGATTTGCATTTCTCTGATAATTAGCAATATTGTCTATCTCTTTTTTTGTTTGTTTAGTTTTGTTTTTAAATGCAACTATGACCTTTGTCAGTTGCTAGAATATCTTTTTAAAATAAGTCTATAACAATCTTGCCTTGAAAAGATTTCTATAGTCAGTATGTTCAGTAATAACCTTTGGAATGGATGACTATAAAATGCATTAATTCATGATCACCAAATGATAAAATAGGCATTTGAGACCATATATATTCACACAATCCTATAGTTGAATAGTCTTTAAAAACTATTGGAGAATTACCAAAGTCATATTGACCATTTCAGTTATTCGAGAACAATCCCTGGAAATGAGAAATCTTTTGTTTCACATAATTTAATATGAACTGTGATGTTAACTGCCTGACACCAAGATTGTAAAAATAGTGTCATTAAATGTAGTTTCATCATCTAAAACTTAGTTTCTCACTTATACCAATAAATATTTGAATTAAACAATAAATATTTAAAGGAAATGTGAATTAAGCAGTCAGGAAAAGACTGGCATTACATTAAATTTATTGGCTTTTCTCATAGAAATACTTCCGTACTCACCAAAATCCTTGGCAAGTGGAGGATTGTATGAACTCACTTTCTGCTCACATTTTTATATAGCCTATAAAAGTAAACTATTAATTGGTATTCCCTTTAGAATATTCAGTTCAAAATTACTAGTTGGCTTGTAGAATTTGTTCCAACGTGTTTCAATAGACAATACAATCACCATTATATGCGAGTCCAAATATCCTCTAATTTCCTGTTATATGCCGTTGACTGTGCTGTGCATTAGAGTCAGAAAGAATGCTAAAACTTCATCCTGCCTTTAGGGAGGTCACAAGCCCCTATAATGAGAAGAGCTTAAACATTTCAATTAAACAATTATTTGCTCACATTCTCTCTACCATCTCATCTACTCATGGTATTAGACTTCAGTAATATGAATGGAAATTAAAACACCAGACTTCAAATATCTTAAATCTAATTTATGGCTTCAAAAATTATTCATTATGGTATTACCTTATGCCCCAAATATATAAATACATAAACATGCTGTATATCTATAAGCCCATTTATACACCCAAATGTTCAGAGCGTGTATACTTAGATGTGTACATAGTCTATACACTAACATATAGTCATCTGATTATCCTTCAGCGCATCCATTTGACCATTCATCCAAAGACAGTAATTAAACCCTTAAAGCTTGAGTCAGGCAGATTTGAATTTAATGTCTGTCTTACCAGCTGTATGGCCACACAAGTCAGTAACCCTCTGTATAGACTTTTGTTCAGGATGGTATTCTGTGACAGGAGGCACTGAGAGGCTAGAACAGCAGACCCTGCTTCCTTCTTCAGTAGATCAAATTTCTGGGCAGGGGGACTGTTCATAGGAACATTGAAAAATATATTAGTTTATTGCAATATGTGAAATTTGTCAATTGGGAGATCTGTGTACACAGATTTTCACATGCTGTGCTTGGGTTAATCTCATCTGTTTCTGGTTGTACAGTGAGTGTTAGAATACTTTACATCTCTAAGGAGGAATTTGACCAGGGGTGCCCAAGAATATGCCTCTAGTTTACAGAATATGTTTCAAAGAAACATTGGGCTTTCTTACTCATTATTATAAACCCTGAAGATCAAAATCTTTTTTTAATGCTCTGCACGGGCTCTGTCTGTACCTAACATGTTATTTAAAGCAGAAAGTGTGTGAGAGGAGAGAGCATATGATAAGACATGACGTGGGAGGGTCTTCATTACGGTCAAGTTTCTGTTTTGAGGGCCTCCCATAGTACATTCTGATTTCTGTCCTACAACTCTCCTGGAAACTAGAGATGCCCAACGGCAGTACGAATGCCTCTAAGTACCTGAGGGTGGGGTATGGGGGACAGCGATGAAGGAGTCTCCAGTCTCCAAGTACTCCTCCTTACAGTTTACCTTGATTTATGCAAGGAGTAGGAAAGGGTTCAATGCAAATACAGATTAGGGCAAATATGTCATGGTTTCAAATGATATAATAATCTATTACAAACACTAACATTTAGAAACACAAAGAAAAATTTATCAGGTTAAAAACAATAAATTCCAAATAAAATAAATTCCAATAGAATTTTCCACCAAATCAAGGCTAGAAAGAATGGGAGGAAAAAAATTAAATTCCCCCTAAAGAAGATGAGTACTGGAGGAGACAGAGGAAGATGAGGAGAAATGTCATTCAGGGAACCACTTTTGTCTAGGGAAACACTGCTTATTCGTAATCTGTGTCTACAAACCAAACAGGCAACTTTTGGGTTGAATCTCAAGCTTGTATAATTCAGATAAACAGTGGTTTCCTTTGTTGGTGGGATCATTTAGCTAGTACAGAGAACCCAGTGGGTGGGAAAAAAATAACCATAAAAGTTTGAAGTATTTTGCAGTGCAAATTACTCATTGCTTCTTCAAATTCTTCATTTTGAAAAATAGCTACAGTATCAGCTTAAAATGTCCTTTTATTTAAAAGAACAAGGTAAGTATTCACCCCAAAAATGAGTTATTTAAAACAATTAATGTGGGATATCATTTAAATTGATACATTTTGCTATATAGACTGAAAAAGGATAATAGTATAGAGACCATTATAGATATTGCTTATTTTTCTCAGTATTGTACATCTTTTAAAAATCCCAGACATCTTTTTTATCACTTTATCACTTATTTTTAAATTTCTGTGAACAAAATTAACAAATCTTAAAAGAGAAATTATAGCATTAAGAAATATTTCCTAATTTACTGTAGAAAAAGATTACTTTATTAACTCTGAGGACATTTGATAGTAAACATATATACTATGCAAGCTTCTGATTAATATAAAGAAAACATGAACACGCCATAGCAACAATTTAAAACAACAAAAATGCCTCTATGAATATTGTCAATAATAGTCTTCTGAGCTATAAAATATACATGGCACTGAAAATTAATATGACTTCTTGCATGTAAATTACCATATTTTGAACAAAAGATATCTTCCAGAGCTATTTTAATCTTTGCTATATTTTCCATATAGTACTTTTAAATTCATATTTCAGGGTTGACATATTTCAAATAAAGAAAATGGGCTGTTGTAATCCTTTGTATGGTGTTTTCATTCAATTAGCTCTATCTTTCTTTTTCTAAGCAAACAAGATGGCAATTTACTCAAAGTCAACCCATAATAACGTATAACAGCCAGAGTCGAGCAAACAGTGCTGCTCATGCTACACCTTTTAAAATCAAACAATTTTAAATAAAAGCAAACATGAACATAAATAGTGTTTCCCTTTGGAATTTGACTGTTGACAGAAAAATGATAAAAACATAAAAATGGTTTGAATTTGTAAGGAAGTTAAATAATTCAGGAAATGTTTTATTAACTGATAGCAGAGAGAACAGGATTTTGGTCTTTGCATTATGCAGTAATGAAAGAATAAAATATATGATATGTGGCTTATTTAAAAAAACAAAACAAAATTCTTCCTAACCATATTAAAATTTCACAAGGCAGTTGAAAACCACATTCTTATCAAGCACTCGCAAAAATATAATTCTGTTAAAATATCTGTTTTTTTCTTAAATGTTAGTTGCAACACTTTCAAAGGTGAAGGAAAAAGTGATGTGTAAGTACAGAGTTTCTAAAAAGGCTTGTGGTTAATATTTTCAACTTATTATAACATAAATTCAAAGGAAACAGAGTCTGAAACCACAAATAGATACTTTTATCCCTTTTGATATTTCTTGTTAGGGATCTTGGACCATTTGCTGCATAGAAATATCACTCTTATTCTTATATAATAAAAATAGAAAGTTATCATCTCTAAAATATGATTGCCAAGCATTTGTTTCCCTGTAATTTAGATAAAATATAACAACATATAAAGAAAGTTGTTTTAAATGCAATTTTTATAAATATTTATAATTGTATATTTATGCTAAATTTATTAATTATAAGAACCAAATACTCTTAATACTTTATGTGATCGTTTGATATAATCATGTTCTAAATCATGTAGACTTAGTAAATGCATTAAAAATTAAAAATTATGTTAGTTTTTCACCTACTTCATATAGTTTAAATTACATATTAATATAGAGGTGTGAAATTATATATTCCCTGCCTTGGATTCTAGATCCTGTATTTATTAGCTATGTGATATTTAGCATGTTACTTATTTTTTATTCCAAGTTTCTTTATTAGAGAAGATCCACATAACAAAATGGCTATGGTGAGAATGAAACAGTGAAGTGCATTAGGAGATTTAGCACAAGAGAGACATGATTACCTGGTCAGCCTTTGTTACTTGTTTTAGTGTTACCTGCATACTGCACAGTGCTTGTTCATGATGGTACTCAATGTGCAATCTCTGAAAAAAGTTAGTAATCACAAAAAGGATTTAATTTTACAACAGTTTCAGTAAATTGTATCTTTCCTTCAGTGACTTAGGTAATTTAATTGAAAATATGATCTGAATTGTTCACAGAGTTATAGAACTTTACTTTTGAACTTGCTAAACATATGGGTTAAAAAGTAGAGATGCTGAAAGAAGTCTTTTCATATAAAGCAGTATTATAACTCAGCAGGACTTGCTTGGTGTGTGGGACTTGCTATAACTGTTTTGTACAATAAGTATACACTATATACTCAGAGAAAAGACACGTTTAGAACTTTTATCATGGTAATTCTGCTTCTGGGAATTCAACCTCAAAATATAATACAGAAAATGTAAAATAGTACAAGCATATTGTTGTCACTGTAACCTTATTTAATATGAGGGATCATTGGAAATAATTCTCACTTAAGTTAAAACACAGAAATTCTTAATGTCACATCAGGCACTATGATTAGTAATTAATTAATGTTAGGACAAAGAGAAAATACTAGGTCTGAAACAATAACAATTCTTTTGATTATTCCCTTGATGGGATATTTTGTAACCATCATGATAAATGCAGTTACATAAACAAAGAAACCCTGACGTAACATTAAATGTGTATAGGAAGGTGAAAAACACATTAATATTACATCTACCATAAAAAGTAATATAGGAAAAAAATTTTAAATAGGGTAGTTAGATTTGCACAGTGTTTTCTTCTCTTCAATTTGTGTTTACATTGATTTTTATATTAAAAAAAACAGAAAACATTTCCAAAATACATCTAGATTTATATTTTCATTGTACTACTCATCTTAATTAATTAGAAGAAGTGGAACATGTGAAAAATCTATGTTTGTCATTGTAATTGTCCATCCATCTCCCCAAACCAGTGCCAATCTTATCACTAACCCCATCTTCCTATCACTTTTCTTTTTTTTTTTTTCCCCATTTGGAGGCATTAGTTTACAGTAACTATACAGGAAAAAAACAACATTGGTATGAAGAAATGAAGTAAAACAATTCTCATTATTCAGAGTCAATATTTAGAGTAAAAGAATATATCTCTAGGAGAGACCACAAAACTGTCATGCTGCTACTGAAACGGTTTGTCTGAGATTTTGTCTTTGTGTGAACATATAGGATATGGACCCTGGACATAATGATTACTTATTACCTGGATAAACCATTTGTGTCAGCATGGCCTCTACAAATTTTGCTAGCTGACACTGTACTCTGTACATTGTACATTCTGAGAAACACATCTTGGAAAACACATCTTGGACTTATTAGAGCAAACACACTGTTCTATCACAAGCATGCAAAAGTTTCATATTAGACAGGTATTTTAAGACACTTGAACCAAAATCCTGCTGAGTTTTCAGGGAAGCTCTAATTTGAATTATCTCCTTTTCTAGTAGATTTTAAATTTTTTCAAATGGACCTTTGAAAATGATATTCCCAAATTATTTTGTAAGCACCTTTATATTTCCACACAAAAACTAAAAATATAAAATGATTCCAATTATGTAACCTGTCTATGTACTATGGAAACTATTTCATTCATACATATATAGTATATACATATTCATATATGTATTCTTAAATTCAAAGCAAAGTAAAAATTATTCACACATGGATTCATGTAAGGATAATTAGATGTAAATTAATATACTTTATTCTTTCAAGAATGTTGACCATCCACTTTATCTCTCACCCAAATTATCTTCTCTGTAACTGCCTTGGCCATGCACAAAGCAAAGCTAAAAATGTTAGTAATGTCTGAGTAATGAGTTTTAGTATAAAGTTTATTATTTGTGTTATTATTTTATTATAGTGTTGGGCAGATTTTCTCACTGAATGTTGTCTTTTTGCCAACTTGTTGATATGTATCCAGAGTCTACTTCCAAGTAACATAGATTAAAATCCTAGAAAAAAAATCTCCACCAGTAACATAAAATTTTTGATTAGTTTCTCATCATAAAATTCTTGATCAAAGATATATCCCCAAAGATGTATGTAGAAATACTAGAAGTATGTATAGAAATGTGAAGAAGAAACTTCAAATAAAGCTCAAAGAGGAAAGGATGGTAATATTTGTTAAGGCTCAACAATCTCCAGGCACAGGGAGAAATTCATTTATAAAAAGCATTTCATTTTAAATTTATTTATAAAGTATAAGAAGATAAAATGTTTCTGGTAGTTTTTCAAATTAGAATAAAAGACTCAGAAAATGAAATAACTTGCTTTAGGTTTCTCCAAATTGAAAACTTTGAATGATACCTGTTGTAAAACACAAATGACACTTTTTATGTCAAAAAATGTGGGCAATCATGGAATATCACACTGATGTCCGTAAGTGGTGCACATTGTCTGCAGGTGGAATGGAATGCTAAAACTAAATACAAATGAAAAAAGAAGCAGAATAAACATAAACATATATTTTACCTTTTGATAAATATTTTATTTTTGATTCTTCCTCAGAAGTGAGAGAATTGGAAATTGGTTAAATATCCGTTAGTTTCAAACATTTCAGATAATTTTTACCTGCAAAATTTGCAAAGACATAACTGATACTATGTAAGCACAAAACATAGCAATTAAGTAAAACAAGAATTAAAAAACCATAAATTTAGAGATCCATGTTTTATTGAGTGGGCCCAGATTTTTACCCTGAAGTTCAGAAAACAGTCTGTGACTCTTAGAAAACTTTGTACTGGCAGCTACACATCTTTCAAGGCAATTCTAACCATGACACTAAGTACTGTGGTATTTGGAAAGATATACAGTTAAAAGTGACTGCTTAATGACAACTTTAAAATGAAAAATTTCTTGCCTAATTAAAGGCATGATAATTAATGATATCCATATTGAACTCTTCTGGAGTGCTTATCCACTTTGAGTTACAAATCAAAATCTAAGAATGTGCTAATCTTGTGTGTGTGTCTTTAAGACTAAAGCCAGTTAGTGATATATGGTTCATTCAACTATGTCTTACCTAAAATGTATTACCTAAAATGGAATTATTTTGGGATTATGTGATACATAGAGTTCTGTGTGTGATACCTAAAGCCACCTTCAGATATAGCCCATGGCCCAGGTCCAAGAACTGAATGATTCTATTGCTACCTTGATGATTAAATATTGACTAGTGACTTGGTAAGGCAATCCGTCTTGTTAAGAGAGGTAATTCTGATAAATAATGCTAAAGTGAAATTAACAAACAAATAAAAATTCTTGACCTCACACACATGAATACATGTAGTCTACCAACCCATGTACCATCACAAGATAAGGCATTCCAATTCTGCGCAGACTTCTGAATGCTTCTTACCTTATTATGGTTGATATTCTTCTTCAAGATTTCCTCTAGTTTTACTCTGACCTAATTTTATTTGTATAAAGTCATGATGAAGTATCAGTTCAAGTTACTGGAAGTGAAAGAGTAGATAATGTCACTAGTGACCGGAATATGTCATATTTCAATACAGATGTCAATCTACAGATATGGAGAACTGTGCTAGGACACGGGGTGAGTCCCAGGAAATGTGTTGCAGCAGAGAGAGGAAAAAAAAATGGCCTCCAGAGATTTAAAGTTTAGAATCTTGGGAATCTAGGTATTCACAACGGAACTTGGATATTCCAGCTGCTCAGGGAGGAGGCTTTCAGTCCTCCAACTTGCTTTAATATTGCCTGCTAGTTGTGGCAATTGTGAGCATGGAGGTGTTGACCATAAGTGGATGAAAAAGGTGAGTTATCTAAGGAAAGGTGACAAGATTACAGCCTAGGGTCAGGGTAGGGCGGGGCCTTACCTCTGTAGTTCTCACCTATGCCCAGTGACAAGCTTCCCCAAATTGACAATCTAACATGCATTTTAAATTGAAGGCTTATTCCATCACCGGATTCCGCATCAAAGGAAGAAATTGTGAGTGAAAATGTATCTAAATATTAACAATAATTATAGATATTAAAGCTGAGTCTTCTGGAATATGTAACAGTGAATAACAGTGCAAAGGATGTACTTAGCAGCACACATGTACTTAGTAAAAGCAAGTAGTTTGATGTTGGTAAAAGCACACATACTTTTTTTTATAAAATGTATCTAAGATTGTGGAAAGAAAACTTTGTCTCTGTGCTGTTAAGAAAACCATACTTAGGGTGGAATGGGGAAAGGAGAGGGGTGGGCAGATTCCTTGTTACCAGTCCCAAAGAGTTTCTGTTTTCTAGAAACCTTAGAGACCATCATGATTCATAATAGCTCAAATATGTTTTAAAATACTTTTATTCATTTTTTATGAGTATCCATTAATATATGACACGTCTGCTTTGTGTTTACTCTAGAAGCTTATATAGATGATGCGTTTGGGTCCTAAAGGCCAGAGACACAAGAACGTGAAGCAGGTTTTACTTTGTTTTAAACCCTTGGTAATAGTTATATATAGCAGGCATGTAAGAAGTTTTGCAAGATTAATGGAGAAAGTTTCTGTGATTTTTTTTTTACTGTCATCAATTAATTATTGTTGCCTTTAAAACTAAGCTAAACCTCCCAGCTTTAAGAATTGATACCAATGTCATTCCAATTTGCCATCCCAACCTTACTTTATAGCCTACTCAAATTAAGCTACCTTCTTTTCTCTTAAAACACTGTTGCATTTTTCTTGTTACTGTGATTTTATTTCACCTACATCTCAAAAAACGCATATGAAACACATGCTTGTAATTATTATATACTATGTCTTTTCTTTTATCAAAACTGGGAACCGTTTTTTTCACCTTTGTGTTCCTGGCCTGGCAAGCGAAATTCTCTTAAAAAATGTAAACTCTCAATTATTGTACTCTTACCTAAATTATAAAATAAATTCCTAAAATTTAATTAGAAAATGGTATATTTGATTTAAAATTACTTAACTAAATCTAAACTGTTTTGTCTAAATATTGAAAAGTGTGCCATATAATATATGAAGATCACCTTTTTCTATAAGTATTAGACAAAAAAGAAAGAAAGAAAGAAAGAAAGAAAGAAAGGAAGGAAGGAATGAAGGAGGAAAGAAAAACTGTTGAAATTGTATCAGACCAATAAAATAGCAATGGGAGCTCATGGATTTGAATATGAGTTTTAATTTAAAGAATAGAGTGAAAAAGTGGTTCCAGAATTAATTCCTCACAAAAAAATTTTTTAAAAAGATTTATATATTTTAAAGTGAATATTGAAATTAAAAGTCTTGACAGTCATCTAAAGAATAAGAATAATAATAAATAATTAATTAAATAGCTTACTATACTGCATAAACTGCAAATAACTGATAGTTACTTGCCCATTTAGTACCTAAAATTTTATAAGTCCTCTTATATAAGAAGAGAGTACCATTATTTTTTCTCATGCTCCCACCCTGAGGCTTCAGCCATATTTCAGAAAACAAGAAAAGTTGGAAATAACAATTTTTGAGCCAGTCATTGCTCAAGAATACTATTCAAACACTTACATTCAAAATTCTGAAATTAAGCTTTTGTCCCACCAGTTACGATCAGCAAATGGAGAGAAATAATTATTTAATTCTTTGCAACAGGAGGATTAATGTTTGAATTCCTACTTTCCTTCATCTTGTACTGATAGCGAATGTGAGCTTACATATATGAGGTTGTTGAAGATCATAGAATTTAAGGGTGAAACTGACAACAGTCCATACACAGAATTATATTATCACCCTATTGTGGATGAGTTTCCGTGTATTCTACCCATTATATATAAAGACCTATTTCCATCTTTCTTACATGCTTTTAATTGGCTTAAAATTGACACTCCAATGGTATATTCTAGCAGTTAAATCACAGACTTCAATCAAACTGATCTTTATTAAGATATTAGTACTTCCACTTACTAAATAGCCCCTGGACAGACTCTGTAACCATTGTAAGCTCTGGTTTCCTCAACTGTAAGATGAGGACAATAATTTCACTTACTTAAGAAGAATTTTGTGAGAATATAAGCAGAACTTGGTTGCAAATCAATTAGAAAATTTCAGATCTTAACTCATGGGTACCTGCATTTAATTGCAGAAAAGCGGAATTAGCTCAGAAGCATAATGCATTTTTTTAAAAAAGCCTGAAAGCTCTAAAAGTGGGGAAGCACTTTTTAATAAAGAGGCATATCTGATAAAACATAACAAAAAACTGAATATATGGACCAATGAGCAGATTAGTGTTATGCCTAATGGATGAAAAAACCTTTTAATATTAGATTCTAAGGATAGCAATTACTGACACTGGCGTCTTTTCCCAAGATTTGTAGAAACCATGATTAATAGTTGAAACTGAATAGGAACCCATATTCTTCCTTGTTTTCCTTATTTTTAGGGAGAGATATTTTTTCTGGGCAGATATAGACTGGTGGCTGCTGTTTCTAAAGCAGCCGTAACCAGCTGGGTGCAGATGTGTGATGTGAATATTGATACTGTTATCTTACCAGTTGTCAGGTGCTTGGCAGATAGGGGAGATTAAGGTCATTATTTCATTTTGTTTTTAAGTTTGAAAAGAGAAAATATACATTTCATAGACATTTTAAGATAAACATCCTAAGATAAATCAGATAACCAAATATGAAAATATGTAAAGAAAATAAAACACTAAAGCAACAGAATATGCCATAAGTTTCAGAACTGAAAAGATTAAGATGTTTTCAAATGCTCAAACGTTTCTCTATGTTCAGCTCATGGAGAGACTTCAAAGTTTTTTAAGAGAATAAAATTCAAACTTGATTATTTTCAGCATGTACTTTGGTAATTACCATATGGAAATTTATTGGAAAAGACTAGACTTTAAAACCTTAATTGGACATGGTCTTATTGGAAATTATGGCAATTAATACATGGTCTATTTACTACTGTTGTATTCAAATTGCCTAAATGTCTAAGCTGGAACTTTTAATTTTAGTAACATTCCTTCTAATATGGATTTTCCTTGATTTCCATCAGCTAATATACAGACATACAATCATAGGAGTTTGGAGCTGAAATGAATTTTATTGGTGGATCTTCTAGTCCAATTTACTTACTACAGAAATGAGTTAAACTGAGAGCAAGGATATTTTAGTGATTTGGTCAGAATTACACTGTAGATAAGGACAAAACAAAGTTACAGTCCTAATCTTTCCACTAGTAAAGAAGAATCAAAAAATCTAAAGGTGTCTACATAATTTCTATGTCTGAGTTGTTTCCTCTGTTAATTGTGTTTACTCAGTGCATAGATACGGCCTTAATGCACAAGGCATAACAACTGGATGAAAGAAGAAAGACTGATTATTTGCATTCAGATTCATGACTGGAGAAAGGAGAGAACCTTGAGATAAATTACTTATAAACAGTATGCAGATAGACTTTGTGCCTTCTCTATTTTAACACCATTGTCTACTGCCTTTTAGACAGTACGTTTTCACACCCCTGAATATATCTGATGAATATTTGTTCTCACTGAAGTTCTCCTTTTACCTAATGTATACAAAGTGTAAAATTAAATAGATCAATTCCAGACCCGGAGAATCAGGAAGTTCAGTGCATTAACAAATACTAAGTTCAGCTGCTTTTAAAAGAGGCTTCAAACAATAGTGAATTAAACAAGGCAGAACTCCATTTCTCTCATATTTCAGTGAAACAGGAAAGGAGATAAATGTAGGACCAAAAATTCTGTGTAGATGAGAGAAGAGATTCTTCAAACAAATGGAAAGATTGGTCTTTGTAAGAAATAAAAACTCTTAAACTGTCTTAAAAGAAGAAAAGGTAGAACATGTAGGTAAAGAAGCAGAGAGAAGGGTCATTCTGGGGGTGGGGCCATAAAGCAAGCAGTTCACAGATATTCTTTTATTAATTTGACTGTAAGTTTGAGATAGAATCATTATCAGAGCAGGGACTTGGTTGTGTATACATGTGGGAGTGTAGGGTTTAGACCGGGGTCTTCATGGCATCATAGAAAATGTATGTGCTACAGAGGCCAATAGATAGCAGACACAGTCTAAGATTCTTTTTTAATTTTTTTTTTAATTGAAGTACAGTCAGTTACAATGTGTCAATTTCTGGTGTACAGCATCATGTCTCAGTCATGAATATAAATGCATATATTCATTTTCATATTCCTTTTCATTAAAGGTTATTACAAGACATTGAATATAGTTCTCTGTGCTATATGTGGGTACATCTTGGAAGATGGTCAATACTGCAGAGGCTAAAGTTGTGGGAATAAAATGATAGTTGTGGTTAGGTGTTCATTACATCATAACTTGACTGTTAATTTCTTTCCCTTATCAGACTGTGAACTCATCAGAAGTAAGCTTAACTCAATTCTGTATTCCTAGCATTTCATGTAGATCACATTGATAAAAAATTTTTGAGTGGATGAATGACATACCTTATTAAAAATGTTGGATAATCATGTGTTGTCATGTCTATATGTTGTGTCCAAGAATAACATGCTGTTACATACAGCTTTCTGTGGCTTATCTACTAATATACTTTCAGCCTATGGTCCTTGAAACTCATAGAAAAAAAAAAACTTTTATATAGGGCCTCTATTTCGGTTTAGATTTGGCTGTAAGTTATGGCACAAAAAGAAGAATCAGATTTCTGACTGCCTTAGGCCACTACGATTTCTACATAACAGTGACTTTCTGAGATTTTTTAAAACATTGCTTATAATAGGCCACTTTGTTTCATTCCAACCTGAACCCTAGATATACCAGTTATTATTGTTTTTTTTTTCTTCACAAGCTGTATCACTCAGGTACATGGAATACCTTTGAAAGAAAAAAAAAATCTAAAAACAATGCTTAGGTGCTCTACTGTATGGCCATAAAATCCTTCACAAAATGGAAAATGAAATAGTTACATTGATTACTTTAGTGCTAGAGATGTTCCATGGCTGCAGGTTTGGCACCTTTTGAAGTTGCATTTAATTCTTTAGGCTGGTAAAGCACTATTTAATGAATCAGTTCAGTCACTTAGTCAATAAGAATATCCTTGTCTCCTAAAAGAGTTAATATACCTTTTCAGTGGTGCTTCGCTTATGAAAAACGAATAGTTAAAACTCAACAAATCAGACTTAGTATTAGTTAAAACGCACATTTTTCAAAAGGATGGATTTTCTCCTACCCCAATGATACACATATTATTTGTGAACAAACTCATAGACCCACCTGGAAAGAAGCATTCTCTGTTTAGAAATGTCAGCAGGATGAAACACTGTCATAGAATAATGATCTCTTGTTCCCACATAAATGTCTAGGGAAAACTAACATGTTCATTTCCAAAGCAAGAAACATTGATCCACTGGGTATGTCCTATTAAAATGACTTTATTTTATTCCATCAAATAGCTGATGTAAATTCAGTCATTTAATCTGATAGATATGGGTTCCAGAGAATGACGTTTGTGTGCTACGGTACTACTAAACAGATGAAAATCATTGCATTTTGCTTGGCTTTATTTGTCAGCAAAGCAGAATTAAGTTTGTTCATGAACAGTCTAAGATTTCATACTGGTAATTTAGAAATGGTATATGCTGATTTTATTTTTCTTTGATTTCTTTTAAGTAACTCTTTTACAAATCTAATGCTCATTTCAGTTATGTAATTCTGAATTATATGCATTCTGTTGAGAATTCTATATATTGTTATATATCAGAAAGGAGGCACTATCACACGTCTGAAGATTTGTGGCCCATGACTGTTCAGATGAAGGTAAATGTTACCATAATAAAAAAATGATGGAAGATCATGCCTGTTTGATAGTATTTTAATCTGAACAGCAAAAAGAAAAGATGGTTCAGAGCTCCGTGGAGAAAGACAGAAAAGCACAGAGATTTACATGTTAGACAATATGCATGGCTATACGTATAAGTCTGGGCACAGATGATCTGTAGGTGGACGCAATTTGCATAATGATTAGTGGCATAACCCCTTAGAGCAGTTTTCGTACCTGCCTGTATGTTGAACACTGTGTATATACTGTGTCTTGCGGGCAGTTCACCGTACAGATTGTGATACAAATTAATGTGCTGAGAATAAGCCTGTATATCATGATTTCCTTTTATTGGGATTTAAATTTCATGTTACCACAATTTGTATGGGTGAGTAAAAACAGTGATTTTTTTTTAAACATCAGTGCATATGAAATTCTAGAAATAAAAGTTAAAACCAAAGAAAAAGTACTTTTTTAAAACAGGTGTGCTTGCTTTCAAAATAGGGTTATTGCATAGCACTTCTGAAATAAAAGAGACTTTTTAAAATTTTTATTTGGGGGGGACAGGGAGGTAATTTATTTTTATTTGTGTATTTAGAAGAGGTACTGGAAATTGAACCCTGTACCTCATGCATGCCAAGCACACGCTCTACCACTGAGCTATTTCCCTCCCCCTAAAAGACTATTTATTGAAGTATAGTCAGTTTACAATGTTGTGTTAATTCCTGGTGTACAGCATAGTGATTCAGATCTCTCTCTCTCTCTCTCTCTCTCTATCTATCTATCCCTCTATAGATAGATAGATATTTATTCCTTGATTCACTTATATTTATATATATTTCTTTTCATATTATTTTTCATTACAGGCCATTACAAGATATTGAGTCTAGTTCCCTGTGCTATACAGTAGGACCTTGCTGTTTATCTATTTTACATATAGTAGTATCTGCAAATCCCCAACCCCCAATTTTTCCCTCTACTCCTGCTTTCTCCCCTGGTGACGTAAGTTTGTTTCCTACATTTGTGAGTCTTTCTCTGTTCTGTAAAGAAGTTCATTTGTGTCATTTTTTAGATTCCACATGTAAGTGATATCGTATGGCATTTTTCTGAAATAAAAGACTTTATAGTATAGTGACTATCATTTAAGATGAAAGCTATACAAAATATCACAAAAGACGTAGATCTGTCTCAGCATTTAATATATTATTTAAAGGAAACAAGTTTCCAGTTTCTTGACAGTGTCTTTTTAAGAAAAGATGGAGTCTTACCACACGTACCATGTAGACTTCCTCACTGTAGACATTTATTCTAAACTTCTCTTATCTTCTCCAGTTTGAAACTATAACAATAGGCTCCACTCATGTTCTAATTTTAAGTGTTGTTTTTACATTATCTTTGGACAGTGTGGTAGATGTGATTCCACTGTCAGTGGAGGCATAATGCTGTTTAACCTGAAAACATGCATCCAGGCCCCATCAGGTGAGGAAGAATTTGTGAGGTGGAACCTGGAGCATTACACAGACATTTAGACATTGGACGGACACAAGACTCTGCAAGCATAAGTAGAAAGGGCAGAAATGAAGACTTGCCATGGGAAAAGTTTATCAAAAATTGGTTATTGTAGTTGGGGTAGAATTTTTTTTTTTTTAAATCTTACTGTGTATTGAGCTAAGGTTCAGGTGGTCTCAGACTAAACGCTCTTACTACCTAAGGAAAAAGTTTCAATGGGAACAGAATTTCAGCAGTTACATTGGGAGGATATGGGAAAAATAAACGGCCCTTGCTTCCCAAAGGAGATCATTACTGGGGCATGTAGCCATACGCATTTGAACTTGTTGCTTTCGCATGTTCCCATACTAGTCAGGCAGTGTTAGTGATGTAACGTCACCATCTCCCAAACCCCTCCTTTACAGTACACACTACTGAGCACTGGAAGAAAGAGTCACTCTGAGACATGTTTGCCGTTCACAAGCACATGCTGAAAAAAAGCTTTGTTCCACCCCGCCTTGACACAGTAACTGCTTATTCTCTCGTTTTTCACCTCTTTTGATCTTTTAGATTTTGACATGCTACATCTTTCCCTGAGTGAATAATGACTTTTAAAATAAATTAACCAAACAACAGAAACTCCTTCTGGCTCTTCCCATCAGGTCCCATGTCCCACCTCCACCTCTGTCTTCTGCATTTCTACCACATTCTGGATGACTCCAAAAATTTGAAATCCAGAAAGTTCTTTATCACGAAATATATTATTTTACAGCATTTTCCCAATTATGATATAGTTGATTGGCTGGAGAATTACTGAGAATTTCTTTTAAAGCCATACATGAGAATAAAAGATGCATTTCAATGCACAACTCAAGAATTATTCATGAAAGATTTTTCATTTCTCCATCCATCTATGGTTTTACATATTTCACCAAGTACTGTTTTTTTCCAAATTATTTTTCTATATTGGAGATATAAGGGCAGACACATTTCCTTTCAGATCAATTATTAGTGACTCTTTTGCTTCATGGACAAAAATCAATTAGGATACACTTAAATACTCTAATTTAGTATCAAAAATTACAATCAGTAGAACTAACATTTTCTTGGTTATATTTCTAAATGAAAAGTGAAAAGGGGATTATATATATATTGGCACATTTAACTGAAGAAATCAATACAATTCCAAATCATTCTGCTTTATTTTAAAGTGCCTTTGTTAAAAAAAAAAATCTATACTGACTAATTTATGAACTCCTAGAACCATTTAATAACCTTCTTTAACCTTTGAAATGTTTCATAATTTTAAAAAGCCTGATAAATGCTATAATCTCAGAATTACTAACTTCCTTTCAAGTAGTGGAATATACATGAATGGATCTAGACCCTTCTTAATTTCACTGAATACACTTCCTCATGTGACCCTTTCCACAGCTCCATTATTTCTGCTATCATAAGTCAAATAGCCTATTATGTTTATAAATGCTGAGAATGGGAGTGAATTTTAACAAATTCACTTGTGGCTTATGTCCTTAGAGTAAATAAAAAATTTATTGCTAAGAGGGAAAAAAATTAAGATAACTTATACAGGTAGGGCTTTGCTTATGTGCTATTCACCAAATGTGAACTTGCTTCCTACTGCACACCAGAAACTATATGATCATAAGATATTCAAAGTACTTAGAGACAAATACATTGCCACATCCAAGCTAGATGATTTTTTTTTTATAGTTCTTTTACCAAGATACTCGTTTAGTTCTCTGTTCCCTTCATGTACCGTGTGTGTGTGTCTGTGTGTCCCTGTGTCCATGTGTCTATGTGTCTCTGTGTGTTTAACTCCTGGACGTCCCAAACACTTATATGAGCTTTGAAAATTTTGTTTAAATGTTTAAACAAAATATGACACAGAAAACAAAATATATAAAGACATCGTTCCTGGTCACAAGGAAACAAAATACATAACAGAAACAAAATATACACAGAAAACAAAATATATGAAGACATAATCCCTCGTCACTAGTATACAGTCTCAGTGGGGGGGAAAAGTCAACAAATATAAATCAACAGAAAATGCTATAAAGTGATAGATAACTTAATGCCTTCTTTATGGCCTAATAGTTTCCATAGACACTAAAAAGAAAATGAGATAATTGGACAAAAGTCAGAAACTAGGTAAATAGCAGTAGTAGTACTTTACTTTGTACTGGCAGACAAAGAGAAAATTACAGCTAGAGATATAGGAAGAAATGCCCAGATTATGAACAATAAAATGAGCATGAATTAAGTTTCTTGAATCTTTCTTCTGTCAGCTCAAAACTATTGCTGAGCACTTCTAGTGAATTTTTTCAGCGTAGTTACCGTACATTTCAACTCCAGAGTTTCCATGTGGTTCTTTAATAGAATTTTTCCATTTTAATGATAGTCTTTATTTTATAAGATACTGTAATTACATCTTCCTTAATTCTTTGGGCATAGTCTCTTTTTTTGAGCACATTTATGAAAATATAATAACATAATAATTGCTTTGGAGGCTTTCTTCTTTGCTAAATCCAATATTTGGACTCCTTTGAAAGAAATTTCTATTGACTTTTCTTTTTTTTTCTACTTTTCTCTGCTTTTTTCTTTTTAAATATATCTTATAATTTTTGTTCAAAACTTGGCATTTTAGGTAATATATTGTAGCAACTCTGGATATTGATCTGTTTACTTAGTAATTTATTATAATTAGTGACATGCCTAAAATAATTCTATGCATTCTGTATCCCCTGAAGTGAGCAGCCTCTGCAGTCTCCACACAGATACATTTTTGTGTGTTTATCTATTTTAGACTGACTACTTAGGTATCTCCCCTGGGTCAGTGTAAGCCACTCATTGGACAAAAGCTGTGCTTAAACCTTGATGGCCGCTTAGAATATTACCCTTCACCAGTGGATGTGTATGTGTGTGTGTTGGCAGAGGGTGGGTTTGCAATCACAGTTTGAATTTTCGTTTTTGCCACTTGTTCAACCTAGGACTAGTAGCTTGAATTTTCTCTCTCTCATCACTCTCAAAAGGGTGCAGCTTTAGGTTTTCACATAAGCTTCTAGACATTCAAGAATTCATGTGATTTTTTTTTTTTTTAAGTCTGGCTCTTGGGTCAGTGTTGGTTATTTTTAGTCAATGTTTGATCAGAGGTTGTGCTTGAGCCCCTGGTTCCAGTGAGGAATCCACTTTCTGTTGATTGATCTGCATGCAGTTTATGGACTATTTTCAGATGTTGCCCATGCCCTGCACTGGATGCTCCTGAAAACATGTTGCCTAGTATTACATACAGCCTTCCCATCCCTAGAGAGCGACTGTGATTTCAGGATGGTTCTTCTCAGCTCTCTTTTTTTTCTTTTTTAATTCTCTTTGATAAACTTCTTTTTGTTCTGCATTTTCACTTTTAGCTATGTATATATATCAAGGAGCTAAAACTGCCTTCATTATTTCTATCATTTTGAACAATTCCTTAAGGCATGGAACTTTCCATGCTCTGCTCCAAATGAAATCCATCCCCTCAAGCAGAGCTGTGAAGCTCTTAGGCTTATGGCTTCTCTTTTGGGCAGAACCTTTGCACTGCTTTCCAAGAGCTGAGGGTGAGGATAGCACCTGCCTTCCCCCAGAGTGACAGACCTGCTTTATGAACCAGAATTGGCTGAGCATCTCCTAGAATTCTTGCCTTGTGCCTCCTGCTTGGCACCTCCATGATAAGGACTAGCTGGTTTGTGAGTGTTCAGGGCCCAGTGTTCCTGCCAGAACACCTTGAGCACAGCAGTTCAGGGCTGGGTGGAGGAAGGCTATCCTAGGCATTTCAGCTGTGCCTGCCCAGAATAGAGCTACTGCAACAGGGGGCTGGAAGAGATGAAAAACACTAGAAGTGAAAATGTAGCCAGACTGTGATCTGGAGGGACAGAGAGCCCCGTCTTCCTGATTACACCTGTCTGGAGAAGAGGACCAGGGCTAGTTTCTATAAGATGGAGGAATTTGTACAGAAGAGCTAGTCATGGCTCCAACACCATAGACTCTTGTTCCTCTTACTTCGACGTAGTGCATTTTCTTGAATGAACGTTTCCCACTTGCTGTATATACCCCTTGGAAATTTTTAGAGACTTCAAAGGCTTAATATAATTTTATCCAGATAAAGGGTGTTTGTTGGGGTATCTTCTGTGTTCCTCACTCTGCTCTTCCAAAGATAGTCATGTACCATGTTTACTTGTGTGTGTGTGTGTGTGTGTGTGTGAGAGTGTGTGTGTGTGTGTGTGTGTGTGACTGCTGGCTGCATTACAAACCCTAGTGATAGCAAAATTCTCTGGGCACAAGGACAACAGACCCTAGAGAAAGTGAACAGGTTCTGCAAAAAAAAAAAAAAAAAAAAAAAAAAAGCATTACCACTTGCTCCACAAAACTGAAAAATTGCGTGTGTGGTGGCAGGGGGAGGTGAGTTGAGAAGTGGGTGAGGAATATACTGAGGAAGGCCAAGGAATATCACAGAATCTGCTCCTGTAAGAGACCAAGAAAAGGAAAGTGAAAGAAAGAATACTTCTAATTACTATTAAACTGACTATACATGAACTAAAAAAAAAACCCAAACAGTAATAATTTTAAAATTTAAATTAAAATAAAATAAAATAAAACACCTACTTCATTTACAGTACTAAAATTATACATAAAGTTATGTATAAATATTTAATATAAATATGCCTGTTAAACAATTATCCATATCTCTTGTGCGCTATTAAACTATTTATACAATTCAGGGGAATCATGCTTTAAGTCTCGAAATATCTTGAGATTTTAAAATTTATTTCTCATAGCTTTCGAGAAATGTAAACGTCCTCTGGCCTTTCCCTGTGTGCATATTAAGCACCGGTTTAGAATATTCCTCAGCTGATAGTTTGTTCTTCCTAAAATCTTTCCTCTAGAGAAGTTCCTAATGACAGCCACTCCTCTAAGCACTTTATTACAACTGCTTATCAATTAATTAATGAACAGAGGGATATCTTTAATGAAACTTCTCACCTTTTTGGGAAGGCTAAATTAAAATCAGAAATCCCCTCTTGTGTGAAATAACAATTTTCCACGCTAAGCTAAATGATGTTATCAAAACCAAACTACCAACTGGTATATTTCCATTTACTGGTCACTTTTTCCAGGGTCCGCTATTTCCTAAAATAACAGCACCATATTTATACTATTAGTATAAATGCTCTTCACCTGACTCGCTAGAGATAAATCACAAGCCATGGACGGCATGGTTCTATACCTGCCATTGTTGGGCAGAAATAGAATAAAAGATCACGCGATATAAAGAAATTCAACCCATAGCTGCAAAACTGCTTAAAATCTTTGACAGGTAAGGAAATATCAGGATGACGTAAAGAGTGGAAAATGATAGAGAAGTTTCAGTTCTCCTGTGGAATAATCTTTCTAATAGAATGTATCTTATTCTGGCTTTCCGTGAAAAACAATGACTTGCCTAATTATTGTATCTTTATCTACCTGGGATATGAATCAGTCAGTCAATAAATGTAATCAATATAGATTTTGGATAATTTCAGGTTCAAAAGCAATCTTTAGTCCTGCACCAGGGGCAAAATATAGAACAAACTTCCCAGTATCCTACATGAGTAGATACAGTAAAATCCTCTTCACTAGTGTGGTTTTTAATATTCATTCAAATGTAATTTATTTTTAGTTAAAGATAAATTCATGTTTAAGGGATTTCTCTGATTTCCTAAATTAGGTATCACATTCTTCAAAAATACATTTGAAAGCCACTTATATAGTGCTAACTATGTGTCGGGAACTGTTCTAAGTGGTTCTCTAATAATTCATTTAACATTTAGTGCTATGAAATAGGTATAACCACGATTCCTCTTTCATAAAGAAATTCACATGAATTAACTGTGGCCACAGTGGATGCTTTCCCACCAGGAGTCAAAACACAGATAAATGGCAAAGCTGGGTTTGTAACACTAAATCCGGAGTACACACTCCTACCTACCATCCTACACTGCCTATTTTTGAAAATAAACCAAAGCTTTTCATCTGATTTATTTTTTAGCAACATATTTCATTATCATTATCATCAAAGCATTAAAGTACTGGGTGAGGCTGTACAATCTGTTCTGTGCAAAATTAGTCACAAAAGGAGGTTCCAGCTAAGTATGGCCACATAATGTAACATGTATTGTAACAACCCTAGCAACATTATTTTTGAGGCATTTTGTTAGTTTGTTGATAATTTCCTTTTCCCACTTTAGTGTAAAATTGTGTCATTAAGCATACTCTTATACAAATGAACAAACATAATGAAACAGAAGCAGTCATAGATACAGAGAACAAACAGGTGGTGGCAGGAGATGCGTGGAAGGGGAGAAAAATAAGTGAGAAAGATTAAGAGGTATGAAATTTCAGTTACAAAATAAATGAGTCACAGGTATGAAATGTACAGTGTGGGAAATACAGTTAATTATTATGTAACATTTTTGTATAGAGACAGATAACAACTACATTTATCATGGTGATTATTTTGAAATGTATAGAAATGTCAAATACTATCTTATGTAACAGGAATTAACATAGTGTTGTAGGTCAATTTTACTTCAGAAATAAACAAACTCACAGAAAAAGGGAGCAGATTTGTGGTTACCAGAGGTAGGAGGTTGGGGGAAGGGGAATTAGATGAAGATAGTTAAAAGGTACAAACTTCCAGCTTTAAGATAAATAAGTACTAGAATGCAATGCACATGATAAAGGTAATTAACACTGCTGATCTTTATAAATGAACTTATTAAGAAAGTTAATCCTAATCTCATCACAAGGGAAATTTTTTTCAATTCTTTAATGTCATATCTATATGAGATGATAAATGTTCACTAAAGTTCTTCTAGTATGTAAGTCAAAGCATTATGTTGTACACCCTAAACTTATACAGTGCTTTGCCAAGTATATCTCGATTAAACTGGAAAAAACACATTTGAACCTCAAAAATAATGAAAGTAAAAGTAATAGTAGATAGAGAATGAGAAATTGGGGCCTGAGTTACAAAACACTAAAATAAATTAAGGATACAATTAAGCAAAAAAAGTTTCTGATAGGAATATGTCTTATTCCAGAAAGCGCTAAGTAATTAATTATAATACCATGACATTTTTCTGGAAACAAATTTCTTATATTAGGCCAGTTTTGATTTTATTTAAAGAAAAAACTTTATAAATCATTTGAAGGCTGTGTTTGTGGATGTCATATGTATCAGATAAATTGTTTTTATGGGCCACACCTTAGACAAGGATCTTGTTATGTCCAGTTTCTATTAAAAAAAAATGCTTTCTTATACATATCTTTCCTGTACCTGTAAAGGAATTTTCATCTTTATTTTCTTTACTGTTTCTTATTTCTAAATGTTCAGTCTGACTTTTCTGCAGCTAACGAAAACTGAAGTTCTCCAAATGTCATGTTTGAGAGCACATTTGGAAATTTGGAGTCATCAAATAATGTTTTTTTTATCCCAAGTACATAAAACAATCTGTGTGTGTGTGTGTGTGTGTGTGTGTGTGTGTGTGTGTATTTGTAAATCTTAAATGTAAGAAGATATAATTAAAAATCACTTACCCTAAAATCAAATCTTACATTTGATTTTATGTTTACATATTCTTTTGGATTTTGTTTTTTAAACAGTGAAAAGCAAAGAATATTTATAATCTCTGACTTATTTTAATACACTTGAAATTTTATTTCTGGTAAGAGTTATTGCTTTCTTGTGTGACTTCCTGATTAAGTTTTAGTAAAATGTGCATATAATAACAATAAACTGTACTCTGTGTGAAATATCTCCTATTCATGGCATCCTTTTTTACTGGCAAATATTTACCTGTGCATTAATAACAATAGAAGTATTATTGAAGTCACATTTATTTGAAATAATTTAAATTCTATCAGGAAATCATTAAGAATTAGAAATTGGATATACACAGGGATTGGATTTCTTAAGATTTCAGGAATCTATCTAAAGAATCACTTCCAAACTCTATCTTTTCTTTCAAGATTGTAAGATTGTGACAAGATAATTTTGTTGAAACATCTCAAAATTTCCCTGTGTATGTTTGCATGTGTGTGGGGGTAAGGGATTAGTGTCTTTAGCTAAACTGAATATTACTACTGTATTTTTAATCTTATCATTTAAAGAATAAATTTTACTCTTTTAAGTTAGCCACACTGTTTTTTCTGTCTTTTTATCCTATAAAATTGAAATAATGAAAAAACAGTGCCTAAGACAGGCTTTTTTTTTTTTTAAGTTTTTTAAACTCTATTTAGATATTCATTTTTAATACTGTATATTCTTCCCAAGTTATAGCTTTTTGTATCCTCAAATTTATTTAAGGCATTTCTACAGCAGACCTTTGCATGTTAAGGTGAGGACGGCATAGTGTAAAGATTAATTCAATGTCTTTCTTATCTAGCATACCCAGGCTTTGACTATACTTTGTTGGCTGTCAGATCTTTTATTCATTTTCTTCTGGACTCAGTTTACTCATTTAAAAAGTCTCAACAGTTATTCAGGGAGTAAGAAATTGTGAAAGGTAAATAAAGATTATACACATACATATATAATGCATGTATATAATATTCATCCCAGTGAGTAAATTACTGTTAATGTTCAATACATTTTTACTTCCCTGACATCTTGTAATCATTCATTTATTAATTTGTTTATCTATTTATCTATACATTTACCTATTCCACAAACTTATCAAGGCTTTACTATGTTCCTGTGCTGTATAATTTTGGAATATACAGATGTATAAGACAGTCTTGGCGGTGCCAAAACATATAGGCAAATGGAAAGAAATGAAGATAAATAAATACAGTTAAGTAAATGTGATTAATGCTCCAAAAGAGGTTTGTTTTGTGATGGATTGTTATTATTTTTGTTAATTATGTGCCTCATCTTCAAAACTCTAAGTTTCACCTTTTATTTCCACAAGTCCATATGTAAGATATGCATTTATTAACAAATTATATTCCTGTTTTATTTTTAAATAGTTATTTGATTTTGGAAACATATAGCAAAACGCATACATTACAAATTTGATTTTACATGTGCAATTATGCTTTTGACTTTTTCCTGAAAAGTGGCAGCTAAATACATTATTTGGATGGTTCTATTTGCAGTAGCTAAAAATTCCCCATTGAAATTAATGGAGTCTTATTGACAAAAAGTGCTCCATTTAAATGAGTGGGTTTTAGTAGTGAGTCATCCCTACTGGAATAAATGGTATGAGTAATTTATAGATCATATAGTTAGAGAAAGAAGGGACCTATTAGATCAGTAAGTCTGAGGTGTCTGCTTGGTTAGAATATAGTCCCCAAATAGAGGACAGAACGTTTGATCTTAACCAAAAGGCCATGAACAAAAGCTATTTTAATTTATTGCAATTAAAATGAATGGGATTCAATCTAACACATTTATGAGGATGCGATAACTATCGAATCACATTCATTTCAGTGGGGTGTGTTAGTCATCCAATTCTATTCATTTCCATGGGGATCCATTATTTATCGAATCACATTTATTTAAATGGGGATTCATTAGCTAAAAAATCTAATTAGTTTCCATGTGCATGCATTAGCTATCATGTCATCCTTCCTTTCAAAGACAATTCTCTAGTTATCAAATCCCATGCATTTATGTTTGGATTGGATTCTAGAGTTTGAAAAAGCTGTTACTCTTAATTAAATGGTTGCAATAAACTGTTATCGTTATTATACTGTTGCATATTTAAGAGTATTTTCTAAATATCTGAAGACTTAGTCACCCCAATTTTCAATAGCTAAATGAAATGATCTCTCAAACACTAAAACATTTAATTTAGCAAATGTCCAAAAGTCCAATATGTTTTTTAAAATATGAGGACTGCATTACCTTTCTAGGTCAGGCTGTGTCATTTTTTTTTCCCTGAAACTTAGCCATTTGGTGATGTTTTCATGTTCAGGGAGATTTTGAAAATGAAGGGAAAAAAATGTCAACCTGCTGAAAGGCCATACGGTTAGGTGGTTAGATTTATGAGTTATGTTACACTCAACTAATGTAATAGCATATGTGCCATTAGAATCATAATTGGGTGGATTTTATTTTCATTTCTTGGCCACAATTCTAACTTTGCGATTATTACAAATAATATATGTTTTGGAGAAATCAGAACTTTCTTATGCCACATATTGCTTTTCAGATTCCATCTTTTAAGAATTAAGAACAATGTAATCTTATGTTAGAATTTCTGTAATACTTGAATATTGTATCAACATTATATTTTAAAGACCCACAAAGAAAATAAGCATAAAATATAAATTTATATTGATGTGTTTTCAAAGTTGAAATGCCTAAGATTGAACCCTACTAATATTATTTTTGTTATCATTTTTATTTTTCTTATCACTGAGACTTTGGTAAACTTATTTAAATTTCTACTGCCTCTATTTCTTCATCTATAGTCTGAAGGATAAAAATCAAAGCTACCAAATTGATTGTTGGGAAAATTATATCATATAATCCTTGTAAACTACTTACTCTGGTACCAGGATGCATGCTCACTGTAATACCTGTATAAATCTTTAGTACCCCTAGTAATCTAGTTGCTGCTTAATATAAATTAGTTATTTTAACACTTCTAATTTTTTTTAATAAGAAAAACAACCAGTAATAAATTGTCACCCAAGGATATTTTCCCTTCACTTTATTTCTATGAAAATAACTTAGATCAATTATATTTAAAACTTTCATGCCATTCTAACTCAGAAGAATTCATTTTTTCCATACTATTTTTACTTTACTTATATAAAAATGGTTATTTATAAGTAAAGGTAAATAAAGATAGTCCTAGATTTTGTAAGTTGCATTCTATAATTATTTGGGTACTTAACATTTGTTTTTCCATAGATATAAAAGTCAACTTGGTAGTTGTAGCCTTCTGCTTAGTCAAACACGGCAGTGACATAGGAGTGCTGAGGGTCTGTAGGTAGCAGGCAAACACATGCAGGTCTGAATGGTGTCCAGGGGGTCCAGGGTTTTCTCCTGCCTTGTGAGGGAGCGTGGACGTGCATTAAAAGGGTCAATAAACTAACAAAAACATTGAGTTGAATGAAATGGCCACTTATTCAGGAATTTCAACATTAGAGTGAATGATCAGTGCCTTGGTCTAAGGCAGTGGATATAAGCATGTTTTCCGATGAGCTAGTTACTGCACATTCACGGTCAGCTAGTGGTTCTAAGGAACAGCCCAGGCCAAGTCTCTTTTGCCACACTTAATCATCACCACTCATCTATCTAATTAATACCCAGATATTGTGTCAGATAGAAACAGAAAAGGGATAGGACTCTGAAAGATTAAGTCTTTTAAGTGACTGAATAGTCAAGGGAATGTTTAAATTTTTAGAACCAATGATTATTAGCTTCAACTCTCTGATCTCCCCTGCCCCCATGCTTCTGAAGTGTGAGATAAGACTGATTCGTTATAGAAAAATACAGAGGCTTCATTTTCTTTGCACACTTAGACTTATATAATTAATTCTGTAATCCTATCACACTTATTTGACTAATTATATCCCCTACAAATTATTTTGGTAAACATGCATCCCAGATTTAAAAAGCTTTTAATGTAATATACCCTTTAAACCCAGCATCCACTTAAGTGGTGGGAGTTGAATATTTTATTTGATTTCCTTCCCCAGATATTTCTGGAAGTCTTCAATTTGGAGACTTTGGAATTCACAGATTCACCTCAGTGTAGCTTGTCTCCTCACTGCTCTCCTTTCAAATACTCATCTGTTTTCATATTGCAGTCACCTCTCTCAGACCTTCTGTCTTTTTCATACTGCTTTTCCATATTGACATTATTTCAAATTGATATATTGATATTAGTCTCTTCTGTCAGTTCCCCAGATGTTAACGATGCTGGGGAATGAGCATCAGCTTCAACTCTCTGTTAACCAAGTATAAGCAAATGCTTTAGGAAAACAGACAGTAATTTAAATGGGGGTACTGGAAACAGAGATCTTATATAGCTGTTTCCAGATTTCACAGAACTTGGCCACGCTTAGGGATCTCCTACTAACTGGTATTCTTAACTTTCTACTTTCCTTCTGGTAGTGACAGAATGCATTCTCTCTGCATTAGGAGGACCCTTGGACGTTCCTCCCTTACCTGGAGCCTAGGTGTCAGCTTTTCAGATCCCAAGTTAAAAACAACAATGGGTTTACCTCCTGTCTCCCTATCTCAGTCAGTGGACCTCCAAAGTCCTCATTTTCAGCTCTAATATGGGCCATGAGTCAGGCCATTTCCTAAGGATGATTGACAATGGAAACATCATTCCATTTCATCTCCAGGAATTGGCTTTGCTGTAGAACTCCTACCACTCATCCATGGGGGTTTGAGAGTAAACAACAAGATGAAAAAAGAACGTATTTGAAATTTGCCTTTGGGCAAATTGAAATTTTATAATTCTAGCACAGAACTTAGCTATTTTAGTCTATATCTGTGGGTGTAATATGTCAAAGATCATGTTCATATTTATATGGTAATACTTATATTTCAGGATATGTCAAAAAAGCAGCAAGAATTCATAGCATGGTGGGAAAGTCATAGAGTCATAAAATCTGGATTTTAAACCATGTTCCTTTAAAAGTAACTTTAATAGGTTAGGAAAATCCATTACCCTTATGAATCTCTCAGTATTCTCAGTTATGAATTGAGAGTATTGACGAACTAAAATATTTGACTGTGCTACTCCAAGAGAAAGAAAACTGATGGGTGGAAAATAGATAATCATATAGCTGGTTACTGTGTTGTTGTTTATATTTTAGTAAGTTTCTTTAATGTTAGTTATTTGACTTTCCTTTCCTTGGTCAATAAGGCTCTTTAAATTCTAGCCCCAACCAATCTCTTTAACTTCATCACTGTCAATAGCCTTCTGCTGTTCCCTGAGATCCATTCATGCTGAATTTCTCATGAGTGTCTCATGTCCCAGGGCCTTTCCTATTCCTTATCATGGAATTCTCTGACTTTCTTCTTGTGCCTGGCTAAGCTTCTTTTCGTCCTGACACAACTCAACTACTCTCCCCTCCAATCATCCCTGACCCCAGTGCCCCAGACCAATGACACTGGCTGCCTCCTTCATCTATATGCTTATAAATTTGGTTCATCTCTCTATAAAAACACTATATAAAACAAGGTGAGAGTGTGACACCATGAAAATGTTGCCAGAGAATAGTTTCTTGTCTCCCACAGGAAAAGAATTGAAGAGTGAGGCAGAGTAAAGTGAAAGCAAGCTTATTTAGAGAGAGATACACGTTCCACAGACAGAGCGCAGGCCCTCTCGCTCAGAAGGGAGAGCGGCTTAGGAGATACACATTCCAAAGGCAGAATGCCGGCCTTCTCAGGGAGGGAGCGGGAGAGACACCATAAAGTGTGGGGGTGTTTAGTTTAAAGTAAAAGTAGACACACACTCCATGGAAAGAGTGCAGGACATCTCCGAAGGCGAGAGAGAGAATGACTGTGATGTATGGGTTATTAGTTTTTATATCAGTAATTTCATATGCTAATGAGTAACAGAATTATTCCAACCATTTTGGGAAAAGGTCAGGGATTTCCAGGAATTGGGCCCCCACCCACTTTGTGACCTTTTATGGTCAGCCTAAGGTCAATCAGACCTTTTATGGTCAAGGTCTACTGGAATCCCGATCTTCCGCCATCTTGGTTCTAACCAGTTTGTCCTGATCTCAATTAGTGTGTCATTCCTTCAGTGGTTGTGCCCTGCCCACTTCCCAAATCTCAGCATTGTCCCTTTGAGTTATATCTACTGAGGGCAGTTTATTAATCTCTCTAAATCTTAGTTTTTAAACATTGGAAAAGGGATATAAACTCCTGCTTTACATTGCTATGATTATTAAATAACTGTATGTAAGTGGCTCTAACCCATAGTAAATGCCACCTAAATGATTTTTCCTTTCTCTCATCCCTCATATTACCATATTCAAAATGTCTGTCAATAGATGAGAAAATATGACTCTTATCACCTTATGGCCTGTGACCTAGATAAATAAAAGTCTCTCGTGTATCTTCTAAGCCACAAAAACTACTTTTGTGTTTTCATCCTTGAAGACTAACTGTAGTTCTTAATGTCACACCCCATGCCATCAGAAATATTACAGTTATAATCTCTCAAGGAATTTACTATTTAGTTTATATAGGTCTCTATTGTGAGCTCAGGTAAAATCTCCTTTTAGCTCATGCTCACTGTTTCAACTCTTGGGCTATGAGGCATCATTTATACCATTTGTTTTTCCAAAAGTGACAGCCTTCACTCTGCCCTGGGGTTTCCTTTATCACTAGCATTGGCTCATTAGGCAGAATTAGAACGCATAGTTGTAATAACAAGGAATCTCCAGCAATTGCCATGAAAAACCTCCAGCTGGTAAAGAATCCACTGTAGTAATGTCTTTTAACTGAAAGAACCACTAGATAGACAGGTTATGTAAACGTTTGACTATGTAATAAAAAAATTAGGAATGATGATAACAAAAAAGTGAAAAACTGAGATCCCAAATTCAAACTATTTGTAGGAAAAAGTCTTGAGACACCAGCTGGTTGCAGAAGTAATTTGCCATTGGCAAGATGAGTATGCCCAACTTATTTCATAAGAGATTGTGAGAAAAATTGAACTACGAATATCTTGATGAACTTTTGTTATGGATGCAGTAGATTTAATTGGCTTGTTTTTATAGAAGGTTAATATGGGTGTTAGAAGTAGCAAGGAAAGTTCTCTCTTACAAACTTGCCGACCATATAGTGCTGGAAGGGGAGGTTTTCATTTTTAGGAAAAAAATGTGCAATTCACTTATTGATAAATATTAATTACTCATTAAATTGAATAATTATGGCATGGTCAAGGAGCAATGAAGGTATCTGTAATACAGGATTATTACTTGTAGACAATGTTAAAATATATACATTGCTAAAAAATCAACAGATATTATTATAATTTGGCTATATAGTCACTTTATTTAAGAATATTTTTCACAATAGAATTGTAACACGAATGCATACAGCAACAAATGAGAATGCAAGAAGAGATCTTAATTTTAGGGTTAGAATATTCCTGGCTTCTACTGGTAACTCTTCAGAATTTTCAGTAGAACCAGAATCCACATCTAAATTCTCAAAGACAGAACCATATGAACTGTAAATTCATATGTTTTTAATTAGCAGTTTTTAATACCTCCTACTGTCGTGATGACTTCTTTATGCTAGAATATCCCTTCCTTTTTTCCCTCCTGTGAAGGTGGACCACATATCACATGGCTGATTCTTGGCACTTTAATTTCAACCACCCTGGCTTCTAAAAAGCACCCCGTACACTTCACAGTTTCTGTTTTGTTATCACGTAACTGCTTTCCGAGATACGCAGCAGTATAAACTACGCATTTGAGATTAGAATCTGCCCTCCCCCTCAACTTCTAATCATTTAACTTTCCGGGGCTTCATCATTTCTGTTAATGGAAAGAAGACATTTAAACATTTGTGCAATCATTTTATTTGCATTCTGATCCATATGCTAGCTCTCGTACAAGGACATTTGGTCATATATACTGTGACACCTTCTCTTCAGTACCCCTTCCCATTCATTAAATGAGAGATTATTTTTTCATCTAATAGAGTGATAAAATAAAACACATATTTCGGGATTGAATTACCTGGACACAGTCATTTCAAAAATAATTTCCATTAGATAGTTGTGCTGTAGAGTGTCTAGTGACTAACAGTGCACTCAGAAAGTACATTTTGTCATTTTAATTGGTGATTTTATTTTTACCAGAAGTCAACACGAGGAGATTAGGGAACCAGGTGTAAGAATTGTTTTAAGAGAGTTTTATATTTTCCTAAAAACAGTAGATTTTCACCTTTCTACTGTTTTTTAAAGTGACAAAGAATAATCAAGAAATTTGGCTAATATTTTTATATCGATGATTTAAGTAAGAATTTTGATCATTTTTCTAGCTCAAAATAACAGCTGGATTCAAAATAGCAATAAATGCCCTTAATAAAATACTTTTCCTAAAATATTTTTATGTAGCCACACACTCCCCAAGAAATGTCTCAATACAAATAAGGTATTTATTTTTCCCCTTAAGTAGTTTGGGGAGACAGTGTTAAAAATACTATACATGTTATACAGTATTCAATTTGAATCTTATCTTTTTATTCAACTGTGTAATCAATGAGAATCCGTGAGAAAGAACAAATAACATTTTTGAAGCTTTTGCTTTTCAGAACATAATTTTTCAGAAATAAAAAAGTTTCCAAAAAGAATTACCACCATCCTCACCTTTTCATGCAGTAGCAATGAAGATGCTTCTGGTACTTTTTAACCTGCAGATTTATTTGAAGAAAATATAACTTTAAAAAACTCAGATTTATGTCTAATGGACAATTTGAAACTTGTGGCAAATCTTAGCAGTGTTCAAATGCTCTGTATATTTCCCCAAATCTGTTAGTTTTATTTCTTCTTGTAGGATAAGACTAAAACCTGAGGCTTTGTTGATTCAGTTTCCTATGAGTTAATATAATTATAAACAGGTGGGGCTGATACCATGCAAATCATATTTTGTTGTACTAGTAAAGAATTTCACCAAATGAGGGGAAAAAACAAGAAAAAAGTTAGGAGCAGTTCCTGTCTGTACTACTGGCTTGGTGAAAATACATTCATTTAGGAAAATGCATGATTTTTGTAGGTTGGGAAATGATGAGATGGAAAATAAAGGTCCAAATTAGGAACTATGGCAAAAAGAAAGCAACGTTTTTAATTTATTTCCAGCAGAGCAGAACCTAGTCTTCAAAGACTCCAAAGTCCAGCCATTAAATAATAAGGTCGTTTTTATTGAGGAGACATGCAGGATATCCAATATAATTAGATAGTAGGCCCTAGAGGATTTACAGGACTTAGGATTTTTTAGAGTCAAAGAGCTAAGTAATTCAGTATTAAAAGACCTACCCCTGATATGAGTAAATCCCACATCTGTAAGTTGTTTTGAATTTTGCTTTGAACCTCGTAAGGTTCTGTAACTCAACAGTCCTTTCTCTTCCATGGGCTACACCCGTGTTTTGCCTTATATCGGGCAGCCTTGGGGTGTCTCCCTTCTCTCTCTTTCTGCCTGTCTCAAAAGTTCTTTCTCCCATTTTTTTTTTCTTCCTTTTTCTTTAGATGCCTGCTTCTCTCCAAATCATTCCAATTAAATGCTAAAATACTTTCAGTACCAAAAGATTATTTTCAGACGTTAAATGTTGCAGAATAGAGGCAATTCACCCTGCTCTTCTTTCTCATGATTTAACATGAGAATATATTTCTTCCACGAAATTGGGCTCTCAATATTGGTGTGATTTTTCCAAAGTATTCATAATGAACTCTTAATTTAAACAGGGAAGAAAAATGAACCAATGTGATTCAACATGTGATAGGGAATTTTATAGACAGAAAATTCAATAGCTGACCAAAATATGCTTTGTGCTTTGATAGGCAGTCTGAGGCTTTGTTTAGATTTATTATATTTTTCTCCAGTTCAATCTCGTCTTGTAGCTTTTCTTGTCTCCCATGGGCCCATTGCTCTTGGTTTGCTTTGTCTTCAGTGTCTAAATCTGGAAATCTCCTTTCTTTACTTTCCCCCATTCTTTCCTTATAAAAGGTTTCTGGATGTAAGCGCTTTCCAGTCATTTTAATTTTTTAAACAAATAAAAGAGAGCGGCATGCATGTATTAATCCATTTTTAATAGCCGCTGCTGAAAGACAGGGCATTTTCCTGGTATTGTTTTGAATTGCTATTATCTTAAAAGAGTTTTATTTTTGTCAATATCTATTGTGACAGTCAGTTAAAATGACAAAGACGCTCATGCTGAGCGAACTGAAGAAACCCTTTAGCTCACTGAATAAAGGACTGAGGCTGGCTGTGGAAGGTTTTAAAAATATTTTTTGTTCATATTCTATTGATGCTATGGTTCCTCTTAAATAATTTTCATGTACTATTACGAGAACATGGTATTTAGTATACAGATAACTTTTTCACTGGGTTGACCATCATTATGTAAGCTTTAGTACATTGCTGCCACCTATGGACAGAAAATGAATACTGACTTTAACACTAAACGTGTGACTGATATTTTTACATATGTGTACATTTCCTCTTATAAAACTCCAGTCACTAATTATATACTCATTTATACATATAAAGTCTACTTATTGGTATCTATTAAAACTGAAAAGAATGAATGTAAGTGACATGGATGTAGTGACTACAAGTTCCAGATCAGAGCGCTGTACAGCATTGTCTCTTATATAAGTTGAAAATATTTTCACACACTTATCATTCAAGAATACAAGTAGAACAAATACAATTATATTATCAGCCCCATTCTACAAATGAGGAAACAGAGGCTAAGAGAGAGCCTCACTAGTGATTTGCCCAAGTCATGGAGCTGATCAGGGGAAGAGCTGACTTGAGTGGAATTCTACAGATTCTGTTCTCTGACATCTCTTTCCCATACTTTGCAGAGCCTGGACTGTCAGCCACCTGTTCCTTAACCCTTGCTCAAATTAACCATTAAGTGTACACACCTACTACTTAATCAGAACTCTGCCCCTTCATTCTTTCAACAAATATGTAAGGTCCTACTCTTGGCTGAGAACTCTTCCAGGAATTGGGAAACTGCATGATCAAGAAAGACAAGGTGCCCTCACTGTTTGAACTCACATTCTGGTGTGGAGCGAGGCCACAGAAGCACTTTGTGCATAGATGGACAAGATCAGTTCAGAGAGTGGAAAGACCAATGGGAAAATACAATTTAGTGATATGATTGGGAGAATCAGGGCACTGCTAATCCTTAGGGCAGTATAAAAGAGGTAAAAATTACAATCTCAGCTTTTAGGAAAGCAAAGCCTAGTTGAGAAGACAGAACAAATGATCTAAAGTTCGATACTGATGAATAATAAAGGATGACCTCACAAAGGATGGAATCTTAGCCAAGTCTCAAAGAGAGCACTTGATCTTTATAGAGACGAGACTGAAGCAGAGGGAACATTTTGCAAAGGCATGAATTTAAGGATAGTGGAAGGCTGCACTATACATCATCAAAGTACAGGAGAAACATTTTTTTTCCTAACACAGGCATTTAGCTCATTCTCAGGTTTTGTTACATATTACATTTCCAAACCCTTGTTGGTTTCTTTCTTCCTCCCTTCCTCCCTTCCTCCATTCCTCCATTCCTGCCTTTCTCTCGCTTTCTCTCTTTCTCCCTTTCTTTCTTCCTTCTCCCTTTCTTCCTTCCTTCTTTTCTTCCTTCCTTCTTTCCTTCCTTTCTTTCTTTCTTTCTTTCTTTCCTTCCTGCCTTCTTTCCTTCTTTCCTTCCTTCCTTCCTTTCTTTCCCTTGGCATGTGTCCAGAACCACATTCCTAAAATAAATATTTTTTTTATCACATAGGGCTTCCTTCCCCCCCAAAATCACCATAATCTTTATTATTCTTAAGCTTTTACTCTGATTTACATTCTGAAATATTTAAGATGTATTAAAAACTTATTTAATAAAATAACAGGCAAACTTAGAAAAATATAGCAAGTAAATACTTGCTAATAAGTGGTATTTTCTGTATAAAGTGAGAATTTCTTACTGGAATGTTTTTATTCTCAAAAAGTCTTCTAATTAAATCTAACTTTCTGTATTATGAAATATCATTTTTCATCTAATTAAATTTTAATAAATTGGAATAATTAAATTATATTAAGAATAGAATATTCTTTAGTATTGAATATTAAATTCTGATAAGAATAACTGCTTACTGAGAAAAAATATACAGTGGCTTTATGTCCTAGGAAGCAATATATCAGTATAAGAAAACAGATTTTTTTTCACAAATAAAAGCTACAATTCCCATTTCTTGTTGTTAAGAGCTCCTCATTCCCAGTTCTAAAGGGCTTCATCAAGGAATCTAGCACCTACCTAAATTTCAGTATCTTAGATCAAGTACCCATAAGCAAAAATTTATGGAAACTGTCTTTCTTTCTGTTTTGTTAGCTGTGAAGTTTGGAACATACATGTTTGAGGCATCGAGGATTTGTGAATGATTTGTAGGTATATATTTATCTCCAAGTTATGTCCACAGAGTTGGAGATTTATCTCTGAACTGGTTACTCGATCAGTGTAAATAATCCACGCTGACTCTGAAATCCAAAGTGGTTCTTTGGGTGTGTAATTGAGCCAGTGAATTGACAAATTGTCAGTTCACCGCTCTATGCAATTTGGCCGCACTTGACTCTCTATATAAAGTCAATGATACTAATTGAAAGCACAAGTACATTTTAGCCCTTATTCAGACACGACACATGGTAATAAACCAATTTTTTAAAGTTTTATTCGCCTATCATGAATAATGTTATTACTGTGAAATGCATTATGCAAGCTATATTTTATTTTCTTCACAGTTTACAAGAAATGAAATCTGAGCTGCACATTTTAACAGTGCACACTGTAATAAACATTTTGGGCTCAAGTCCTTTCAGTGTTTTTTGCTCTGCTCTTGAAACTTGACTTCTTCTTCTTCTTCTTTTTTTACATCATTACCAACTTAAAATGATTGACATTGTTAAGAAAAGAACTGTAATATACTGCACCTGAACTTTCTCATGTAAGTGTTCTGGTAAATAATCGCGGACATGCCAGTGGAGCATGGATAACACCTCCTTCAGTCCTGTTTCTCATTTTAAGAGCAAGGAACAGGAGATGCTCTGCATTAGTCCTACCATGTTAACTTTGTATTTATGATTTCCAATATTTGGAGGCTTTGAATCCTCTTGCTTTTCTGAGTGTGTTTAATTTCCTGTAACATTTGTTTGGCTTTATTTTTAAAAGATATAGATAGATAGATAGATAGATAGATAGATAGATAGAAAGAAACCTATAGTGTTCACATAAATCAATTTCAGATTAAGTCGTAGTCAGAGAAATTTTTCCCAAATAAGATGGAATTTGAGGACTATGATGTGTAATATACGGAGGATGAGGGTGTAGGGGGAGGGAAAGGAGAGGAAGATGCTTCCTGGAAAAGAAATTAAAAAGAGAAATGTGAAAAACTACCAACACACTGGCAGGCTTACAGTACTATAGGAGTATTGTCATTTCTGGAGCATAAGATGCATGAAGGAACATGAAGAGTCTAGAGAGGGAGGGAGGAGCTGGGCCATGAAGGTGATTATACACCACACTAAGGACTTTAGAATCTATATTTGTAATGCAGAAGAGAGAAGAGAGGGTAGAAAGTGCTTTGAAATTATGACCTGATTTGATTCCATTTAAAGAATCATTTGATTGGACTGCAGACAAAGGATTGGGCAGAGTCAGAGAAATTACTTTAATAGTCCAGGTTATCAATGGCCTAAAGGAGTGACTTTGGTTATGAAAAAGAGGAGATGGAAATGCCACTTCAGAGGCATAATAATCAAGGTCTGCTCACAGGATAAATATGGGGGCTTTTCCACCTAAAGAAATATGCACATGAGACTTGTGAGTATAAGTTTTATTTGGACTATATCCTGGGAGACAGCCTCTCAGTGGCCCTGAGGGAACTGCTCCCAAGATGTAGAAGAGAAGCCAGTTCCTATAGGAACTTTTTGGCTAGGAAATATATGCAGTCAAGCATATACTTTGGTTAAAGATCACTGCTAATCACAAAGAGCAGCTGTCTCAAGTTCACGATTTTAGTGCTTTTTTATGTGTGGGAAGATGCAAGAAATGGGGCCATTGAAATTTTCCTGAGATTCGCATGTAACTATTTATCTTTGAGCCTGTTTTTCCAAAACACGGAGTGATGGTGGGTTTTTCACCCTGAATTCCTCTCAGGGTGCAAATCGGTGAGCAATTGCAGTGAGTTATGACAACCCTTGTAGAACGAGGTGGTGAACAACGCTCTCTGCTTTTCTTTGTTCACAGGCAGGAAAGGAAAAAAATTAAGGTTTAGGATGACCATTTTTTTTCTGTCTTGAGTAATTAGATAAATAATGATATCCTTAACTACAATGAATAAGGAAAAGAAACAGGTTTTGAGAAAAAACATTAATTAAATTTTAAGAATGTTAAATATGCTAAATGGAGTAGACATAGACCATTTATTTTTTCACCTATAAAAAATAACAACTATGTACATGCACAAATTTTGTTCTGAGATGTAAAATATGTAAGTATTAGGAGAAAGATCCTAAGGGGGAAAAATGGTGTGAAGAAGAGGGTTTATATAGTTTCTGATCCATTTTAATCACCTCACAGAGATTTGCTGAATGAACAAACAAATTCTGTGCCAGGTTCTGGCCTATATGCTAAGAGCGCATGGTGGCAGACACTGTACTTGTTTTTAAAGAGTTTGCAGTCCACTGGGAGGCACAGAACAATGGCAATGCCATTAGTAGAGGATGTTCTCCAAGTTTTCCGTGAAGAGGATATGATGGATTCAGGAAAGCTTCTAACAAGTGTTTCACCAGAAAATTAAAGGGGAACTTGCTGCATGTGAGGACCGAATTGGAAGTCATCAGGACAGCCCGAACACTTTCCTCAGCTTGACTCAACTTTAGATGTATTTTTTTTCTGACTGTGGGTTCCCAACCTCCCTGTTCCTAAAAACATTTACTTTAGAAAACTTGTAAATTGTAAATTCTTGTTCTGCCTCTTTGACATGTAAATCTTCCACAACCCAGGAATGTCTTTCTCAAGGACCTAGGAGCCATCACTTTCAAATGTAATCATTAAAGTAGGGACCTGTATCCCAGTCTCCTGAGGAGAGTGGAAGCCTAACTTCAATAAGTACCAATTAGCAAACACAGTTGGCCTCATTACGCTGAGCAGCCTCTCCATTAACTTTCCCACTAGCAAGTTCCAGAGCTCAGAAACTCCCCTGCCTTTTGTTTTAGCAGAGTTGACTTCAGTCTCTCTCCTCTATTGTAATAGTCTCTCTCCCCTCATAGCAAAATTGCTCAGATTTGCCCTAGATTTACCTATACTTGTATGTGTGTGTATACTTAGCTCTGTGCAATTTTTTGTCTACCTTTTGTCTACCTTTGCTGTTTATTGTTTTGATTCATCTATAGAGCTGAGGTCTTAATGTATCAGAAAAATGGGTAAAAGAATTGTTCATAAATATAGGATTATACATATGGAAACATAATAAAGTACATATTATTTAGTTTATATTTTACTTTGTGGCAATTTATTTAGAGGCTAATATTGAAATCATGGGTATATAATAAAGAATGACTGTGACAAAAATTGAGAATCAGAAATTCCAAGAGCTAAACATTTCACAAATATTCTTTAACAGTGTTTTGAATATTTATTAATTCTAAATTTAAGTTCAGATAGTTAAGCCTGAGCATTTCAATTCCTGTTTACTAATTTTTTTATTAAAGATTTTTAAAGACAAATCAGATGCCTAATCACTTTCAATTTTGTCACGTGTAGATTCATTCACCCATTACACAGTGAAGATACAGAACAGTTCCAAGACCAGAAGGATCTCTTGTATTACCTTTTTCTAATCCTGTTTTTTCCCATCTTCCCATCAGGTCCTTAACCTTTGGCAACCACTGACCTGTTCTCTAGTTCTATAATTTCAATGCTATTATTAAAATGGATGCATACCATATGTAACCTTTGGGATTGGCAAAATCAGCATGCTTCTCTGGAGACCCATCCAGGTTGTTAGTTACATGTATCAACAGTTCATTCTCCCCCCCCCCTTTTTTTTTTTTTGAGTAGTATTCCATGGTATGGTTGTACCGCAGTCTGTTTCAACATCCACCCATTGAAAGACATCTGGGTTGTTTCTAGGTTTTGGCTATTATTATGAAAGCTACTGTAGACACTCATGTATAGGTTTTTGAGTGAAAATAAATCTTCATTTCTCTGGGATATGTGCAGGGAAGGGCAACTGTTGGGTTCCAGGGTGATTGCAAGTTTAGTTTTATACTAAACTGCCAAACTGTTTTCAAAGTGGTTGGAAACACTTTACATACCTATCAGTAAAGCTTGAGAGATCCTTTGTCTCTGAGTCTTTGTTAGCATTTGATGTTTTCATAGGCTTTAATTTTAGTCATTTGGATAGATTATTTAGTGATATCCCATGGTGCTTTTTACATTTCCCTGATGATGAATGATGTTAAACAACTTTACATGTGCTTATTTGCCATCTGGTTATCCTCTTCAGTAAAATGTTCACGTCTGGAAGTTTTCAAGATTATAGACATTTTAGGCTACTACAGTAAACCATAAGGAAGAATATGGGAGCTCATCCTAGAAAGGTGTTAGGGAGATGAAGAAAAGGAATCCATTTAAGTGGTCTCTAAGGGATGGTTATTTTAAGGTTAGTATGTGGAAATGGGTAAATTCATGGGTGACACTCAGGTTTCTGATCAACTCCTTGTAAATTGACCAGCCAATTCAACAGATTGAAGAGAAACAAGGAAAAGAATAAACTAATTATGAAATAATTTTTGAAGTTTGAGGTAGTTGTATATATGAGTTCCTTTCATTTTATTCAAGAGACCTAAATGGCATTTGAGTATGTGATTAAATTTGTTCATTAAGTTTGGTCATGTCAGCTTGTCAGTAACCTGTTACACCTCAAGAATTGGTTGAGATTCTCTGGAAAGTTGATTTAAAATAGAAAATTTAACAATTGTCAATAAAGCACAAAAACAATTCATATAGGAACATTTGGGAATATACTGCACAATACACTCTTCCATCGCTTATGGTCAAGAAATAGTGCTTGCTAACTATTCTGCTGATCAATACAGACTTTTCTTCTTTATTACAGACTGTTACATGATTCTATAACTCTTTCTCAAAAACACACACACACACGTATACAAAACACGGATTTTTCCCACATGTAAAATAATACAGAAAATGAAGAGTATTTTCTTTTAGAATCTTATCTGCATATTTCAAATAAGCATAGACTTTGGGACTACATTGCTTAGGATTTTGAAACAATTCTATACAACTACTGAAGAAATTAGTGTCTTCTATACAAAAAGTGGAACATAAAAATTTTTTCGTCCAACTTCACTGTATAAGAAGATGTACTTTTGAATTCTTGAACCATGGGAAAATAAGCTGCAGGTGAAGAGGTCATAGACTGTAAATGCCAAATAAATACTTTCATAGGTTTGCAAGATGATAACGGCTCTATTGATGTTATCTTGATATCACTGAGTAAATGACTGTAATAAGGAGGAGCTGGATACGGTTTAGAGGTTAATAGCTGCTTGCGTAACTGTGCGCACTGTATTCATTTAAGTATCAATTCCTTTTATAAAACACCGTTCCAATGAGACCAGCTGTGTTTGGTTCCCAAGCTCCGAGCCTTGTCCTTGAATAAAAAGAAGAGCAGGGTATCATAAAGAATCTCCACACTGCATTGTCCACATCGATAATGGTGACTCTTTGTGTCTTAAAGATACTTCAAAGTGAAAACAAAATTGATGGAGCTTTCAAAGATTTAGAAGTTTTAAATTATTGGCTCTCATCTAGGGTGGGGAAAGGTGTGGAGAGTTGAAAAAATATGGTATAATGAAAAATAGCTCAGCTTTAAGGATGAATGAGTTCCCTTTAGTTGAAGATAACTTATGTTAATTACTTTGAGAATAGTGGTAAATATTTTTTGGGAAAATGATGAACATAATTATTGAAATATGCTAAGGAAAACACAATGACCAAAATTAGGAAAAAAAGAGAAAAAGAATGAAATCGAAGTGCTATAATCTATTAAAAATAATTTTTATTTATATTTGCTGCACATTTAATTTTTAAAAGTCTTCATGTAAAAATCATTCTTACTATGATACCCTACTCTTGTGCATATGTTATAAAATAAAAAAGGTAAAAGATTTTATGTTTGATAAAACAATTCACAAGAGTGGAATAATTCAGCAATTTTCATTGGCAGTTGTTTTAAGCTAATTTTGTATTGTTTTTAACATGTAGTTTCCCTGATCTGTGGATTTTTGTGGAAATGCTAAGCACTTTGGCACTCTTGATTTTAGTAACACAGGCCCACTCCCAACCAAAAGTCCAGCTAATGACTTTAGAATGGCTGTCCTTATTTGCATGAAGATAATGATATGCCAGGTATTACTCAGATACTGATCTGTCAGTCAAACCCTTTATCTTGAATATAATATCTAACTTCCACAGTATAGAAAGCTGTCCATTTATCTAAGACAGTCCCAGGCAGGCAGGAATATGCTGTCTTGGGCTACATTCTTTCCTTAATATATAACCCATGTCTCTTGAATTGTCAGGTAATTTGAAAGGAAAAGTATCACTGTACGTCTTTCTCATTCAAATTACATTGTCCATCTTCCTTCTCCTCGCCCCCACCCTGCCTGGATCTCTGGGAACTCTCTCAGCATATAAAATTAACTAGGCAAAAAATAGGAAAGTTACAGGTACCAGTTACTGAAATATGAACCGAAATTCTAAGTCCAATTTCTTTTCATAGCCTGAAGTTTTACAAAAGTACATAAACAATTTAACTAGCCATTATTGTACGTCCTGGGAACTGGAGCGTTGTAAGAGAAATGCTCAGATTTCTGCCTTACTGAAGCAGAGGGCGGGGCAGAAGGAAAGAAGCTGCTTTGGTCACTAAAGAAGAAGAGTCTCAATTAGACGGAGGTGGGAATAGGTGGGCTTGAAACAGAAGCTTGTGTCTGAAGTGAGGTGGGGTAAACCCTGGAAAAGCCGATTACAGTAGTCTGTTCTTTTATGAAGTGTGCTTTCATAGATGGATGAGGGCAAAGCTTGAGAGGGCTGTGTGTGTATGTGTGTGTGTGTGTGTGTGTGTGTGTGTGTGTGTGTGTGTGTGTGTGTGTGTGTGCGTTTGTGCATGCACACACATTTTAAAATTATGTTTTTAATTGAAAGGTTTATTGAGAAGCAATGAAGGAGGGCGTGAGTTGGAAATCCATCTTGCAGCTAGTTAGGGAAGTTTTAGATTGGAATTTTAACTTGCTTTGGGCTATTGGTTTTCTTGAAAAATTCTAAGTGGGAGTTTTCCTCAAGAAAGATCATCTACAGTTTAATAGGTTTGTGTGACCATAATAACCTCATAATCATTAACCTAGTGTAAATGGAGATAAATTATTTTGGACATTTCTTTGGACCTTTTGTTATCTAACAGAATCTAGGAAAGCCATACACACATCCAATACACATTTTGGTCAATGATAAAGAGGACTGTTTTCATTTGGACTGAATTTGGAGTTAGACTGTAGACAGTTTCAAAAATGTTAGGAGAGCAGCAGGAGCATGTGCTGATTTGACATTTGTGAGAAAGCAAGGAGAAAGAAGAAAGTGGAAGAAATTATGATTATCTCTTTGTATATCTTTTTGTTCTGTGGTCCTAAATATTTTTGTTTTCAAAGACTTGAAAGTGACAAATTCTTAATTTGAACTGGAGGGGAAACCCAGGTTTCTTTTTATGTAAAATGGGGAATTAAAAAGCTCTTTAAGAGCTGTTGGTCTAATGCCATATGATATCACTCATATGTAGAATCTAAAAAAGGAAAAAAGAAGACACTAATGAACCTATCTACAAAACAGAAGCAGACTCAGAGACATAGTAAATTATCTTATAATTACTTGGGGGAAAGGGGGTTGGGAAGGGATAAATTGGGAGTTTGAGACTTGCAAATATTAACTACTATATATAAAATAGATAAACAAGTTTATTCTGTATAGCCCAGGGAACTATATTCAATATCTTGTAGTAACTTATGGTGAAAAAGGAATATGAAAACGAATATATGTATGTATATGTATAACCGAAACATTATGCTGTACACCAGAAATTGATACATGGTAACTGAATATACTTCAATAAAAAAAGAGAGAGAGAGAGATTGGTCTAGGTAATGGCTTTTAGAAATAAGACACTGAAATTTTATTTGAGTACTACTGAAAAGGATTTGTTTTTAAGAAATTATAATAGAAACAATTTTTAAGTCCAAATTTTATATGACAGAATTCTCATGAGTTTTTAAATAAGTTGATCAAGCTTGGGGAATACATACAAAGGACCCATTTAACATGTTTTATAAAACTGGTGTAAGATGTTTATCAGGTTGATATTTGTACAAAGTATTCTGTAAGGTACTGCATTCTCAGAAATCATTGTAGTATGGATATCTTATACTTTAAGGAGGAAATTCTACATCTTGGGATATTTTTATTCTTAAATATCAATATATATTTTAGAATGCAATATTTTTTCAGAAAGGACTATCCCAGCTAGCAGAACAATTTAAGGAGAAAGAAAAGAATAAAAGAAGGAAGGAAGGAAAGAAGAAGGAAGGAAGAAAAAAAAAGAAAGAAGGAAAGAAAGAAAAAAGAAAGAAAGCAAATAGAAAGATGAAAGGAAAAGAATCGTAAGGAAATTGAATCTCAAAATCCATGGAAAGAGCAACAATGAGCTCTAGTGGCAACATGTTATAATGTCAAGCGCGGGTGAAATTCAGCAATGATACAATCTTCCTTTTATACATTCAGTAAAGATTTTTCAGTCCTCAAAATGAAGATTAATTTGTGGGAATAGAATTCCTCTAAATCATAATCTCATTAACTTCTACATAGTATTAACTACCTGGGTAGTACCTCTATAATTTATATATTGCATTTAAATTACTTACCATAGTTAAAAAAAAAAAAAAACACCAACAAGATTATTCTCGTAACGACATATTTTATGTTGGAGATGACATAACTTACACTGCATCTGATCAAGTCATTCTTAAGCTAAACTTGGGTTTTGAAAGACTATTGATTTATGTGCCGTGTACTTGATAATATATGTGAGCCATCTCGTCCCTCTGCTCCACCATCTGCTGTCTTCACACACACGGGCACAATTTAAAACAGGAAGAATGCTGCTTTTCTCTAAAAATGACAAAGCTACATTTTAATTCTTCAGTTCAGGGCAGTAGCAATGGACAAATATAATGTAATACACAGATAGCAGACAACGGTTCCAAGAAAGCTTTAGTTTTTAGCTGGTCTCAGAACTTTGGACAGAAACAGTTTTGACTTTTTAAATTTTTTATTGCTGTACATTTATTTTGAGATTATTTTAGTTCCAGATACTTAATCACAATACAACTAACATTTGTCACCTCATGCAAACTTTTCAAAACTTCTTCTGTTGCATATTTCTTAAGTAACAGAAATGTGCCACAAACACTGCTAGATTTTTAGATGATTTTATTGAATTTTTTTCCAAACAGCAGTGATCACTGAATTAACATTGTTATGCATACTTTTCTGAAGAGAACGCTGAAGTTTAGAAAGGTTCAGTGAAACACAAAGCTAAGACATTCCAGATCCAGGATTTCAACTCAGATAAACTGCCTAGAAATCTTAAACTTTTTTTAATTCTTATTTTTTTATTGACAGGTAGTCAATTTACAAGGTTAGTTTCATGTGTACAGCAAAGCAAATCATTTATATATATATATACATACATACATTTTTTCAGATGCTTTTCATTACAGTTCATTGCAAGAAGTTAAATATATTTCCCTGTGCTATACAACAAATCCTAACTTTGTCTACCACACCTCACCGCTGCTGCCTTGGTGCCTTTATAGGACAATTCATCAAAATGGACATGAAAATACAACTACTATAACTATCAAGTACATTTTATATTGTCTCAAACTTTACTGTCTATAAACTATTCTCTCAGATTAATATATTTAATCCTCTTGGAATACACCTGGATGTTAAGTAGGACTTTTTATTCCACTCACAAAGTTTTTATTGTGAAATGCCCACTACTCTTTCAGGAATTTTTAAAAATAATGTTTTATCTGATCTCAACTGATACATGGAGGAAAATTATCATGGCCTTAATCCTGAAACAGAACATGGCTACACTTGCTTATCTCTAAGCTAGAGAAAGGTAGAAGGGAAAGCCTTAATTTTGCAATGATACTTGTCCATATTTCTTTATGATACTTCCAATTGCAAGTCTAAATTAGTCAGGGATTTTGATCAGATGCAAATAGAAGGAATTTTGAATGTGGGCAGTCCTGCCATATGGAATAACAGCATGGGGAACGTGACAGCCACTCCCCACTGGACAAGAGTGTAGAGAGCTGTTTAATACCTGCTAAATACATCAATTACAAATCCTTCCTAAGTGTAAAAAAATGCCATTTAAGAATCACGTTATTCAGCAGCTGTTACATTGCTTTCCCTGTAGAATTATAGAACTACAAACCCCACTTCAATCAATTCTAGAGAGAGTACCTGTCATGTTTTAACTAACAGGCATATTGTATCTCAAAAACCTTCTGGGCCAAATTTGTACCTTAGCCTCAAGTTAGCTTCTAAATCAACATACTTATGCAATGTTGAATAATCAAATTTTGAATATAGTAAAAAAAAAATACAAAAAATAATAGTTCAATCTAGAGTTCAGCTTGATGGGTTTTGATAATTTTAATTCTCACACAATCCTCAATTATTTTTTCTTTGATGTATGTAAATATATATATATTATGAAACGGTTACCACAGTAATGTTAGTTAACACATCCATCAACTCACATTGTTACCTTTGTGTGAGTGTTTGTGTGTTTGAACTAGCGTTTAAGATCTACCCTAAGCAATTTTCAGGTATACAGTACAATATTGTAAACTATAGCCACTAGGGTGAATATTAGATTTCTAGAACTTACTCATTTTAAAGCTGAAATCTTGTGCCCCTTGACCAACATCTCATTTTTCTCAATCCCCAGAGCTTGGAAACACTATTTTACTCTGTTTGTAGGATTTTGACTCTTTTAGATTCCACATATAAGAGAGCTTATATAGTATTTGGTTTTCTCTGTCTGATTTAATTCACTTAGCACAATGCCCTCAAGATTTATCTACGCTGCCACAATTGACAGTTTTCTTCTTTTTTACAGATGAATAGTATTCCATTAGATATATGTATGTGTTCACATTTTGATGGAGACAGGTTTTTTTTCCTTGGTCATAGCTATTGTGGATAATGCTTCAGTACTATGGAGGTACAGCTGGCTCTTCAATCTTGCTTTCATTTCTTCTGAATGTATTTCTGAAGCAAGATGGCTGGATCATGTGAAAATCAATTACTATAATACACCACACTATCAGCGTGAAGGATAAAAAACACATGATGACATCATTAGATGCAGAAAACTTATTTGACAAAACTCAACACTCTCTTATGATAAAGACTCTGAACCAACTGGGTATAGAAGGAGCGTACCTTAACATAATAAGGCATATATAGCAAGCCAACAGCTAGCATCCTGCTTAATGGTGGAAAACTGAAAGTGTTTCCTCTAAGAACTGGGGCAACACAAGGGTGCCCACTCTCAACATTTCTATTCGACATAATACTGGAAGACCTAGACAGAGAATCAGGCAAGAAAATGAAATAAAAGGCATCCAAATGAAAAAAGGAAGTAAAATTCTCTCTTTTTAGATAACATATATAGAAAGCCTGAGAGACTCCACCAAAAATGTAAGAACTAGTGAAAAATTTAGTAATGTTATAGGATATAAAATCAACATTAAAATCACACATTTCTATATATGAAAATGAACCATTTGAAAAAGAAATAAACAATCTCATTCAAAATACCATCAAAAAGAATAAAACACTTAAGAATAAATTTAAACAAGCTGATCAAACTGAAAAATACACTGTACACTGAAAACTACAAGACTTTAATGAGAGAAATTGAAGAAGACACACACAAGTGGAAAGAAAATATATCCCCTGTTTATCGATCAGAAGGATTAATATTGTTAAAACATTCATACTACGCAAGGCAATCTATAGAATCAATGCACTCCCTATCAAAATCTCAATGGCATTTTTCACATAAATAAAAAAACCTCCTAAAATTTATATGGAACTGCAAAAGATCCCAAACAGCCAAAGCAATCTTGAGGAAGAGCACTGAATTCTTACTTAAAGCTCTTATTTAAAAGTAAGTGTGACACCACATTGATGAAATACAGCAATGACATCTTGAGCTCAGTAAGGAAATAGTCTTTGTGTAGAATTTATTCCTAATTACCAGCTTTCTTTTTCTTGATCACCATTAAACACTTTTGAACAACTACTGTGTGCAAAGCACTGTGCCAAGTAAAGAAGACATCCCAATCCCCTTCCCCTACACATTATCAGTAGCTTACTGGGAAAGACAGGATCCAGTTGGAAGGATGGCCAAGCTGAAATACTGAAGGCTTGCCTTTATGGCAAAGTTTTCACTTTTTCCCATTAGATATTCTAAATAAACTTAGATGAATTATTCATCCCTTTGCAGTTCTGTAAATCTGAGATTTGCTGAGAGGTAATTTACTTTAATTTATTTATGTATCTTCAGTCTGAAAATACCCTAGTCATCATTGCTGTTTACTATCAACATTACTTCTTAAGCTATGAAGGATCATTTAATTGTCAATATAATTAAATTTCAGGACAAAAAAAAATAGGGTTGTGGCTGGACCACAAGTGACTGTTGTTTCATTATGTAAATTTCTCTCTCTCACTTCTCTTGCTCTCACTCTTTTATTCATTCCTATCATATTCTAACTCTTTCAAATTAGAACATTGGACAGTGTCAGTAACTACATACACTTGTTACAATGACTTATTTTTATTTATCAGATCCAAATTTAAATGTTTTTTTTCATTTTAGTTATTGCAGAGATAATTAATATTAAAGATGATTAATTTGACTTCTAACATGTTACTTCATTGGCTTCCTCATTAGGTTCAACAGTGATATTTCATCATTTAAAATACCTACTCCTATTGAGAGAGATGAGTTACAAGCTTCTAAGGCTTGTCAAGAATCTTTTTTTCCTAAATTTTTAACCACCAGATTGCTGTGCTTATCTTGAGTTTCTTACAAAAATACCTTTACCTGTCAAACATACTGACATTTCAAAGACCAAAATTTTACACAGCGAAAATGAATTATTGTTTATAATATATTGAAAATATATTAAAATTAATTATTTTTTATAATACATTGAAAATATATTATTAACAATCTTATAAAAATGGGCATTAAAGTCCTACTGTTTTACCACAGAATTGTTAAAATTGTATGAAACACATAGCAATAAATCATCACAAGGAGATAATACACACAGTTCTATTTAGACTGTATGCAGGTAAGGTGATTAGATAGTCAACAAGTTATCCTTTACTTGCACTCACCCTACCATATATCAATTTATTCTCACAAAATAAAATCAATGTTAACAAACCTGCCACTATGCACTGACCACAATGCTCTTCTCTCCTTGGCTAGCATAGTGTTTTAACCAGAAAAGTGGTGAATCTTATCACTCTGGTATATTCATTGATTTTGGAATACTAGGATGCATCTTTTTAGCTCTTTCCATAGCAAGGAATAAACTGCTGTCTCTTTTTTTCTTTTTTTTTTGAATTTTTTTTTATTGAAGTATAGTCAGTTTCCAATGTGTCACTTTCTGGTGTACAGCATAATGTTTCAGTCATACATATACATCATATTTTCTTTTTCATACTCTTTCTCATTATAGGTTACTACAAGATATTCAATATAGTTCCCTGTGCTATACAGAAGAAACTTGTTTATCTATTTTCTAGATAGTAGTTAATATTTGCAAATCTTGAACTCCCAATTTATCCCTTCCGAACTCCTCCCCCTGTAACCATAAGTTTATTTACTTAACCATAAGTTTATTTACTAAGTCTCTGAGTCTGTTTCTGTTTTGTAGATAAGTTCATCAGTGCCTTCTTTTTTCTTTTTTTAGATTCCACATATGAGTGATATCATATGTTATTTTTCTTTCTCTTTCTGGCTTACTTCACTTAGAATGACAATCTCCAGGTCCATCCATGTTGCTGCAGATGGCAGCATTTTATTCTTTTATTCTTTTTTATGGCTCAGTAGTACTTGGAGCTCCAAGAAGTCCTTCAAGTAGGTATACCCATAGGCCAGTTGATGTTAGAGGAGCTGTTGCTGAAGTTCTTATTCTGAATTATCTACTCTGAGAGAGGTTATTTCAGTTGAGCACAAAATCCAATTACAGCAGCTTATTGATCCGTGATCTTTAATATCAAATGAAGAACTTAGGTATCACCTCATCATTTCTAGCTAAAAACGGGACCTTGAAACAGACACAACAAAAAGTCTAGCTGCACCCAGGAAATGTTCTCACATAAAACTTTTCTTTAAGTCTGGATGGAAATTCATTGAAGTAAGTCCCAGAACACTGTACCATTAATAATTCAATAGTACTGATTACGGAAGGAGTGACAGATCGAGCGATGAAAACTGGCCATTTGTACTAATTCATATCCTCTAACAAGCCGCTCCGGGGCATCTTGAATAGTTTGTACCACCTTTCAGCCAGACCACTTGCTTGAGGGCATTGGGATTTAATAGTGAAAGTCTGAATATGTTTTACCTTTTGATCTGAAACAAGTTCAATGAAGATTCATTCTCAGGAAGAATAGATACTATTAATCCATTTAATACTAATCACAGGTACAGAGCTCTAATTAGAGAACATTGAATTTTAGATTAAACTGGGAACACATTTTTAAAAAAAGAGGTTGTTTCCTAAGATCAAAAAGGCCTTTCTTCAAAAGTGTTCCACAAACGTCATGAATTTCAATGATAAACAGGGTGCCTTACTGTCAGGTTACCCTGAGTGTCTCTACCATTGAAATTTATACAATCAATTTAAGAGACAAAGCTTCTCCCCAAAGAGCTAAGGTGAAGAATTCCTGGACTTGATTCACTGAGTGCATCAAGATAACATGAGATTGTGATCTGAAGGAAAAATGTGTTTTCACTAAAATGCATAAACTCTATGGAGAGTTTTCTTTTCATACGAAAATTGTAAAATTGTTTTGCTTCCTCAAGTCCCTTATGCACCAGTCATCAGTTTCACTCAATTTAACTTCTATTTTGAGAACTGATCCACTCTGAAATCACATACAGTTACCAATGTGATCTGATAGGTTTGAAGGAGTGGGTCACAGCAGACTTCTTATATAATTTCTAGAAAATACGACCCAGCATAGCATGAGAACATCAGTGTCAGTGGCAGATGGCTCATGGAGTCTGCCTGAGCTATCGCTCCCAGAAGCTTTAAGACAGGTGTCTGGTCATCAGTACTGAACAACAGAAATATCTACACTGCATATGTAGTACCACAATTATGGGTTTGAGCTTGGAAGAGAATCCTCAGACAGAATCATGATCAGTTTATGTTAAAAGTCAATATAACTATTTGCTGCCTTTTAAAGAAAAATACAATAACAAGTAGTTCTAGATTTTGACTCTTGATTACATCAATATTTTCATCCTTAAAAAGTAAACACCTCCTTGCATATATATGACAAAAACATTATGCAGTACACCAGAAATTGATATAACAGTGTAAACCGACTATAATTCAATAAATAAACGAATAGGAAAAGAAAAAAGGTAAATATATCTCCTGTAGCTGTCACTGGTTTTTTTTTTTTTAACATTTTTTATTGATTTATAATCATTTTACAATGTTGTGTCAAATTCCAGTGTTCAGCACAATTTTTCAGTTATTCATGGACATATACACACTCATTGTCACATTTTTTTCTCTGTGAGTTATCATAACATTTTGTGTAAATTTCCCTGTGCAATACAGTGTAGTCTATTCTACAATTTTGAAATCCCAGTCTATCCCTTCCCACCCTCCACCCCCCTGGTAACCACAAGTCTGTATTCTCTGTCTGTGAGTCTATTTCTGTCCTGTATTTACGCTTTGTTTTTTTTGTTTGTTTGTTTTTGTTTTTGTTTTTGTTTTTTAGATTCCACATATGAGCGATCTCATATGGTATTTTTCTTTCTCTTTCTGGCTTACATCACTTAGAATGACATTCTCCAGGAGCATCCACGTTGCTGCAAATGGCATTATGTTGTCGGTTTTTATGGCTGAGTAGTATTCCATTGTATAAATATACCACCTCTTCTTTATCCAGTCACCTGTTGATGGACATTTAGGCTGTTTCCATGTTTTGGCTATTGTAAATAGTGCTGCTATGAACATTGGGGTGCAGGTGTCATCCTGAAGTAGATTTCCTTCTGGATACAAGCCCAGGAGTGGGATTCCTGGGTCATATGGTAAGTCTATTCCTAGTCTTTTGAGGAATCTCCACACTGTTTTCCATAGTGGCTGCACCAAACTGCATTCCCACCAGCAGTGAGGGAGGGTTCCCTTTTCTCCACAGCCTCTCCAGCATTTGTCATTTGTGGATTTTTGAATGACGGCCATTCTGACTGGTGTGAGGTGATACCTCATTGTAGTTTTGATTTGCATTTCTCTGATAATTAGTGATATTGAGCATTTTTTCATGTGCTTTTTGATCATTTGTATGTCTTCCTTGGAGAATTGCTTGTTTAGGTCTTCTGCCCAGTTTTGGATTGGGTTGTTTATTTTTTTCTTATTGAGTCGTATGAGCTGCTTACATATTCTGGAGATCAAGCCTTTGTTGGTTTCACTTGCAAAAATTTTCTCCCATTCCGTAGGTTTTCTTCTTGTTTTATTTCTGGTTTCCTTTGCTGTGCAGAAGCTTGTAAGTTTCATTAGGTCCCATTTGTTTATTCTTGCTTTTATTTCTTCTAGGAGAAAATTTTTGAAATGTATGTGAGATAATGTTTTGCCTATGTTTTCCTCTAGGAGGTTTATTGTATCTTGTCTTATGTTTAAGTCTTTGATCCATTTTGAGTTGATTTTTGTATATGGTGTAAGGGAGTGTTCTAGCTTCATTGCTTTACATGCTGCTGTCCAGTTTTCCCAACACCATTTGCTGAAGAGACTGTCTTTATTCCAATGTATATTCTTGCCTCCTTTGTCAAAGATGAGTTGACCAAAAGTTTGTGGGTTCATTTCTGGGCTCTCTATTTTGTTCCATTGGTCTATATGTCTGTTTTGGTACCAATACCATGCTGTCTTGATGACTGTAGCTCTATAGTATTGTCTGAAGTCTGGGAGAGTTATTCCTCCAGCCTCTTTCTTTCTCTTCAGTAATGCTTTGGCAATTCTAGGTCTTTGATGGTTCCATATGAATTTTATTATGATTTGGTCTAGTTCTGTGAAATATGTCCTGGGTAATTGGATAGGGATTGCATTAAATCTGTAGATTGCCTTGGGCAGTGTGACCATTTTGACAATATTGATTCTTCCAATCCAAGAGCATGGAATATCTTCCCATTTTTAAAAGTCTTCTTTAATATCCTTCATCAATGGTTTATAGTTTACTGTGTATAATTCTTTCACCTCCTTGGTTAGATTTATTCCCAGATATTTTATTACTTTGGGTGCTATTTTAAAGGGGATTGTTTCTTTACTTTCTTCTTCTGTTGATTTATCGTTAGTATATAAAAATGCAACTGATTTTTGAACGTTAATTTTGTAACCTGCTACCTTGCTGAATTCTTCAATCAGCTCTAGTAGCTTTTGTGTGGACCTTTTAGGGTTTTCTATATATAGTAACATGTCATCAGCATATAATGACACTTTTACCTCTTCTTTTCCAATTTGGATCCCTTTTAATTCTTTCTCTTGCCTGACTGCTGTGGCTAGGACTTCCAGGACTATGTTGAATAGGAGTGGTGATAGTGGGCATCCTTGTCTTGTCCCAGATTTTAGTGGGAAGCTTTTGAGTTTTTCACTGTTGAGTACTATGCTGGCTGTAGGTTTGTCATATATAGCTTTTATTATGTTGAGATATGTTCCCTCTATACCCACTTTGGTGAGAGTTTTTATCATAAATGGGTGTTGAATTTTATCAAATGCTTTTTCTGCATTGATTGAGATGATCATGTGGTGTTTTTCCTTTCTCTTGTTGATGTGATGGATTACACTGATTGATTTGCATATGTTGAACCAGCCTTGTGTCCCTGGGATGAACCCCACTTGGTCATGATGTATAATCTTTTTTTATGTGTTGTTGGATTCTATTTGCTAAAATTTTGGTGAGGATTTTGGTGTCTATGTTCATCAGTGATATTGGCCTATAATTCTCTTTTTTTGTAGTGTCTTTGCCTGGTTTTGGTATCAGGGTGATGGTGGCTTCATAGAATGAGTTTGGGAGTATTCCCTCCTTTTCAATCGTCTGGAAGAGTTTGAGAAGGACTGGTATGAGTTCTTCTTTGTATGTTTGGTAGAATTCCCCGGTGAAGCCGTCCGGTCCTGGACTTTTATTTGTAGGGAGGTTTTTAATTGCTATTTCTATTTCCTTTCTAGTGATCGGATTGTTCAAGTGTTCAGATTCTTCTTGATTCAGTCTTGGTGGACAGTATGTTTCCAGAAACTTGTCCATCTCCTCTAGGTTATCCAGTTTGGTTCCATATAGTTTTTCATAATATTCTCGTATGATATTCTGTATTTCTATTTTGTTTGTTGTAATTTCTCCATTTTCCTTTCTTATTTTGCTAATTTGTGCTCTCTCTTTTTTCTTCTTTGTGAGTTTGGCCAGAGGTTTGTCCATTTTATTTACTTTTTCAAAAAACCAGCTTTTGGTTTGGTTGATTTTTTCTATGGTCTTGTTAATCTCTATTGTATTTAATTCCTCTCTGATCTTTATTATTTCCTTCCTTCTGTTGCTTTTTGGGGCTTTTTGTTCTTCTTTTTCTAATTCATTCAGGTGGTGGGTTAAATTGTTTATTTGAGATTGTTCTTCTTTTTTGAGGAAGGCCTGTATCGCTATAAACTTCCCTCTTAGCACTGCCTTTGCTGTGTCCCATAGGTTTTGAATGTTTGTGCTTTCATTATCATTTGTCTCAAGGTATTTTTTAATTTCAGCTTTGATTTCCTCATTGATCCATTGTTTTTTCATTAACATATTGTTTAATCTCCATGCTTTCCTTTTTTTCTCCTTTGTTTCTCTGTTGTTGATTTCCAGTTTCATGGCATTGTGGTCAGTAAAGATGCTTGAGATAATTTCTATCTTCTTAAAATTGTTGAGGTTTCTTTTGTGCCCAAGTACATGATCGATCCTGAAAACTGTTCCATGTGCACTTGAAAAGAATGTATATCCTATTTTTTGGGGGTGTAATGCTCTGAAAATATCCACCAAATCTAGTTTTTCTATTGTAGTATTTAATTCCTCTGTTGCCTTGTTTATTTTCTGTCTGGAAGATCTGTCTAGTGATGTTAATGCAGTGTTAAAATCTCCAACTATGATTGTATTCCCATCAATATCCCCCTTTATCTCTGTTAGTAATTCTTGTATGTACTTAGGTGCTCCTATATTGGGTGCATATATATTAACGAGTGTAATATCCTCATCTTGTATCACTCCTTTAATCATTATAAAATGGCCTTCTTTATCTTTCTTTATGGCCTTTGTTTTAAAGTCTATTTTGTCTGAAATCAGTACTGCAACACCTGCTTTTTTGGCTTTTCCATTTGCACGGAATATCCTTTTCCATCCTTTCACTCTCAATCTATATGTGTCCTTCTCCCTAAAGTGGGTCTCTTGTATGCAGCATATTGAAGGTTCTTGCTTTATTATCCAGTCTGCCACTCTGTGTCTTTTGACTGGAGCATTTAGTCCATTAACATTTACAGTAATTAATGATAGATGTGTGTTTATTGCCATTTTGAACTTATCTTTGCAGTTGAATTGGTACATCCTCTTTGTTCCTTTCTTCTTACTTTTGTGTTTTGGTAATTTTCCTTTGTATTATCGAGGATTTTATTTAATTTTTGTGACTCCTTTGTAAATTTTTGGCTTGTGGTTACCCTTTTTTGTAAATCTATCAACCCATTACTATAACTGTTTTTATTAAACTGATAGTAACATGATCTCAAACCCATCCTACTGTTAAAAAAAATTTAAAAAAGAAAGAAAAAAATATTCTATATTTCCCTGCCTCCCTCTCCCACTCTCAGTGATTTGTATGTCTTCTTTTATAATTTCATGTTTACTTTATTTGTAATTCATGAGTTATCACCTTTCCAGTTGTGTGTTTCTCATTTCTGTAGCATCCTGCTGCTTTTCTATTTAGAATAGCCCTTTCAATATTTCTTTTAGCATGGGTTTAGTGTTGCTAAACTCCTGCAGCTTTTTTTTTGTCTGTGAAACTCTTTATTTCTCCTTCTATCCTCAAGGATAGCCTTGCTGGATAAAGGATCCTAGGCTGCATCTTTTTTTCATTCAGGGCTTTGAATATATCTTGCCACTCCCTTCTGGCCTGTAGTGTTTGTGTAGAGAAATCAGCTGAGAGCCTTATGGGGGTTCCCTTGTAACTTACTCTTTGCTTTTCTCTTGCTGCCTTTAGAATCATTTCTTTATCCTTGACTCTGGCCATCTTGATTATGATATGTTTTGGTGTGGGTCTATTTGGGTTCTTCCTGTTTGGGGCCCTCTGAGGTTCCTGTACTTGGATATCTGATTCCTTCTTTAAGTTTGGGAAGTTTTCAGTCATGATTTCTTCAAAAACCTTTTCAATCCCCTTTGATCTTTCTTCTCCTTCTGGGACCCCTATTATGCGAAGATTGGGATGCTTTATATTATCCCATAGGTCCCTTATGCTATTTTCATTATTTTTTATTTGCTTCTCTTGTAGTTCTTCTGAATGGGTGCTTTCTATTGCCCTGTCTTCTAGATCACTAATTCCTTCCTCTGCATTATCTAGTCAGCTTTGCACAGCTATTAGATCATTCCTCATCTCTGTCAATGAGTTTACCCATTCTACTTGGCTCTTCTTTATAGCTTCAATTTCATTTTTGACATATTTTATATCTCTAAACACTATCTCTTTTAATTCCTTCAGCAATTCGATCACTCCTTTTTTGAAATCTTGATCTAGTAGGCTATCGATGTCTATTTCGTTGATCTTTCTTTCAGGGGATTTCTCTTGTTCTTTTAATTGGGAAAGGTTTTTCTGCTTCTTCATCTTGCTCATACCTCTTTGGCACTGTGGTTTATGGAGTATCAGTTGTTTATTTTGGTCCTTAAGGATTTTATCTATCTAATGCCTATTTAGGAATAGAACTTAGGAAAAAAAGAAAAATAAATAAGAGGGAGAGCAAAAGAATTTTAGAAGAAGGGAGAAAGAGGGTTTGAAAACAGTGTATAATGAATAATAGAAGAGTGAGTTGAAGCAGGATAGCAATCAGGTTGAGACTTCCTTTTAAAACCTTTACAAAAAAAGGGGGGGGGGAGATGAATAGATGTATTTGAAACCTGTGTCTAATCAATAGCAGGACATCAAAACCCGAGAGAGATAGAAATGAATTAAGAAGTAAAAATTAAGAGAGTAATAGAAAATAGAACAGGTAAAAACAGATTTAAAAAAAAAGGGGGGGGGGTTGTCGGTGTTCTCCTGGAGTCTGTGTGCTTTTAATGTGAAGTCTTTCTGTCTTCGTCCTGTTTTGGAAGCTCAGCTTGCTGTTTTCAGAGGCCCTCCGTTGGCGCCCTCTTCTGTGCTGCTCCCAGCACCTGTCGGCAAGCCGATCGCGCCTCCTCCTAACACTGGGTCAGGTGCAGCTCTCCTCTGCAGTGGGCGGGCGGGTCGCTGCCCCTCCGGATGCCGCAGTCAGATGTTGTCGACTGGCCAGGTAGGAGGGCGGGTCGTGCCCCCTCCCAGCACCTCGGTCAGGGGCTGTGTTCCTGCCCGAAATGGGGGGGGGGGGCGCTCTCCCTCCACCTGCACTGCTGGTAGTTCCGCTCTCTGTGCGGCTGCGCGCTCCGCCGTGGTCGCCACTCCGCGGGTGGGCTCGGGGAAGACCGTGGAACAGCCTTGTCCCTGCTCTGATCAGAGCCAAAACCCAGCTCCTTGTTTGTCTTTGTGGAGCAAGTTCTCTGAGGGACCAGGATGGAAGGATCCTATCTGCCCCGGGCTGCAGGCCAGTCTCAGTCTGGCCTTTGAGGCTGCTAAGCCCTTCGGTGCGGATGCAGGTTTCGCCCCCGCCCCCCCGCCTGAGTGCTCAGCGTGGAGGATATGGCGGCTGTGCCTGAGCCCCGGCTCTCTTCCCCCGAAAACTTTCCGCGGGTTTTCAGAGATGGGGGTGTGCACCCTTCCCCCGAGAGCACATCAACCTCGCTGTTTTATGGAGGGCCCAGGTTGTTCTGCCCTGTGCACCCACAGCCACGGCGTGCAGCCCCTTGCGTTCCCCCGGGGCTGCCTCCGTACAGCCACTTCCGTCCTCCGCCCGGCTTGTGCAGCCTGGCCCTGCCCGCCGCTGCCAGCCCGCGTCTCAGGCTGCATGTCGGGGGGACGCTCTGTGCCCGTTTAACGTTCTGTCAGTCAAGGGCTGCTCTGTACAGATCCGAGCCTCGGAGGCTCCCCCTCCATCCCGCCGGCCTCTCAGTTGGAGAGGGGAGACCCAGCGAGCGAGCGAGCGCCAGTCCTCCTTTGCCGCTCCCTCCCCGCGGGACCCGTCCCGCGCTGCTTTGCCTTTTGTTCTTTCTTTTTTCCTTTTCTCCTACCAGATTTTTGGCGTCTTTATCTTTTGAAGAGGGCGATGTGCTGTCGGAGTTCAGCAGGTGCTCTGGTTGGCTGAGTGGGTCTGTAGATGTGGGTCTCAGTGTATTTGTGGGAGAGGGTGACCTGCGAGCGTCCTTCTACTCCGCCATCTTCTCCGTCTCTCCTGTCACTGGTTTTTAGCAGAATGCATCAATGGACATCTCAGTGATGACTCTAGGGAATAGCTGAAAAATCTGAATTTAAAGGCATAAGTGAAGGACTTGATGATTAATTTGTATCACTCACAAATTGCTTGTCTTATGGCCACTTATTAATATTTTTCCTGGCTTTCTTATATGTAAATTAGGCAAACAATATGTCTCTCTAAGAGATGACATTATAATTTTTTTTAAAGTTAGTGGAAACACTAAGATTTAAACAAATATCAGTGGGTTAGTTTCAAAAATATTACTGTTGTTTTACATTTTCAAAAATTTTGAAGTGGTCATTCAGGGTTAGGATAGAAATTTTTACTTATTTTTTTATTCCATTAATTAATAACATTATCATATTACATGATACATATTTATAAAATTAGTGTGAAAGTTGGATAAGTGGAATTCAGAAGAGGAAAAGTTAAGACAGATAAGAATGGCATATAGATATTTACACCCTGTGACCCTGCACATCACTGGAGTCATGTCAGAAGTTTGATTTGAAATCCTTAGTAACTAAAGAAGAGAAAATACTTTCACAAGAATGATAAAGTTCATAATAATACAAACATGTTTAAAACAAGCACTAGTTTTCTTAATGCCGAGAGGCTTTTTGTTAAGATCACAAAGTAACTAGAGAAAAATCTTTGAAAACATTTCTACAATAAATACAGTAAATGAATGTGTGGGACTCTTCTTGTAGCATCTCTAATGTAAGCGAATATTACAGTACAGGCGACTCTTTCAAGGATCTAAAAATTGCAATAGTGTACAGTCCATGTCTTCCAAATCACTGTTCATTGACAGTATACCATATGCCAGGCACTCTTGTGATCTCTCATGACAACAGTGATAAAAAGACAAAGTATTATTTCTATCCATATAGTATTTAAAATTTAGTGACGTGAAATGGAAGTTAAAATACTAAGTAAATGATGTAATTCTAAATTGAATTATATATTAAACTGGGAGTGCATCAGTAACATGAATGAAATTTGAAAAGAGGCATGAACTAGGGTGGCACTAGAATGATCTGTGTGGAAAGTCTTGGGTGGTCCCTCTCACTAGGGTGCTTAAAAAGTCCTAATGATTAGTTGAAATTTAATGTGAGAAGCATATAATTAGTATAAGCAGTAATTGTAAGCCCAGAGAGAGTAGCTTTCAGGGAGAAAGAATGCAGTGTTTACAGGTCCAGAGATTGAAATAAGATTGTTGTGTCCAAGGGAGACAGGAGGCCAGTAGGTAGACAGAATGGCAGTGTGAGATGAGTTTGGACAAGTGAATAGAAATCAGGCAATGCACAGACTGCTAGACCAGTGAACATATTTAAATTCTATCCTAATCTTCAATAAGGGCTTACTGGAGGGCTTTAAGAATAGTGATAGGATAGGAATATAGTTTGATAAAAAGTTTAAAATTAATAATATGAAATTTAAAAGAACAATATGGACTATTTAACTGAATTCTTCTGTACATGTTACTTCTCTCAGCTCCTTTCTAGGTGAGGATTAGACTGTACATTTTTAATTTATAATATGGTAAATATTTGGCAAGTAGGAATATTTCTTCTTGCTATCTAAAATGTCTTCTCAATTCACAAATTGCAATGTGTTGCAAGGTCCAAGTTGCAAGCCATGGAGACTCTTGCACGATGAATAATACTCTGTTGTAGGTGAACTATAGGGATATCATAATCTTCAAAGCAAGAGAGTGTTTGGGGAATAAATACTCACTTTGCATTGTAGTAGCAGGAGAATGATGTCAGTAAGCCCAAAATATTCTTGGAAGTATCCTGGGGTAAGTAAGCCTAATGTGATATTATGCCTACTTCCAGTAAGCAATAAAGAAGCTAAGAAATCACTGCTTTTATTCAGATGTGACAGATATTAGCTCTGACAGTAAGTCTTACAGAGTGTACCAAATTGTTTTCTTTTTTTTAAACTTTAGTTTCGAGGGTAAGGTAATTTATTTTATTTATTTATTTTTAGAGGAGGTACTGGGGCTTGAACCCAGGGCCTTGTGCATGCTAAGCATGTGCTCTACTGCTTGAGCTATATACTCCCATTTTTGTAACTAGCTGTTCTTAGCTTACTGTTTCCTGCTCAGAAAGTCTTTTACTGACTGCAAACCCTCCTCCAGCCCTACACTACAGCTTCCACCTTATTTTTATTATAGTTATTATTTTTATTATTAGTTTATTCTCATGCTTCTTTTCTATTTATTGTCCATCTCCCTCATTCACCATCTGCAAAGATAAGCATGTGAGACCACAGACAAAAGTATACTGCAGGCTCTGGAACAGTGCCTGGAGCTTGGTAGTATTCAGTAAATATTGCAAAGTAAAAGGTATTATAGATGGAAAAAGAGTTTCAATAATCCAAGTTCATAATTCTTTAAATTTTCTTCTCTTCGGTAAAGAAGAGGCCCAGAATGACCTTCCTAGGATATATTTAGTTCCTATAAACTAATGAGTCCTTATTACCATAATACAGAATGAAAATTGCTTAGCCTATTAACCCAGGAAGTAAATTGACTAATGTCCTAATCTGTAACAGATCCCAATGTAGCCATTTTAAGCACTGGGTCTGTTTAAATACTACATTAGCGCTCATAAGCCTTCACCATTGGATAGATATCATTATAATGCTTCATTCTTTTTTATCAATGCTTCATCCTCATTGACAGCAGATTAAGTTTTGGAAACTAGTGAAAGGATACAGGATGAACAGACCCTTCATCAAACAGCTCTTGCTGACCTAGGATATAATCCAAATGATAATTAAAGTAAGCATAGCATGAGGACACTTAGCTATAGGTTACAGGTTCATAGTGGTTGCTATAATCAGCTTCATTCATACGTCAAATTCCACCTAAATAAAGAGGAGATGATTCACACTAGAGGAGGCTCTATTTGATGATTATGCACTTGGGCTTTGGAGTCAGGACCTGGGCTTGAATCCCAGTCTTGTCACTTACTAGTCTGTAACCTTAGAAAAGTTATTTGAATTCCCTGAGACACATTTTTCTCATCTGGGATTTAAGTGCATTGTGGTTTTTGTCCAGAGGTCATTGTGAAGACTAAGAATAGTTACACATGTACAAAAGTGTGATGTGTTGTTTGACACATAATAAATGTTTAAAGCAGTACCTTTTTTTTGTCATCATCATCATCATTATCATGAGTCAGAGAAATTCTAACCATTTCAAATTTTCAGTGGAATCATTACAACAGAAGAGTTAAAAAAGAGACGGAGACATTTATTGTAATAAGTAAAAATATTTAAACTCAGAGTTATTCTCTAAAAAGAATGGTGCCATCAGAATAGAGTTTTCAGAATCTAAATTACAGAATTGTACTAGATAACAGTACTCAAAATAATTCCATATAATATATACATTGTCAATATCAAAGATATTGTCATTTAGAGAAAATCTTAGACCCCAAAAAATTATTCTCTAAATCCCATGACAACAAAAAAATTAAAATAAAAAAAAGCAAATAAATCTCATGCCACCAAATAATGCCTTCTCATATTCCTTACAGGAAATACAATTGGAATGCTTGAATATCAATATTGATTTATTTAATAATACATCATAAGACAAACACTTAACAACTTCTTGGGATACAAGCAATATTAAAAATGAAGGTGGAGTATAAGACTTTAAGAAAATGTATTTTAAAGTTAATATTCAGTAGAATATCTAAAAACTTATTCATTATTTTGTTGTCAAAAGAAAATTTAGAATAGCCTTCAATCCTTACTCTTCGAATTTTACCTCCTAATCTGCTCTATTTTCATCGTTTTTAAAGCCTCCCTTTAACTTGAGAAAAATACAGCACAAAAATAAGTATAAAGACTAAGAATCCAAAATTTAGCAAATAAAATTTTATCAATGTCTCTCCTTCAGTCTGTATTTAATAATATAGCCAATGGAGGTAAACCACATTCAATCAGTTATAGTTCAATGAAGTCAGTATTTCTCTTGGATTGTGGCTTTTTGTTTATTGCATAATTGATTCCATCTTTTCTAGAGAGATGTGAAAAGGTTATAAGAAATACCTTCAACTATTGGTGTCCAGGAGAATCTGTAATTTAATCTCTAGCTTGAACTCCTTTTACTGGAATGAGCAGGTGGCCACCTAAAAATATTGTTCAGTTGAAATGTTTCTTGAATGGTAAGAAGATTGACAGTGTATTTTCAATAACCTTCCTTATGATATGAAGACATTTTATGGTGATTTTTACAGTTGCCTTAATTGACAATATCCTTGAAAGCAAACAAGGCCACAGTGCTTTATTTTGCTGTGTAAATATAATTGTGGATTGGCCAGTAGCTCATTCGTGCGTCCTTTTGACATATAAACAGCAAATTGGCCTTTCCCGTTACTCCGTGTATTAATTTTAGACCAAGGGAGTCTTCAGGGTTTTCATCTCTGTACAACTAGAATAAGCATTTAAAAATCGGCTGCACTGTTGACTCCATTAAGGCCGAGAACAACATGATCTAGTTTCAGGAACTACTTTTAAACTCTGGCTGCAAACACTTTGTCAATTTTATACTGATCGTCTTAGCAGAAAAATAAAATATAGCTCTCTAGGCAGAAATCATCTTACAAAGTGCATAGACCTTGTGTACCCAGTGACAACAGAGATGATAAATACAGAACAGCCCAGGAGAAAAATCCCCCAGCCTCTGTGCACCCGTGTATCCATTATGCTAGCATATAAAAAAGGCCATGTGCTCTGGAAAATGAAATTTAAATGATCCATTCTTCATCTTACTCTCCATCTTTCATAGGTCATATGAACATTCTTCTCCCAAGAAAATGGAGAATTCTGAAGGTACACTTAAAAATTCATTTTGACCAGCATTTATTAAGTGTTCACTACATGGAAGGAACTATGCTCGGCATGGAAGACTACGGAGATAAAGACTGTGTGGCCTTTAAAGACATGTTTAAAAAATTATCAGGCTATAAATAAGGTGAAATTATATTTTTAGTTAATCAGAAAAGATATAAACCTCAGGCTTAGTTTGGGGCCCAAAACCTTGAAATTTGAAAACGAAATTTCTCACTATCCAGATTCCTTACTGTAAAGAAATTATACCTATATATAGACACATATAATTATACATATATATATATACACACACACATACATACACACACATATATAATTATAAATATGTATATATAGAGACTTTCCTAAGTAAATGCTTCCATTCTCATAACTTTTAATATCCCTAAGCATTTGATTAATGTTATTGAAGGAAACATAAAAAAATAGGAAAAACTGTTTGGAAATAATCATATTAATATATTACTTTTTAATCAATGTGTGTTGCAATAATACTGTGCAATTCAAAATTGTAATCCTTCCATAATTAATGAATCATATTGCCAAAAACAATAAAAAAAAATTTTTTATCTTACATTTTTAGCCAGTCTACATAGAAAAAGGCATTGGAGTTTCACAGATAGCCATCAATGACTGATAATGGATAATACTAGGAAAAAAAATAAAGTTTATTCTTTCAGCATGTACCATTCTGCTATGCCAAAAACATATAGCCTAGAACTGCATTTTACATATGATGTGATTTTTATTGAGAAGTAATTATGCAATTTTCATCTTTTACTTACATCATCTTTTCTTCACAATGCTGTCTCAAGTTTGTTATTGAACTTGTGATTCCTTAAAATTTCAAGACTATAATTTCTAAATCTGAAAGATTTCTATAAAATATTTTCTTTTGTCAGAAGCCTGAAATGTTTTAGAAAGAATCAATGCCTTGACACATTTTATTTTACAAAGCTTAATTAAAAGGAAATAGTACAGGGGGAAAACTCTGGGCTTATCCAGAAGACATGAATCTTAGTTTTATTATTAGTGTTTTTTGTGACTCTTTGTGAACCATCTAATCTTTGACACACTGTTTTCTTACTTCAGCTTGAATGTTCTCTAGGATCATTTTAAGTTGTCAATAGAAATTCTGAAATAGTTACAGTTTTTCAAAGAAAATATTTTAGGGAAGATGCAATCTGCTCAAATTTTACTCTAAGAAAACAATTTGTTAAAAGTACTACATAAATATTAACTTCTATAAATAAAATAGATAAAAAAAACAAATTTATTCTGTATAGCACAGGGAACTATATTAAATATCTTATAAAAGCCTATAATGAAAAAAATATGAGAACAAATATATGTATGTATATGTATGACTGAAATATGCTGTACACCAGAAATAGACACATTGTAACTGACTATACTTTAATAAAAATAAATAAATATATATTTTTTAAATTAAAAAGCATGAAAGTGTTCCATAAAATCTCAGAGGTTCCCAAGACACTTTCAGAGGGTACCTGTGGTCAAAATTCGTCTCATGATTTGCCAAAACTTTATTCTTTGTCTAAACTAAATTGATATTTTTCACTTAGTGTGCAAAAAGAACCTAATATCTTAGCATGCATCAAAATGCTAGTGCCTTAGCGTGAGTTAAGGTGGTGAAATCAAGCCTAACTAGCTTTCATTGTATTCTTCACCAATGCATAATAATAACAATAATAATGTTAAGAAAGAACCAAAATTTCATTTAAGAATGCTTTGATGAATCAACAAAGAACATTCACTTTTAGAAATCTCAACTTTTTTATTGAAGTATAGTTGATTTACAGCATTGTGTTAGTTTCAAGTGTGCAGAAAAGTTATTCAGTTATACAGCTATATATTTTTTTAGATTCTTTTCCATTATAGGTTTTTTTTAACATTTTTTATTGATTTATAATCATTTTACAATGCTGTGTCAAATTCCAGTGTTCAGCACAATTTTTCACTTATACATGGACATATACACACTCATTGTCACATTTTTTTCTCTGTGAGCTACCATAACATTTTGTGTATATTTCCCTGTGCTATACAGTATAATCTTGTTTATCCATTCGACAATTTTGAAATCCCAGTCTATCCCTTCCCACCCTCCGCCCCCCTGGCAACCACAAGTCTGTATTCTCTGTCTGTGAGTCTATTTCTGTCCTGTATTTACGCTTTGTTTTTGTTTGTTTGTTTGTTTGTTTTTTAGATTCCACATATGAGCGATCTCATATGGTATTTTTCTTTCTCTTTCTGGCTTACTTCGCTTAGAATGACATTCTCCAGGAGCATCCATGTTGCTGCAAATGGCATTATGTTGTCAGTTTTTATGGCTGAGTAGTAGTATTCCATTATATAAATATACCACACCTTCTTTATCCAGTCACCTGTTGATGGACATTTAGGCTGTTTCCATGTTTTGGCTATTGTAAATAGTGCTGCTATGAACATTGGGGTGCAGGTGTCATCCTGAAGTAGGGTTCCTTCTGGATACAAGCCCAGGAGTGGGATTCCTGGGTCATACAGTAAGTCTATTCCTAGTCTTTTGAGGAATCTCCACACTGTTTTCCATAGTGGCTGCACCAAACTGCATTCCCACCAGCAGTGTAGGCGTGTTCCCCTTTCTCCACAGCCTCTCCAGCATTTGTCCATTTTCCATTATAAGTTATTACAAAATATTGAATATAGTTCCCTAGCTATACAGCAGGTCTTTATTAATCTATTTTATACATAGTAGTTTGTTTCCACTAATCTCAAACTCCCAATTTATCCCCATTCTTTTTTCCTTTGGTAACCATAAGTTTGTTTTTTATGTCTGTGAGTCTATGTCTGCTTGTTAATAAGTTTATTTGTATCATTTTTTAGATTCCACATATAAGTGATACCATGCAGTATTTGTCTTTCTCTACCTTATTTCACTAGGCATAATATTCTCTAGATCCATCTATGTTGCTGCAAATGGCAAAATTCCATTCCTTTTTATGGCTGAGTAGTATTCCATTGTGTGTGAATACACACACACACACACACACACACACACACACACACACACACACACACACACACACACATATATACACATATATATATACACCACATCTTCTTTATCCGTTTATCTGTCTATAAACATTTAGGTTGCTTCCAGGTCTTGGCTATTGTTAATAATGCTGCTGTAAACATAGGGGTGCATGTGTCTTCAGAAATCTCAGCTTTTGAATACAAGTCTTTTTAGTATTCTGTAGGGAGAAATGAGAAGAGAAAACAAAGCACTTGTGTTACAGACCCACCTTCAAATAACTTTCTTGAGCAAAAAGTACTTGTGTGATTGGATTTAGAGTGAAATTATTTCTTTTTATGAAAAGTCATTTTTATTTTGAAAACATTGATAGACTGATTATTTAGACATAGATATTTGGCAGCTATTTCTCAAAAATCAATGTCACTTCAAGGAAAGGAAGAGACAGTGGTTTTGACAATGATAAAATTCGAACTTTCAAGTGAATATTAGAATTAAAAAAAATAGTATCCTTTCATGTAAGCTTGACAACTTCCCAGCACTAAATAAAGATTTATCTCATGAGATCTGTGATGATATATGAACAAATATGCTTTTTAAAAACTATTGTATATGGAACCAGATCAATATTGATAGGTATGTGCAACTCAAACAATGAGTTTTATGCAAAACTGCATAATATTCTGAAACAAAGTATAAGGAAAAATGCATTCAAAGGGCAAATTGGAATATTAGATTAATGTAACATATCTTCAATGTAATTTTAGGTTCCACATTGTGATTCATATTTTAAGAACTCATACCTGTCAGTTTAGTTGCATTTCAAAGTATAATATCCATAATTACCTTAAAAAGGCTTTTAAATGTTTCTTCCATTTCCAAAACATATTTTCACTTGATCGGTTTTACTTTATATGTTTTAACTAAAACATATATTTCTGCAGATAAAATGCAGAAGCAAATATGAAAATCCAGTTGCCTTCTAATAGGCCAAATGTTAAAGAAATTTGAAAAAATGATGCCACTCCTCCCAATATTTTTTGTTAGAAAATGTGATTGTTTGTCATACATAGATTATTTTTGTTAACATTTAATGAATTTATCAATGTTACTTGTAAATGAACTAAAAATAAATATTTTTTAAAAATTTCCCAGTTTTAATTTTTAATTTAGTAAATGGTAATAGGTAACACCCAAATAAGCAAAAGTTATTTGGGGTCCTCAGTAATTTTTAAGAGTGTAAAAAGATCCTGAAACCAACGTGTTTAAGATACACTGCTTCTAAGGAATAAAAAAGTTCCCTTTAAGCTTGCTTACTTTCTCATGTGACCTCTAGATAATGCCAGTAGCGGGAATATTAAAGAGAAAGAAATGAACAAGAATGGCCTGAAGCTTGTTTACTACTGTCTGCACAGGAAGCTACAGTCGAGTGGTCCCCAGGTATTAGATATTCGGCTACATTTTGCAGAAAGTGAAGATATAACATTAATATGTAATTGATGTGATCTGCAGAATAGAATAGGCCATCTATCAAAGAACAGAGAGGAATCTGAAATTTTAATAAACGTATGTTTGAATGTAAAATATTTATAGATTAACCCATGTTTTGAACACATCTTTTAACACATCTTTAAGTAAACAAAATGCTTTTAAAAAAAGAACCTGTTGTCTTGAATCTATGAATTGCCATTGTTGGCTGTATGCTACTACTACTAATACTAGTATTACTAGCATAAATTATGGATAATTACTCTCTTCTAGGTACGGCTATAAGTACTTTGAATGTATTATGTTAACCAATCTTTCTTCCAATACATTGGGCTAGAAACCATAATTTCTCCTATTTTACAAAGAGGAAATTTGTAGACATATCTAGATTAAATAGATTTCTCTGGATCACACAACAAACAAATTGTGGAGCCAGAATTTATTTTTCACCTGTTTGATTCCAGAGACCATGCTTTTATTCACCAATCCTGCATACAAAGAGATACGTTGTGTCTCAGACAGGGAGATTTTTGTCAAACTTGAGACGGACACAGTTAAAACTTGCCTCCACAAAAAAAATTCAATAACCACCTTAAAATCAAACACTTGATTTTTTTTAAGATTTCTTATTATAATTCAGTTCATGGAACAATCATCCAGATGTCGTTGATTAGACCTGGGCTTCAATGACCTCGCCTGTGGGCTAATCTGGGGAGATCTCCTTGAATGGCAGGATGACTTTCCTGTACCCTGACACAGAACTTCGGCTCTGCCACCCAACAGCTATGTACTGCATAGCAGGGTGTTGAAAACTTCTTATATAGAGTTCTTTGGCATTTTTACAGGAATCTTATGAGGAATACACTGGTATCACATAAAATATGAAATAACATTAGTATCTCATATGAAGCTCCCAGAATGTATGTACAGAAATGGCCCCAAATTCAGAATGAAATTTGCTGAGTATCAAAGACCTTGCTTTCCTCCTTCCTGCGTGGCCACTGTTAGCTGCTTGAGCCTGTTTCCTTATCTACCTCACACAGGAGGGACACGTTGATATTACATGAGTTCATTTCAAGCTCCATCATCCCTCCATCTATAGAGTGAACTAAGAAAAATAAATTCCTTTGCGAAATATATAAGTAGATACTGGAGCAAATTCCAAGAGAAGCTTGGATTTTAAAGAATATCCAGAAAAATACATTCTCTGTAAGAATTCTAACTGGAATAGGGAGAAGAAGATTGCTTGACTTGGATTTCCTCTCATCCAAATGATTTCTCTAGCAATTATTAACTATTCTGTACAGGGTCATAAATAGATTCTCATGTGTTTTCTAAATTCTTATTATTTTAAGACTTATTCTAAAAATAATCCTTGTTGGTATTATGAATGTCACTGATATATTTCTGTTCCTGCAAAAAGTATTGTCATGTCCCTCTCACCATATTATAATGAGACATAGCATGGCTTAATGAAAGTAGAATTTCTTGGATTGGAGTACTCTATGAACCACTGGCTTGATGACATAAAAACTATATTTGAAATTGATTTTGCTGTGTCATGCTGCTGACCAAGTTATATAATTTTGGAACCATCCATCTGTAAGAATAAAAATGAAAATAAGATGAGGAACAAACTGATCAAAAGGCAATCAGCACAGTGTCTGGCAAATAACAAAATTCAATGCATGTTAACCATAATAATAATAATAACATTCATCCTAGTGAGGAACAGTTTCCTTTACTTATTCAGCCATTAGTGTTTTTATGCACTTGAAACGCGTAACTTTAGGTAGTCAAAATATATTTAAGAATCTTGCTTTTGAAGGCTGTCTCTAATCTCTAAGTGTTAGAATGCTGGATGATGTAATACTGAAATGGAAAGGAAATTAAGATTTCTTGAATTTTTTAATGGTAGTATTCTGAGAAAATTTTATACACTCCAAACTAATAGGAAGTTATCTTAGTAATATTGACATTTCAGACTTTTTCTAGTATAGCATTCCTTATAAATATACAACCATTTTTAGGAAACTTAATAAATTGGATATTATTTTATAGAATGCAGAAATAGATGGCATTACTGTTAGACTTAATTTTGAAAAGTAAACCATATTATTAATCTCGAATATATTGAAGACCTTAAATTTTAGGTTGGAAAGTTTCTCTTTAATATTTTCAAATAGAGATTTAAAAAAACATAAAATTAGGATAATCACAGTCAATGAATATGTATGTATATAGATATATAGATATAGTCTGACTGTGCTATATATATATGTGTATATATATATCTCCCAAAAGCAATACACACACACACACATACATATATATCTCCCAAAAGGAATTATCTCTGGGAAAAATATAACTCCCAATGGATAAATATACATATTTGGTTTTGAAGATGATAAATCGGGAGGAGTAAAACATATTATCACTAACATTTACTCACATACAGTGTGTAATACTGTGTAGGGCAGAATTTATTTACACTTTATGAGCTTAATAGAAATTATAATTTATGTTGGCATCAATATTCGCTAAGAAGAACACCATTAATTTTGATTTGTTTCTTTCCATGCTTAACCTCTGGGTTTCTGAACTTTCACTTTGAATAATATTAATTTATTGTGTTTATTTTCTCTATGCATCCGCTTTCACATTTTTAAACACCCCAGGATACTGAGAGATGGGTAGAAATAGAATTATAGGCTCAATGAATTAACTCTCTTTGACATCCTCATACCTCTTCATACAGTTTTCAATTACTTTTTACTGAATATTTAGATTTGTCCTAGCAAAAATTAAATTTTCCGCAAAGAAAAGATCTAGAAGTTACCCAGTGATTTTTCTATTGCCACATTTTATACACCCCACATTGTTATCTTAAATAGGTTGCGAGCTTTTCTCAGACACTAATCATATAGCTCTCATATATATTAATTACATTATGTATATCATAAATATGTCATGTATTATATACGTATTATAGTTCTCATGTATTTCCACTTTGGCCCTGTCAGAGCCTTGTTTATTCAAACATTCATTCTCTGTGGGGTCCTCTGGTAGGCTTTTTGTTAAATACTGAGTAAACAGAAATAAAAGACAAAAATCCGTGCTCTTAGAAATCCCTGGCTAGGGTGTAGTAAAAGTTAAAATAATTAAAATGAGTGTGATCAATGCTCTGATTAAAGTACAATACAGTGATTTGAAAGAAACTGTCAATCCCCTCACCATAAATATTTTTAAAATTTAATTTTTTTTCTTTCAAATGGTTAAAAAATATTTTTCAAGTAGGGAAGATACTGAAAAAGAACTTTGCTCAAAGGTTCTGATAAAGGCCAGTGACAGAAATAAGGGAATCTGGCCCATGAAAGAGATGTATAGTTATTAGTCAGGATGGTAGACAGTACCTTTGAAACTGAGAGGCTCATATCGTCAGCAAGTTCAAAAAGGAGCATTGGTTTATTCAGGGCTGAGATTTCTAGGAACTATCTGAGAAACTGCTAAGTCCAAATGATCAAGTAAGTTAAGAGGAAGATGTAGTATTTCTCTTAAGCATGATAAGATTCAAGTTTGTGACAGACAGCCCAGTCGCCAGTGCACTTTTACTGAACCTCTACTAGACTTTGCATGTATATATGGTATTAGAAGAGGTGAAGGAGTAGGGGTGATGCAGAAGGAGGGAGTCATCAAAATGAAGAGTAAATGATCCCTGATGTCTAGGATGGAACCAAGACGAATGAATTGCTAAGGACCATATAAGTCAAAATAAATACTGTAAAATTTGTGTATGCAAGCTATAGATAGCAAAGAAAAGCTACTTTACTATTTTGTCTAGATAATTCGAGAAGGTTTGCTGGATAAAAAAAAACAAACAGGATTTTAGAACTTGGAGATCTTTAGAGATTTTCTAGTCCAAGCTCCTTGATTATGACAGAAGAGGAAATTGAGATCTATAGGAACCAAGTAACTGATCTAAAGAAACCCAGTTAATAAATAGGAGTCATAGGATCATAACTCACATTCCCAGTTGCAAATCATGGACGTTTTCTGTGATTTTCTTTTTTTACTTCACTCTGTTGATGAATTCACCAATACACAATTTTTTTCATGAAGAACTATTCAATATTATGTATCTCTAAGGTCTTTTCATAGGTTATGAAAACTCATAACTTACAACTTATAAAATAAAATATTCATAAAATATTAAGACTGCAGACTCAATGTTTAAAAATATACTGTACTCTAGAGTCATATAACACAGTCCTAACGATTTCAAAGTACACTATGTTGTGACCGCTATTAGCTCCAATTTATAAAAAGGGTTTGATTCTTCCCAAGGCAATGAGAGTAAATCCCCACACAATTTCTTAGTCTATCTTGTTCCAAGAAATTTAAAGTTGTGGTTTAGTAAATAAAATACAGCATTCTTTTGTGGCATCCTGTGATGTAAATTGAAATCAATTGAAACAAATAGACTTAATTTGCCAAGGGACACAAGTCATTAAGTGGCTGAGAGTTTTATCTTTTACCAAAGAAGAGATAAGTAGAGAAAATAAGCTCTTAGGACAAATAATTTAAGCATCATGATGTATTTTTGTCTTCCTGAGCCCTCTTAGACATAATAGTATTCAGCTGATTTACTTGTGTTTTCAGATGGATTGCCAGTAGCATTTACAATTGTTGATTACAGTGATGAAGGCGAACTTCAAAATGTAAGTGATTGATTTTTAGTATGTTGTTTTATTTATATATTTTTTTATTTTTAAAGGAGGTACTGGGGATAATATGGTATTTTAATGTACACATGTTTTTGGTTAGACTAACATACCTATGGACAAAGATTATTGCCTGCCATTTCAGTAAACAAAAAATATTTCTGTTTTCAAGCCATCAGCTACTGTGGGTGCCCCTAATGGTTCACCCTGAGGGGAATTCAGGATACTGGCCCTGGATAGTTGACATTAATACAGAAGACACACAATTTCAAGGAGCCCACACTCTTGCATCTTGCCATATAGAGAAGAATGCTGTAATCATTAACTTGAGATGTGTTTTTTTGTGTGTGTGTGATTCGCAGTAATCCTTTGATGTTTGACTACATGTGATTTTGTTGTTTTTGTGTTGTTTTTTCAGCAAAAAACTGTATTTCTTAACTCCTCCCTTAGCACTTTGGAGCAGCATATGACATTGATATGTTTTAAAGATGAAGATCCAGTAGATTTACAAGTTTTGTTTTTAATTTTAATTTTCTATTTTATTGACAATTGGTTTGGGACGGTGTATTATTTTCATTCAGAGTCATTATTTTCTTTATTAATGTATTGAATTTTACTTCCATTACTATTATCTATATTTGCTGTGTTATTTACTGAATATATAGACTGAATAAATTCCAATTTGTGAAATTTATTGGATTTTTCTTTAAGACTATCATATATTTACAAATATAAGTACATAGGTATGTAAATTTTAACCATTTTACTAGTTAAGGAAAACCAATAGAGAAAGCTTATCATCTGTTTATAACACAGATCAAAGAGCTGTCACTATTAAAATATACTTCTATGATTTTATTTTGAAAATCATCTGTATTTTTGCTTTTTGTCTACTTTTTCCTCCAAAACTGAAGTTGTTAATATTCCATTATCCCTTTCATTTCCTTTTTGGTGCAACAATATTACTTATGGTGTTACTTTATCAAATGTTGATGTCTAGAATAAGTAATCTCCCTAAAATAAATTGGATAATTTGACAATTTTTTATCCATTTTTTGGAATATTTTATATAGCATAAATATTTCATGAGTGATTATATATTTATTGTGGAACTCACCTTCTAAATATATGAAATTCATTTCTGTTTCAGTTTTACTTTGGATTTAAAGATATATGATTTGTTTTAGTTTTAATTTTTTGATAAATACTCAATGCAGTGAGCATAAAAACACAAAGAACAAAGGAATGTTATTTACTAAGTTACACTTTTCTTTTCTTAGGATAGTGGCTTATAGAAATTCATAAATTGGTTGGCATACCCTTAAATGGAAAGACAAAAAAAATAAGATGTAGATTAAAGAAGAGTAAAAATAAAACAAAATAAAAAACTGTCTGTCATTATGACCTTGCCATGATTATATGTGAGTAGTCAATTTGGCTCAATGATTACTAAAACCTAGCACAGAGAAAAAGACAAAGAACCCTTTCAGTTACCCAAAGAACTTTCTACAAGGTAACAAACAAATGAACAATCAAAACCCCTGCTTGTTCAGAAGAATCAAAGCTGTTTCTTATACTTACACCAAAGGAGAATTAATTTCAAGGTGCCCTAATTGAAATGGGGGTTGAGGAGAGAAGAAACACTGTGTGATTGAAAGAGAAATATTCTCATCATCTTTATAGTGAATTTTATAGGACTGTTTTCTTAGAGGTGCCTTCAATATAACCTGACTTTCATATCAAAGTGCAAATCGGTAAAAGCAGTTTTATGGGAAGCCAATACAATATAATCAAATGTGGGCATGAGGGTCCAGCAGAGTGTTCTGGTCAGAAAATCTGCCTGAGATTTACAAAAAAAAAAAAAAAAATTTTTCCCTGTCTATTAAACTGAGAGAACTTGATTTCCCAGATGGCTTGGAGAGGGCTACAGGTTGCTCTTTGTCTGACTAGGATGAAGAGTTAGATATAGTATTGTGATTGCTGCAATGTTTTGCTTCCCGTCTAATTCTGATATAATCTTAAAACTTCTTTGCCAAACTGGTTTTCGATTGGAGAAGGCTTTACCTTAATAAATTCCTCTCAAGGAATCTCACACCTTGGTTGCAAAAGGGAGAAGACCTGTCAAAATCATGAGCACTGTTTCCCTGATCTTGTGAGGATTCACGGCAGTCAGTTGTTTGGGGTTCAGATCCACATGGACTGTGGTTGTTGGACAGGAGTGTCCCAAACCCAAATATCAGGCAGGAACTTTTTGCAAAGCCCACAGTAGGGTTAGAATCTGGCACAGAGGTTTTGTGGTTTATTGGATTCACTTTATATTCCATCTTTTACAGCTATTTGACAATCCTCCAAATAATTTAAAAATGCTGAGTTTTGTCTTTATCAGAGATCTTACAATTTTCCTTATAAGCTTGTTTTATATTTCACCGTATGTTCACTTGTTTTTTTTCTATAATTTTTCTATTTTTTTCCTAAATCTTCGAAATTCATAGATGGAATGGTTGGACGCTAGAAATCATAGACTTTGATTCTTGATGTGACTGTTTATTATGTACATAATTTTGCATGTTTCTGTTAGAGTACATTTATACCCTTTTCTGTGTGGCTCTTTCTAAGAGTGGAATTTTGGGCTTATATAGTATATAAATCTTTCCCTTTAATGGCTGGTACCGAACTAATTTAAAAGTGATGTACTGATCACATTCCCGCCAGCAGGATATGAAACTTCCTGCTGCTTTAGATCTTCACCAAGGTTTTAGTTATGGCAATTCTGGTGGATGTGGAGTAGTGTCTCAACATGTCTGTGTCATAGCCAAAGTCCCTGGTATGTGGGAGTAGTACAGTTATTCAGGCTGTCACTGAACTGAGCCGGCACAGTGGTGGAGGAAGAGGTGCTGGTTGAGGCAACATACCTGATACTTGAGTTGCTTAGGGGCATCAGAAATCTTAGTTATAAGGAGAATGGAATTAGACAGCTGTTTCAGTAAAATATTACCATGAAAGCTTTGGAGAAAGACAACGGGAGGGTTAAAGCCAGAAGGCCTCCTTGAAGGCTATAAAGAGACTCATTTCCTGCATCCCAAGGGCAGAAACAAGTGAAGGATGGGGCCTAGAACTCAGTCAGAGTAGGAGGCAAGGATCCACAGAAGCTTGACTTCTCAGTCCTGGCAGGTCAGGGGCTTGACTGACGAGTGAAAGAGTAAGACATGGGATAGGAACATTTTGATTAATTCACTTGAAAAATCTTGAATTCCCAGATTTTCTTGAGAATCAAATTTCTTTGCAGATATGACCTAAATCTCCCTGTTAAAGGCTCCCCCCTTTTGGAAGCCAAGCCCAAGTTGTCTTCCATGTAAAATAAGAATGGCTCCCTATTCTCAGGAGCTACTCTCAATATTTAAACCAATAAATAGGGGTAAGTCAAAAACAATATGGCCAGCACAGTGATGCACCTCCTAAGGAAGGAATGAAAGTATATCCCTGCAAAGCTGCAAGAACTAACCAAGATGCACTCATGGGAGCCAGAAAAAAATGTATGTGAGATTGGACCGTGAAGGTGCTACATCAAGAAAAGTCCTGCAGAAAATGAAATTGGCTAAAGGAAAGTTTATCAGGATGGAATTGAACATCCTCTCAAAAACACTAGAGGTGATGCTCTTAGGATGGCTACCAGAAGCATGAAGAAGTAGATGGACACATTACATGAAATAAAAATACCAGAACTGCTATGACAGGTGGTGGAAGAAGGAATTAAAAGATTCAAAAAACTGGGATTGTTAGAGCAGATCTACTGTAGAAGGTTAGAAAACTTACCTTACAACCACGTTCTGTGAAAGGGCCTGGAAAGCATTGCATGGTAAAAGTAATAAGAGATTCTTGGTTAAGAGGGATGCCAACATCACTAAGAAAATCAGAGCTGGCTGTTCTCTGTAGCTCAGGGCTGGGGGCAGGAGGAGCAGTAACTGGGCATCCCTGAGGATGACAGGAATTGGAGGTGACAGAGGCCTTTTTAAATCAGCTCTGTCATTTAGGCAAGTTTCCCTCTTTCTTTGAGCACTTCTTTATTTTCTGGTGCATATTTTCTAGGCCCATCTTATCCTACTTTGCCCTAACCTAGGAATCAGTCATTTCTCTCAGAAGCCCTGTTTCCTTTTGGTGTGCCAAGTCAAATTTAGAAATCAATATTTGGATGCCAGGTGTGGGATTGTCACTGCTCCCCTGTCCTCTTGGTGAAAAGAGCAATGGAATATGTATATTTCTATGTTCACACACGAGTATATGCATAAGCACACACATTAACATCTGTGTTTATTTCTATGTTGGTTGATGTATTCTGTACTACACGAGCTCTAAGTGATCTCTCTAATTCTAATGCAGCACGCCAGAGCTTGTTCTTGCTTTTTCCTTTTCTGTATATGTAACTCTGAGAGTAAAATGCCTGGCTCCCATTATCCTTAAAGTATTTACTTATTCAATCAATCCAGCTCTATTTATTCAGTCTCCCCTTGTTGCAGTTGACCCTTCTTCTTATCCCCGCCCCCACTCAAAGATGCTTTTTTCAGCCCCCTTGGGCTCTGACAACCCACAGCAGACCACCCCCCCTACCTTTCCACATGGCCCATGAGTGCTCAGGTGGAAAGCATCTTACTCTGCACTGTGATGTGATCATTACCTATTACAGTCTCGAAGAGGTGAGCTTATGTTGGTGCACACTGTAAACTTTACGTAACAGAATTTTTTGTCTACTTGATAAATAATTTTTATTGACTAAAACAAAAGTGGACTTATTTTCTCATTTACACCTTGACTTGTGACTTTTTTTTTTGATTCTGAGCTGTGTTCAGAGTTTGTTTTCTAAAACTGTTTTTAGAATTTACATTTGTAGAGTTATTTGTAGATTCCATTTAATCTGCAGTAAATAGTTGCCTAACTATAACTATAAAACTACCTAAGGTTTCCTAACATTTAAAAAAATTTATTGAAGTGTGGTTGATTTACAATATTATTTTCAGGTGTACAGCAAAGTGATTCAGTTATACATATACATACATATATATTTTTTCTTTTCGGATTATTTTTCATTATATGTTATTACAAGAAATTGAATAGAGTTCCTTGTGCTATACAGTAAGAACTTGCCTTCCCTAACCCTTTCCCCTTTGGTAACCATAGTTTGTTTTCTATGTACCTGAGTCTGTTTTTGGTTTGTAAACAGAATTTGTATCATTTTTTTTAAGATTCCACATATAAGTGATGTCATATGATGTCCGTCATTCTTTGTCTGACTTACTTTACTCAATATGATAATCTCTAGGTCCAAACATGTTGTTACAAGTGGTATTATTTAATTCTTTTTTACAGCTGGTAACATTCCACTGAATATGTATATTCACACACCTTCTTTGTCCAGTCATCTGTTGATGGATATTTAGGTTGTTTCCAAGGTTTCTTAACTTTTATCTCACTATTTTTTCATGTCCTATCACCATTATTTTCCAGCTACAATGGTATATTGTTTAAAAATCCTTGAGACTCTTGGCATTTTCTGCTACACCCGTACATAGCAAATCTCTTCTCTGATGTTTCCGTAGTCATTGTTTTCTTATGCAGATACTCAGTCCTGGTTTTGTCATTCTTAGCTTTCTTGCTTATTACCAATTCATGCAAGTATTAAAAACTTAAAAACTGCCTTTCCCTTAACCTAGGGTTTGTGAAATTTACCTGATACTAAGGAGAACGTTTACTCTTTTATTGGGCCACTGACTGAAATGTTAAATATGATCTAGGATCATCCCTGCCGGATTTATTTTTCCCCATGTGACTCTGATGAACAGCTACATAAAAAGGAAATGCCATATTTTGTGGTGTGAAGGAAAGAGTGAAAAATTATTGCATTGATTTTATTTTAATCACACATATTTTTTATGGAATGAGAGGTTTACTTAATATAACCGCCAAAAGTAGTATATTGAAATAAAGTGATTCATTTATATTAGCGTTGCTTTGTCATAAAGTAATTATTCAAAGTGTAATCCATACATAAATCAAATTAATTAATACCATAAAACAATAGCCATAACAAATCCAATTTTTCTAGCAATCTTAATCAATAATATGAAAATGAGAAAACAAATGAAAATGCAAAACCAGCCTCTGTCAAAAGGAAGTGAGCACAAGTAATCCCCCAAAATCAATTACCTTATAAACTTGATTTATTCAGTTGGTGACATTTCATTATATATTTACTTAACTACATAAAATTAATAGTAATTGTAAGCAGAGTAACTTAAAACAATAATAAAATATATAAATGAAATGTTACATTATTGTCCAAGTTCTTAACTACTTTTAGAAAAAGAAAGAAAGAGAAAAAGAAAGAAAGAAAGAGAAAGAGAAAGAAAGAAGAGTTAGAGACACTGGGAGAAACAGAGAGACGGAGGAAGGGAGGGAGAAGAGAAGGAAGTTTTTTGAAGTTTTTTCTAGAATTCTCAAAAAATTGCATTATAAAGTAATACTACCTGTTTATTAATGTGGTCCATTTTATTTAAGTCTGTGCATTACTTAAAGAAATATCAATAATTCCTCAAACTAAGATCCTATATGAAATCTCATTAAGTTGTCCTGTCCAGCTTTCAATCATATCTGTATTTGCTAGGTATGCAAATACCTAATATACACAAATACCTAAAAAATCATCTTTACTGAGTTACGTTAATTTTAAACTTAGTCCGTGACAAGCTTGTTCCTGAATCATAAAAATTTCATTACTCTAAGCTGTTGTTAACTGATAATTATCAATTATCTTCTTTCTCGTAAGTGGTGACTTTCTTTGTACAGCTGAGTGTTTCCTATGCTAATCCAATTTGAGGCAATTTTAATGTCATAAGCGATGTCTTACCTTAAAGATATTGCTTAATATTGATAAGGAAACTCTCCTACTGTATCCTTTATTTTTTAATCTATGTTATTTGAGCAGTTATCTTGATTTTTATATATGGAAAGTATTCTGAGGTAAAATTGTTTTATTAAAATTGTTTTATTCTGAAGAATTGGAACAATATTACTGGTGTTAAGATGAAGTCCTATATTTGAAACTATGTTTTACATCTCTGTGAGTGATCAGAATGTGTTGGATTTGTCAAAAATGTGCTAGAGGGAACAGGAGCACATGATTGATGGTGTTTGTGGGAATCTGACCTAAGATACCTTAAAGTTCTCTCTGAGAACTATATTGTAAACATTTGATCTGATGCCTATGGAAAGTACTATGAAAGATAACTGAAATGTAAGATTTGATCTCAAGTATCAAATAATTACTAGGTTATATGGAAAGATAAGATCTATGTTTGTTTATAAATTTATGTAAATCAAATCCTGATATCAAGCAAGTTCAAGATTTAGCCAACAAAAACTACAGACAAGAGTTATGGGTTTTTTAATAAAAGAGATCCTGCTTCTATCTGGGGTTGTTTGGTACAAGGTTCTTTGAGGGGAAGAAACCTGAGTTTTTCAGAGAGTAATCGGCTCAGGCCTGGGTTAGTTTTCAGATGTTTGATATTAGAATTGAATCCCGGGAGTCAGATCTTGGTTAAGATGTACAGTTACTCCAAATGGCAGAGTGACATTGTCACAAAGCTTAAGTGTTTTGTTAGAAAGCAATGATGGCCTAAGTAAACATATTAAAATTTCCTCACACAGCAAAATGTTCACAGGAAGAAATGATGACAGAAACAACAGGACAAGAAAGTGTCCTAATTCAAGAAGTCTCACTCCTTATGTAAGAATGAACTCAAAATGAATCATGCCCATTAGGTCCTGTAAAGAGCCCTGGTCTGGAAGAAAATATTCACAATCACATATTTATATTTAACAAAGGATAGTATGTGTGTGTGTGTGTGTGTATATATATATATATATGTGTGTGTGTGTGTGTGTGTATATATATATATATATATATCGCCTAGAATATATAAACAATGCTTAAAATTCGCCAGTTAAAAATCAGAAGTCCAATTAGAAAATGGGCAAAATACATTTTACTAAAAAGATTATACATATGACAAATAAGTACATGAGAAAATCTTCAACATCATTTAGCATTAGGGAAAAGCAAATTAAAACCACAATGAGAAACAACACACCTATGAGAATAGATATAATTAAAATATAATTTAAAAAATAGATATAATTAAAAATATAATTAAAAATACTGAAAATGTAGAGCAAATGGATTATTCATATGTTGCTGATGGGAAAATAAAATCGTATAGTTATTCTGGAAAATGGACAGTTTCTTACAAAACTGAGTATGTAACTACCATATGATCCAGTAATTTCACTCTTGTACATTTACACCAGAAAGAGAAAGAAAAATACCATATGAGATCGCTCATATGTGGAATCTAAAAATCAAACAAACAAACAAACAAAGCATAAATACAAAATAGAAATAGACTTATAGACATAGAATACAAACTTGTAGTTGCCAAGGGGGCAGAGGGTAGGAAGGGATAGACTGGGATTTCAAAATTGTAGAATAGATAAACAAGATTATACTGTATAACACAGGGAAATATACACAAGATCTTATGGTAGCACACAGAGAAAAAAATGTGACAATGAATATATATATATGTTCATGTATAACTGAAAAATTGTGCTCTACACTGGAATTTGACACAACATTGTAAAATGATTATAAATCAATAAAAAAAGTTAAAGATGACAAAAAATAAATAAAAGCAACAATTAACAGATGGGACCTAATTAAACTTATAAGGGATAAAATGAGAGTTCGAGATTTGCAGATACTGACTAACATATATAAAATAGGTAACAAATTCATACTGTATAGCACAGGGAACTATATTCAATATCTTGTAGTAACTCATGGTGAAAAAGAATATGAAAACAAATAGATGTATGTTCATGTATGACTGAAGCCTTATGCTGTACACCAGAAATTGACACAATATTGTAAACTGACTATACTTCAATAAATATATATATTCAAAAAATTTTTTGAAAAATAAATAAATTTATATTTACATAAAACTTGTTCATGAATATGTGTAGCATTTTTATTCATAATAGTCAAAAACTGGAAGAAACAAACAGGATGTCCCTATATAGTTAAATGTTTAAACAAACTGTGGTACATCCATATTAAGGAATACTACTTAGAAATGAAAAGCAGTGAACTGCAGATACACATGAAAACCTGGATGAATCTCCAGAGAATTATGCTCAGTGAAAAAAATGCCAATCCTGGGAGTTCAAAAGTTGCAGATACTAACTACTATACATAAAATAGGTAAACAACAAATTTCTTCTGTACAGCACTATAGTCAGTATCTTGCAGTAACTTATAATGAAAAAGAATATGAAAACAAACATATGTGTGTTTATATGACTGAAACAGTATGCTATACACCAGAAACTGACACATTGTAACTGACTATACTTCAGTTAGGGAAAAAAAAAAGATTATGTTAGGAGAAACAATTATCTAAAATCAACAACCTAAAATTTCAACTTAAGAACCTGGGAAAAGTAAAATGAGATTAAATCAAACTTAAGAAAACAAATCATTAAGATACTAATTAACTAAATTGAAAACAAAAAATCAGTTTAGAAAAAATCAATGAAACCAAAAGTGGATTCTATAAAAAGGTCAATAAAATTGATACACCTCTAGCAAGACTGACAGAAGAAAAGGACACAAATTCCCAATTTCAAGAATGAGAGGGCTCTCTATACACCCCAGAGACATGAAAATAATAATAAAGGAGTATTTTGAAAAACTCTACACACAAATTCAGCAACTTGGATAAAACAGAGCAATAATTTAAAAAGTACAAATTATCAAGACTAACTCAAGATGATAGATAACCTGAGTAACCCTGTAACTATTAAAGGAATTTAATTCATAGTTAAAGATCTTCTGGAAAAAAATCTCCAACTATACAGGGTTTCACTGGTAAATTTTATCAAAGCTTTAGGGAAGAAATATTACCAATTCTACCCAATTTCCTCCAGAAGCTAGAAGAAGAAAGAGCATTTCCAAAACATTTGTGAAGCCAGCATTAGTCTGAAATCAAAATTTTAAAATACTACAAAAAATAAAATGATAGGCCAATATCCTTAAATAATATGGATACCAAAATCCTCCGCAAAATATTAACAAATAAAATCCATAAATGTATAAAAAGAACGCACTTCAGCCAACTGAAATCTTTATAGTTACATAAGACTGGTTCAGTTTGTTTTTTTGTTTTTGTGTGTGATGAATAAAGGCATTTTTATTTTCACTTTGTTTTTCAAAATTGACCAACTTGAATCTTTAAAATTTTGTTTTATTTGAAATATAGTCAGTTTACAAGGCCGTGTCAATTTCTGGTGTACAGCATAATGTTCCAGTCATACATATACATACACACATTCTTTTTCATTGCAGTTTACTACAAGATATTGAATATAGATCCCTGTACTGGTTCAGTTTTCAAAAATCAGTCATGATGATTCACAATGTTTGCAATTTAGAGAAGAAAAAGCACACATCATGTCAATAAAAGCAGAAAAACATTTGAGAAAGATTCAACATCAATTCATGATAAAAACTCTTAGCATCTAGATGTAGAAAAAAAGTTCTTCAACCCAACAAGGAGTGTTGACAACATTCTTACAGCAAATATCATACTTAATAGTGAAAAACTAAATGTTTTCTCCCTAAGATTGGGAGCAAGACAAAAATATCCAGTCTCACTGCTCCTAGTTAACATAACACTGTACGTCTTAGCCAGGCAAGCGGCCAAAAAAAAAAAAAAAATTACAAGCATAGAGGTTGGAAAAGTAGAAATAAAACTGCTCTTAGTCACAAACGACATGATTTCCCATGTAGAAAATTCCAGAAACTACCAAATCCCCCCTAGAAATAATAAATGAGTTCAATAAGTTTACAAAATACAACTTAAACACACAAAACATAATCATATTTCTATATTCAAGCAGTGAACAACTGGGAATCAGAGTTAAAATATATATATATATAGCATTCAGAGTAACAGAACAATACAAAATAAAATATTTCAGAAATCACAGAGGCCCATGTAACTGAAGAATACCACGAGAAACTCGACATAGCGAAGATACCAGTTCTTCCCAAACTGATCTTTAGACTTAATGCAACACACATCCAAATCTCAGCAGGGTTTTTGTTTGTTTGTTTTAGGTCTATAGAAACATAATTAAAATTTATATGAAAAACAAAGGAACAAGACTAGCAGCAATCATTGTGAAACAGAACAATCTTTGAAGTAACAAGCTACCCAATATTAAGAATATTTAAGAATAAAACTACAATAATAAAAAAAAAAAAACTGTGTGGTATTGGCAGATGGTTAGGCACATAGGTGAATGGGACAGAATAGACTCCAGAAATAGACTAACACCATTACAGCTATTCGGTCCTCAACAAAAGTGCAAGTTTGGGGAATTCTTACGATGCTTGACATAGCACCCAACTTGTTCACATATCACCACCATACGAGGCATGTCTCCAGGGCTGTCCAAATTGTCACCGGGCAGGACATCAGCGTTGGCATGTCTCTAGATGATGTCTCTGGAGAGGGTCCTGAGTAGTAACTCTGTATTTTTAACAGTCTAAGATTATCACGCAATTGATCCAGAAGTTCCTGTGTGCCATGTACAGGGAACTCAGAAGTGCCGAGAAAATGTTCATCGGAATAGGCTGGAACTGAGGCAATAAGGATCAACTTTGGGAAACTTCATGAATGAAGTCTCCACTGGGCTTGCAGGTTTCAGTAACAGCTGCCATCGCAACACCCCCCATCATCGGCAGGACCTGCCACACTTCGTTGTATTCCAGCACAGGACACGTAGTCATACAGCGGCATGAAGTTTACCTTAGCAGAGGCCAGTGAAGACCCAGAAAACAGCAAAAGGGTAAGTGGATTATCCATGCCTCTCCCCTGTACCTCTATGAAGGTACCCCAAATTTTCTCCTGAATTCATATGTTATCTTGGGGAGCTGGGCAGTGGGAAGGAGGGAGGAGATCTTTCCAAGGGAAAACATAAAACTAGTAAGTTTGAAGTTTGTATCATTTATTCTGCAACCCCTGTTTGAATCTGTTTCCTTAGAGTTTGAAAGAATCAAACAATAAGGTTCTAATGTTATCATTTGTCCTAAGTAATATTTGTTATTCAGTTATTACTGAAAATTCCCAACCAGAGGAAGTTAATAAGTTAAATTTATCTTAGGTATAAATTGTTCCTTTCAGAGCCTCTGTCATATCTAAATTTATCTTAGGGATAAATTTCATTGTGGATAATATACCTTTAACTAATGGTCTATTTTATCCATTTCCACAACTATCACAATGAAAACAAGTAAAAGCAAAACACTGTCTTTTAAGCTTAAGCTTTTGTTTTAATAGACAACCTATCAAAATATGCAGCATTTTAAAACTTAAGCATGTATTAAATGACTTAAAGGACCATTTTTTGGACAATGTGTATGACACTTCTTTCTTCAGATTTTATTTGAAATAAGCTAACACAAAAAGAAATGTTAAGTATATTTTTGTTCCATTCATTGGCACTTGAAAAAAAAGAAAAAATATTTGAGGGGGAAACTTTACCTCTTCCAAAATAATCAAATTAAATACTCCATTTAAAATGTACTTATCTTTGGAAACCTAGTAACTTGACATCAGAAGCAGCTCAGTTAGGTCATAACCACATGTTACCACCAGATGGCGGTAGAGGATTGACTAATATTAAATACCATTCGTACATTTCAGTGTGCTTGGCCACGTTTTAAGTTTTTGTTCCTTTCAGAGCCTCTGTCATATCTAAATGTCATGAATAATTTCCAAATTCTGTACAAATCCCAATTTATTCTAAATAAAGAGCAGAAGTTGTTGGGACCTTAAATTTACTGAGTTACGAAACAGTAAATAAAAGAAGGAATAATTGTCAGATATTTAAATTTTTAAAAAGCATGAACAAGTACTTAGAAAACAGGAAGGAGAAGTTAGACAACTATTTACTAAGTTTTCTCTTATCAAAAATATTGAGGAAAATATACTATGTAGTTATATGTGCCATGTATATTCTTCATACTATGTACAATGTTCATAAAGAGAATGAAAATTCTATTACTAGGAGTGACATATGCATGGATGAGTTAAGAAGTCTGATATGATTTTAATGTTATATCAAAGATTTGATATGCAGCATCACATAAATAATTGTGTGTTACTTTCCAAAGCATATAACGGCTTTGTAGCATTTTCATGGTGGGTACAATACACATACGTCTGGCCTTGTTGGGAAGAAATTTGAGTGAAAAAGGAGAACGTGTCAGGCTACACTTCCAGGGTAGATCATTATCTCAAATGAATATGAATATATTTTCTAACTCTTCCACTCTTTTAAAATTATTCCTCACTTTGTTTGACACTCAATCTGTAATTCATGGTTAACTCACTCAATTTTAAATTTTTATTATCTTCACAAATATGTTCATACAAAATTTTAGATATTTAAACTTCTATACAAGTTAAAATCTGAGATTCTTGAAATAAATTTTTTTCATTTGCCAATAACATTCCTTTAATATGTTCATTAATATTATCTGCAAGAATAAAAGAAAAGTTATTCAAAAGGTCTTTTTTAGGAGCCCTATCTAATGCATTCTAGAACAAGGATTTTTTTAAGTTCTTTTTTTTTTTTATTATATACTTCCATAAAGCAGGATATTTCAATTTTTAAAAAGTTTCATTTTTATAGTTTTCTAGTCTCAATGGGCAAGTATATTCACAAATTAATCTGCTTCAGTCAAAGGTCTAATAAAGAAGTTGTGGCAAAAAATGTAGTATATTTCAGAGTCTACATTCTGTGATGTAACAGATTAGATTCATTTACATTTTATGACAATTTCCTGATAAAAATTTTATCTGATTTCAGTAAGAATGCTTTTAATTTTATTTTAGTTCAAATGGGCATGTAATAAAACATATTTTTATTATTAATATATTGATAGAGGATATGGACATTGCCCTACATTTCTGATAAAACATTCAAGAAAACAACAGGTGTTAAGATATGATCATCGATTTCAAATATTTTTTATTTACTTATGTTTAATTTTTATTGAAGTTTAGTTGATTCACAATGTTGTGTTAGTTTCTGGTGTATAGCATAGTGATTCAGTTATACATATACATATATTTTCATATTATTTTTCATTGTAGGTTATTACAAGTTATTGAATATAATTCCCTGTACTATACAGTAGGACCTTGTTGTTTATCTATTTTGTATACAGTAGTTTGTATCTGCTAATCCCAAACTCCCAATATATCCTCCCCCTGCCCCTTCAGCTTTCCCTTTTGGTAACCATAAATTTGTTTTCTTTGTCTGTGAGTCTCTTCCTGTTTTGCAAATAAGTTCGTGTCATTTTTTTAGATGCCACATATGAGTGATATCATATGATATTTGTCTTTCTCTTCCTGACTTCACTTAGTATATATCTCACATCTTCTTTATCCAGTCACCTGTCAATGGATGTTTAGGTTGCTTCCATGTCTTGGCTGTTGTAACTAGTGCTGCTGTGAACATTGAGTTGCATGTATCGTTTCGAGTTACAATTTTCTCCAGATATATTCCCAGGAGTGGGATTGCTGGATCATATTTACAGTTTTTTAAGGAGTTTCCATAATGTTTTTGATAGTGGCTGCACCAAATTACATTTCTGTCATAAATGTAGAACAAAATGCACTGAAATTTACTTGTCTTTGGCAATATCCACTCTTATGCCTAACTCTCCTTTTACCTTTTACCTTTATTTTGTCTTTCTCGCATCACTATTTTCAGATACTTCCAAGCCAGCACAATGCTGTAGCTCCATACTTCCATTCTGCAGCAATGTCCCCCCTCCCCCTGACATTTCAAAGTTTGAATCAGTGACCCATAATGCAGACCATTGACCTCTGGGCCTATTTCAGTCCACCTTGTAAATGCTGCAGATAAAGCTAGAATAATAATTCCCACTCCTTTTTTAATATAAAAAATTATCTATACAAATGTTGAGTCTGATTTCTGCATGGCAGCTGTCAACTTAAAGCTACGTAGATTAAGTGTGACGAGTTGCTCAAACTTCTGATAACTACCTTTTGGATTCCTGAGATTGGTCCCAAATGTCAGTTATCATTTATTATCACATTAGTGCTGTGACTCTTTCCTGGAGTAGTGACTTCTTTCTCTGTCCTCATGTCTCTCTCAAAAATGAAAAAGTGAAAGATCAAGGAAAGACAAGGGGCAAGAAAAAGAAGCTGCCTATTAATTTGCATGAGAGAACAATATTTCTGTGCATTTAATATCAAGTCATCTTCTGGGCCCCTGAAGGAATTAAAATCTGTGACTCCTACTTAAAACCTATCCAACATGATCCCATGCTTCAATTTTTTCTTGTTCTAGGAAAAGTAGGGTGCCTACATCTTTATCTTAAAAGGGATAATTTGACAAATTGTTCCTAAATTATTACTTGAAAACTCAGGGGGTTACAAGAATACTTCTGTGTACCTCTAGGAATTCTTGGACTCTCAGTAAATGACTATCTTTTCTCCTTCGTATAGCAAGTAACATACATGCATTTAAACAGTTGCTTTCTGAGTAGATTTGGCCCACTTTCAAAAAACACTACTGTAATAGAATATATCAGATGCAATAGCCAGGCCCATGAGATGCCTTGTTAAAAAAAAAAAAAAAACATGGCTTCTCATTGCATAGAACATGTACCAGCCAACTTGGAATAATAGGACTCTTTATCCCTTAGTCCTCGTCTATCTCTTGGAATTTTCAAGAGCTACTGCCCTTATGCATTTTGATGTCTAGCCAGAGAACACTACTGAATAATCCCCAGTCATGTCATATACAATCATATCTTCAAGAATTTTCTTCTATTATTTTTAGAATCAGAAATACTTCTGAACTTCCACTAATCCTTCAAAATCCAGTTCAAAGATTAGGTTTTCTCAAAAGTTATTCATGCCCTCCTTCCAAAAATTAGTTCTTTTTTCCTCTGTAAGTTCATAAAGTTTCTACCAAATTCTCATAATTATAGCTCATTGCTATATGATTACTTATTTAAATGTCTATCTTACATTTCACACTGTTATTTCACAGCACTAAACATAATTTTGGGTACACAAGAGCATAATAGGGTTTATTTATTTATTTATTTTGTTGGAGGTACTGGGGATTGAACCCGGGACCTCATGCATGCTAGGCATGTGCTCTACTGCTGAGCTATACCCTCCCCCTCGATAGTGTTTAATAGACTTGTGCTATATAGTAAAAGGATATAAGAGTATAATAATTTATACAGCAAAGCAGATTTAAGGCAAAGAGGAGAAGAGGTTGTATACATGTGAGATCCAAATCCTCAAGTCTTCTGCTCATATGGGAGGTACAGTTTCCAGGGCCCGACTGCCTAGGTGAAAATATTGACCACTTTCTAGGTAAGTCTCTAGGCTAATTTTCTGAACACTTCTATGTTGTTTCTTCATTGATATAAAGATCTTAACGATAGTCCTTATCTTATAGATGTGTAATCAGAATTAAAAATATGAATATATGTAAAGAGCTTAGACAATGCTTAACATTAATGCATGCTATGTATTTACTGTTATTACTATTGAAAAATTTTAATACTATTAAAGTAGTTTTCTCTTAAGTTTAAAATATTAATACAAAAATATAAAATTGTGACGTTCTCATGCCCCAAGAATGGTATTTTAAAATTAACCAAGGCATACACCATGGATTACTAATGAGTAACAAAAAGAAATAAGCTATTGCTGCGTGGAGCAACTTAGATGAATTAGCAGAGAATACTGGCAAGTGAAAAAAACCAATCCCAAAAGGTTAACTGCAGTATGACTCCGTTTATATACTATTTATGAAATTATAAATTATAGACATAGAGAACAGGACAGTGACTGCTAGTTTTAAGGGTGGGGAAGGAGTGATGACTGGTTGTCAGAGGGCAGCCAATGACTTCTCACGGTGATGGTTCAGTTCCTTATCTTAACTGTGGAGGTGGAGATACATACATGGACCTAAGCACGTGACATATATGCACACAGGGAATTAAATACACACACACACACACACACACACACACGCACCACATACCCGGAGTACAAATAATGCTGGGAAATCTGAACAAAACTGGTATCCATCAATTGTATCAATGCCAATATCCTGGTTATGAAATCTTACTGTTTTTCAAGATGCCATTATCAGTGAAAACAAGGTAAAGGGTACATGAAATTTCTCTCTATTAACTTTACAAGTACCTGCAAATCCATAGTTACCTCAAAATGAAAGTTGAATTAAAATTATTTAGGGTTGGACTCAGAATTGGATCCAAAACATATAAGTAGTTGCAGCCAAACATCTATTTCTATCAAGAGATTACCTGGGTCCCAAGTGGCTCTAGATATTGAAAACTAGGGTCGAAACATTCCTCTCATCAGTCTTGCTTGGGCTGCCTTTTCATGGGCAGTAAAACACAGGAAAGAGAAAATTAATGGCAGTTATATGTTTTATTCTATTATGTTAATTTAAAAAACCTGTGTTTATTATACTTAGTTTAAATACAAAGTAATCTCCTTTCCTGCACTTGTCTAACTGATGAACTCACTTCATGTACTTTCTTATGAGACAGCCTCATCTTTGCAGTGTGATCTTTTCTCCACCTTCTACATCTGAAGTGGGAAATGATGGAATGAAAGCTGATCCCAGACAGTGGCTGGGTAGCACACAGTCAGCAATTATTTAGAACTTAGAGAAAAGGTTTTTCTAGAGGAGCATTTTATTATTGACACTGGTTAAAACTACCAGATCAAGGTGATAATACAAAGCAGGCCTGCTTTTCCCTGATTTTACTGTTGTTCAATTCCACACAGTTAATGAATGGCGCCCCCACACCCCATGTCAACCCCCCATCCCCTAGACCACTAAGACTTGCCCTCCCTCATTTCCCTGACCTCCATGTGCAAATTGTCTTAGAGTCAGTCCAATCAGATTGTGGAAGACAGAAAAGGAGCGAGACATCTAGTAGACTACTGGGCTAGGAGGGTAAAGAAGGTGACAATAAAAAAAAAAGAGAAGAATTTAAGAAGTTAAATAAAAAGATTTAAAATAATACCTGACAAAGTAATAAGATCATGGGGCATTTTAGCTCTCCTAATCAGAAGGTTATGGGCATTATACTTTTAAGTGCTACCTGGTTCTGAGTCATGGACTGAGGAGATTCAGTGATATACCCCAATTCAGAGTTAATTAATGAAAACTCAAATCTTGGACCCAGGTCCCTTGCTGTCATTGGTTCACACCCTATTATTGTGTTTAGAACAAGCGCCTCATAAATACATACCATCCTATGGTTTACACATGACACAATAGAATCAGAAAACACGATTTATTAATTAATCTATTTTACTGTTGTTTTGATTACATTTGAAAGCAAATACTACTAGTAACAAGAGAAAGAAAAGCCCACCTTCATCACTTGTTTCTTTCATGTACAGCCCCCAAGGGATGGCCCCTTGCCCTCCTTGGTGCTCAACACACTGCCTTCCTTCAGAGTCACTTACACTCGGATTTTTTTATCATTTGACCCCTGTAACTCATTGATCGAAGTTCCAAACTAAAGTCTTTCCCATAAAACAGGTTTTAAGATCCAGAAAGATATATATTACATTAGTGCAGCCACAACGGGGCAATAAAACAAGAATCATTTGACTCCATACATTTGCTGACCTTTCAATCTGCGTTTGCAAAGAAGTGCCTCAGTCGGGGTCTGGCCTTCCAGGTTACCACTGAAATGGGCCCACCGAACCCTTAAATATTTCATTAGAACGTTTTGCTGCCTATTGTATTTATACATATCTCAAGGGTTGAGAATAATTTTATGCATAATTCTTCTTTAAGTTCACATAGATGTGTTTTTTCTGCCTTTAGTTTTCTTCAGTGTTTTTATTTTGTGTGGGGGTCGATGATACATTAAATTCTACCTGTGAGACAGAAGGGGTTTGCATGCTTGGATGGAGACAGTATTTCTGAGATAAAAGTTCAAGAAAGAGCTAAGCTTCATTTATTGATATAAAATATTGAAGGTCTTATTTTTAAGCATTAAAATTGAAACAGGTTAGCAAGATTCCAGGTAAGGTCATTTGAGGTGGATTTGTTTTAGAGACAACGTGGTTAAAAAAAAAATGCATCCTAAGATAGCTTGTCTCCATTATCAATTTTTTTGATCATAAAAACCAGTGTTTTCAGAGGCTTCTCTTGACATTTTTATAAGAATGTGGCCATAGCTGACAAATAGAATAAAGGCTAAAAGTCAAATTCCTGTGGATTAAAATTTTTAGAAAAAGTATGTATTACCAATGTGTTAAAAGGATTTTTAATGTTAAATTGCCAATGCCAGGGAAACAATTTAAACTTTTATAAGGTCGTTTGGTGTCGTTCTGTATCATGATTAGCTGGTACCCTCAGTGCAGACTAACAACCTGAAAATAAAATTGGATGAAAGATGTGTGTTTCTGCAAGACAGTTCCAGGGATTTAACTGTTTTTTTTACCCTAGATATATTATTTCTCCCTTAAAAATGATACATATTATACAATGCATAGTTATGCTATTAATTTTCAGATGAACAATGCAAATTAGAGTAGATATACAGCTCCAGGTCCCCAAATAAATTATTAATGTAGTTAAATTCAGGAAAGCTTGTGTGATTCATAGATAGATTTGGGAGAAAGTATTGCAAAAGCTTTTTTTTCCTTCTAAATTGGCTTCTGTGCTCTTCTTCAAACGTTTAATATAGTCCAATATGAAAGAATGCAGATTTTTTTTTTTAAAGTAATCTGGAAGGTTTTCTGGACTTTTCTTAATGATTATGACATGCCTTTTTTGAGTCAATAAGTTGAAATCAAATGTTTATTTTTGATGAAATTCAATGTAATGAGTGTAAGTAACATAAAAACTACTGGTCCCTGTGGTGGTATTCATTTATTGATCCATTTATCTTCATTAATTTACTCAGCGGCTATATCTTAGGTGGCCACTCTGTGTCAGGAATTGTGCCAAACACTGATGAGTCAAAATAATTAGGCAGTCTAAGGTCTCTTTTTTAAGCAGCTTATGACACAAAAGTGGGAGGAAACCCAACAAGCAAGTATTTGCAGTATAATATACAATGATGAAATCCAAGGGTGCTATCGAAGCCAACAGGCAGGACTGCTGTTGGGAGTCACAGAAGGCTGACCAAAGGAGGAGGTGACTAGGGTGGCACCTGAAAGACTGCTAGGGTTCTAGATGGTCGACGTTCAGGAAGAATATTTCAGATAGGAAAATCAAAAACCCAAAGAACGAAACAATAAGTGGGAAGAAAAGAAACACACAAAAAGATAATGATGGTTTAAATCTGGATTTTTCTGGAGGGAACATGGTGAAGGCAAAGAGCAAGGGCCAGGTCACAGCTGTTTTGTGTGGACTATCGTCCAAGGCAGGACGGGGGAGTAAAATACACAGGAACTGGAGAGAGTATGTCGTTTCATTCAGAAAAACAGGTACACACATAGGGTCACTTATGTCTATGATACACGTATTATGTGTACATAATGTTTGAATATGATACTGGGATTGAAAAACAAAAAACACATCTGTCCATCATTCTAAGCTGCCAAGTGGGAAAAAGCTCCCATCAGGAGCTTGGCTCTAGGTCATCCTTTGAAAACTGAAAGTTATATTTACAGGTGCCAAATGAGAAAGATGGAAACCACAGAAGAAAACTCAGAAATAGCTATGAGTGCTAATACCCAGATCAAGATGTTTTTCTTTCACATTTCTCAATATTAGTTTTTTGTTCTGCAAATAGAATGACAATCAGAAAAGAGACCTGTTTTATCTCCTGGATTCTATTTATGGCCTTTACAGACCCTCCACTATCCCTGTTTCTATAGATGTATGCATAATTTGTATACATAATATAAAACTATACAACATATATATATATATATATATAAATCATGCAGATATACAGAGAGAAATATATGCAAAACTTTATTAAGATATACAGACTTCAGGAAGGGAAAACAGTCATTTGAATTAGCTGATAAAAAATAAAAATTATTTCACTATGTTTTGGGAAATAAAATAATATTACAATTTAAAACTTTGATTGGTTTAGGAGTTGTAAAGTACAATTTTGGAAATTTATTTACAGTGATATGCCCATCATTAGTAACAGTCCAGTGTGGACATTCAGAAGACTGTCTTTATGGAGTTTTTAGAGTTTCTTCTCTTTGTAACTTAGAGCTATTTATTAGGACTATTGGCAGGCTTTTTTCATTTTTACCTAAGGCTGCCTGTAACCTGTTTTTAAGACTACTGGAATTAGACAATTAACAGCATTAGTATAGTTGATGGTCTTGTCTGTAGGAGAGGTAATGGGCTTCGGAAGATTAATAACATGAGTAGAGTTTTATAATGGAACATCTGCAGAATAACCATTAAGCATATTTGTCATGGTAATTTTATTTGTGACTCCTATAATGAAGTTCTCAGCAACCAGCTAATACTCATATACTGACCAACTATGTATTTGAAAACCCGGTTTTCCCATGGATATGGGTGACAGAATGAGGCATTTGTACTTGGGTGATGAATAATTCAAACAGAACATAATTGACCATTATAGTCGTAACATTACAATTTCAATTCACCTGCATTGTGCCTTGAATTGAATATTTAACAAAAACCAATCAACTTAACTAGCTACTTAATACTAATCAGCAAGAAAATTGTACAAACACATTCATTCATTACAAATATTAACCAGACCAGTATTTTAATGTTTTCTGATCATCTTAACAGGGGAAATATACTTTCAAGGTGAATTACATTTTCATTTCAAATTAGGAATGTGGATAATAGCCACATTAATTATAAAGATATATGCAGCATATGATGCTTTCAAGCTCAATGGGGTACTATAATGCACAGGACCAGACAACACAAAACAGAAGAGTCTCCATTTCTGAGTATCCCAAGTAATCTCTGATGAATCCATTCCGTATATCCATCTGCAGATGAAAGGTCTGCCTTCACTTGGATCCATTTAAATTCCACACTAGAAGCTTATTTTAACCCAGCAGAGAAAATGACTCTGGGAGTACAGAAAGCCTCACAGATGGATGCAAATTCTAATCCTTACTCTGATCTTGTCTTGGGGTCATATCTGTGGCTTCTCAAGAAGGAATATGTACCATTTTCTAACTCCTTCTCAATGTTCCTGGTGGAGCCACAAAATGCACTGTCTGGGAGAAGATATTTGAGCAGGGTCAGGCTCTGCAATGGCAGGTCCAGATTTGTGAGGCAGTGGGTAAGTTTGTGGGGGTGGTGAGAAGTTCAGTATGGTGGGGTGATTCTGAGAAGGGCAAGTCAAAGAGCAAATGATGGCCTGAGAGAGTTTATGACAAAGAGGTGGGCTGAGAGTAGAATATGAATACTGCTGTTTGCTATATTAATGGGATTTGATATTAACTTAGAGGTAATGAACATGATTATAAGGCAGGGTACTAACCATTGTGTTGGTTATATGAAAAATGACTTGACTGAGGAAAGATTAGTAACCAAGAAAAAATCTAGGAGGCTGCCGACCACAAGACTGTAAGTAGGAGAGGATGAGGGCCTAGGAAGGCAATAATAGGGACTAAGAGATTCTGACATCTTAGTGAGATAGATTAGCTAGGAGTTGATGATGGACAGCAGAAAATAGCAGTGAGGAATGGGGAATCCAAGAAGCTGCCAGTTTTTCTAGTGTAGGAGAGCGTGAAATGGTCACTTTACTGGTATACCTGAAATTTCAAACTGAAGAAAATGTTTATGTGAGAGAAAAAGTAGTTTGGCTTTGGATTTCAGTTTGAGGTCCCTATATGGAACATTTAAGCAACTAGGAGCAATTAATCCTATATAGCAGTGATATTTGGGATAAAGTTGAGATATCGAGATATAATCACAACCATGAGAGTGGATGACATCTTCCAAAGAGAACCAAGAGTGAAAACAGAAAAGTGTGAAATTTCACCTTAAAAGGATGAGCAAGATATTGAATAATTCCCTGTGATATACATTAGGACCTTGTTGTTTATCTTATAATAACCTATAGTGAAAAATAATATGAAAAAGAATATATGTATGTATAACTGAATCACTATGCTATACACCAGAAACTATCACAACATTATAAATCAACTGAACTTCAATTAAAAAAAAAAAAGTAAAGGATGGGCAGAGATAGAGGAACAGCAGGAGAGACCATGGTAGAATGGTCAGAGATACTGAATTAAGGGAGAAAAAAACTACACTGAAGATGTCAAAGAGTAGGAAAAAAATGCTTTAAAGAAGAGGATGAGTCAATACTGTTAGAGGCTCCTAAGTCTTTTAGGATAATTAAATAAAATATAATTTTAGCTTTTAGCTGTAGTGATTAGCAAACAATTAATAATATTCATAGAAACATTTTCAGTAAAGTGGTGATCGTAGTCGTTCAGTTTTTATCTGACATACCTTTCTACTACTATTCTGTCAAAAAATTGAGCAATTTCTTTTTCAAAGACACTTCTTTTTTTCAAAGCAGATACATGGTTCAAATAAACTGAATTATTTTATTTGGGATAGTTTAGATAGACACGTGAATAATTTTTACCCTACCAAGGACTTTTTTTGTTTAAATTTAACTGTTGACCATCTAGGGCAATACAAATTATTTAAATAATAATTCAACCTTTTGTGTATTAGAGCTGACCTGATATTTATAGAACGAGAATGCCAGAAAGTATAAATAGGTCATTCCCCACGTCCCTATAAGATGGCAGAACCAAGTGATTTGTATGCACATTACGTTGACTTCTAACCTTGCAAAATTATTTAGCACTTTATCAAACTAACAGGTGACTATACTATCTAAATTGCAAGCAAGACTTTAGAATGAAAAACACAGAATGTTAAGGAATAAAAAGAAAAAAGAAACTGAAAAATCACCTCCCCCAATTCTGTAAATATTAGACATAGAAGGTTTAATTTACTTGATGAAGAGAACATATTTAATTATGGGAGAGTCAGACTTACAACCCACATTACTATCCTTCATATGTTCTTATTCTTTTTAAAGAAAAGATATAAAGCTTGGTGTCCCAATCAAATATTTAATTTAATGCAGATGATTTTCTTCCACTCATTTGCACAAATGTGTATTATTTGTCTTAAAATGCATAAAAGTTTATAGTCATTTTCTCAGTGTACTTCCATTTTTAAAGTGCTCTAATAGCAAAGCACTATAATTTTAAAGTAAATTTGGATCAAAGTACTGATCAATAATGAAAGATTATCTGCATAAAATTTACTAAAATTAGATTTAGAGGCATAGGGTTAACTTGTGCTAAGCCTTCAAACATATGGAGCTGGAGAATATATCCAAATAGTTCAAGGTGCAAAACTTACAACATGAGATTTCCCTAGAGTATAATGCTTGAGTCACCTGGTTCTTAAAATAGCAAGAAGACCATAAAATGTATCCACCTTCTCTGTGAACTCCTTTCCTGTTATGAACTCAAGTTTCCCATAGCAGTTACAAACATCTTGAATGGGAGATTAATCCAGCTCAATTCTATCTTAATACATGTTATAGTGAAGTAGAACCGGCCACTAAAGAAAGAGGCTGGCTATGGTCAATCATGTCCCAGACTACAGATTTCCTCATTCCATGTCTGTTCCAGTGTAGCCAAGGACTGTCTCCTTTGTGGTCCTGACTCTTGGTGGATTCTTACTCACCAGTGTCAGACGTGCTGGGTGAGTCCTGAGTGTGGCCAGCCATAAAACCTAAATGGAAGTGAAAAGGAGGTCAGATCATTTGAATTCTAGTCTCTCAGTTCCCTTTATTACAGCCATAGAGAGCAGGAATTGGGTTTTGCCAAGCCTATTGCACTAAGCATCAACATAGATAAAACCCACAGTGGCTCGGGGATGTGAGTTTGACTCCTACTAGCAGACATCAGATACTTGAACAGCGAATATGTCAATGAACATAGAGCAAATGACTGAGATCCAATCCTTCAAGGGTTACCAGGAGGTGTTAGTAACATTCTTCAGAGCCGTGTTCATGTTGAGGCTCCTATGTCCTTGTGAACAAAAGCTTAAACCATTTCTAACAGTTTTAGTAATTATCTCCTTCAGTTTACATACAAAGACATCAGTGTAGGATGGTCTTTGCCTTGGGTCAGAACAGAGTCTTTGCCTTCTAGTCCATACATTTTTCCCCATTTATTGAAGTACAGTCAGTTTACAATGTTGTGTTAATATCTGATACACAACATAATGATTCATATATATACACACACACATACACACATATACATATTTACATATATTCCACAGATTCTGAAGGATGATTTTATCTTCCTCTCAAAAGACTATACAACACACTCAAATGATAGAATGCCCTTTTTCTCCTTTTCAGTTGGTTCTTTTTGTTTTTTATTGAAGTACAGTCAGTTATAATGTGTCAATTTCTAGTGTACAGCATATCCCAGTCATGTATATATATATATATAATATATTTGTCTTCATATTCTTTTTCATTGAAGGTTATTATAAGATATTGAATATAGTTCCCTGTGCTATAGAAAAGAAATTTATTTTTTATCTATTTTTATATATAGTGAACATTTGCAAATCTCAAACTTCCAAATTTATCCCATCCCACCCACTTTCCCCCAGAAACCATAAGATTGTTTACTATGTCTGCAAGTCTGTTTCTGTTCTGTAAGCCAGAAAGAAAGAAAAATACTGTATGATATCACTCATATGTGTGTGGAATCTTAAAAAAAAAAAAAAGAAATGAAAGTAATGCCTTTTGAAACAGCTTGAATCACAAAATGACTTGTTACTCACCTGTATCCCAAAGGCAAGTTCCACACATATGTAAGCATAGATCGAAAAAAAAAAAAAAAAAAGAAAAGGCAAAAGCACTTCTGCTTCACAGTGATTCTCCAATCCTAAAAATAAAGAAAAACATAACAAAATAAAAAAAAATTATCAGCAGCGATCAGACCCAGGTAAGACCCAGAGCTTTTCTCACCCCAGGTCTGGAAAGCATACAAGCCCACAAACAAGGACTTAATGGTGGATACCTACCATTAGCAGCGGTTCTGAACAGACCCTACTCAGTATCTGTGTTGGTATAAGCATCTCCCTCATAGGGTCTGAACTGCATTATGTCCTACTGTCTACGTTTTCGAATCATTTTCTCTGATTCACAGCTTTGTTTCTTAATTTCCTTTTTATCCCCTGATTTGCTTAATATAACTTGCCAATATAACTGACTTTTGTCTCTCAACCCCCACCCCAATCCAATTGTTTACAGCTATGACTAAACAAAATAACTGAGACCACTTAAAGTACACTGATTGAAAGCTTGCACTCAATAACTAAGGATATATTAACAGAATGATTCAAAATTTACAATAAAATTCCTCCCTAACCCTGGTTATTTGGAACAATGAGGGTAGAATTCTGCACATGAAGGAAAAAATAGTTATTATACATGTTTTCTTAAGCCCAATATATCCCTGGTACAATCTCCTTCCTCCCTTCTATCCCCCTCCACCAACTTTCTCTTTTATCCTACCTTGTTTCTTCTTTTTCTCTCTTTTCCTTTCATTTGGCATTGGTTTCATTTCTACATTTTAGGGATTTTAATATAATGCTTAATTTTGTATTTAAGAAGAGAATGCAGTGATAAAGTGCTACCGTTAGTAGTAGTAACACTAACAGTGACAGTGACAGCAGCAGAATCAGCGTTACTATCAGCTTCATCATCACCGTGATGATTTTCACCTTAACTCATGCAAATATTGCCTGATTTTAAATGCCAGCACTATGTTTCCTTAAATATGTAGTGAAATTCTCCCCCTTAGTTTGTGAAAATGCTGTCAGAGAATAAGAAGACATAATGGCACAATTTGGAGTAGATACATATCCTTATAAATAAATTGGAAATTAAATCCATTGAGAATTGGTATATGTTGTAAAGCATGGTGACAGAACAAAAGACACTTAATATTATATGTAAGATTTTGGAATAGTAGAAGATTTAATAAAATTTACTTTTGCACATACTTCAATTTGAAATAATTCTGCTTCTTCAGCATGGTAGAAATTGATTAACTAGAAACAGAGCTTGTCTCAATTCTTTATTAAATTCTACATCATGTAAGTTTAAAGTTATACAGATTTAAAGTCATATATTAAATTGATGGGTAATTTAAAATTAGAAAAAAGGACACATTCAAAGCTTTGACCTATTTGTAACTATTTTCTTTGATTCTCATATATTTACATATATCAAAGGAAGTACTCACACAGTAATGCATATGGTTAGGCTCTAAACGAATAGGTCAAAAATTCAAAAGTAAAATAAGGGAATAAATAGCTTGACCGCCAAAAGTTCCTACTTTGAAAATATATCATGATAGATGGGGTATATTCAAAGTGTAGGTAATACTTATGGTGACATTATGGAAATTTACTCAAGGGAAATTAATAAATATAAAATAAAAAGGAAAAATATTATATAGGGTTTCTCTGCTTGAAGATTAAAATCTCTTCTCTCATAGAAAATTCAAGATATCAATCTAATAGATTAGTTGGAGATTTGAAGTGTCATGTAAAAATAAATGACAATAACAGAGATTTTATTTTAGGTTTTAAAATGATAATATTTAAAATATTATTTGAAGACATAGATACATACAAAATTAAAAAATAATTTTAAGTTTAATTTCAATAATTATGAAGCACTCTTCCCAATTTAATACTGTTTTCTGAAAATGGAGATCATAATTTTGCCTTCTTTCTAAGCGAAAAAATAGCACAGGTTTCCCCCACTATCTGAAAGTAGAGCATTCCAAAGAAGACTTTCATAAACAGAAATGATATAAAGATAAGAAACAATAAACTTTTTCATAAAAAATAAAATCCTCTTTGGATTTCTTTCCATTAGTGAAAACAGATGCTAAGGTAAGTATTTCATAAAAGTTAAGTGGCATAAATTGAACTTTCGAAAACTTTCCATCATCCTTCTCTCCCCTTCCCAAGGATATTATTTTTCTGTGAAAAGAATCTCTGAGCCAGAGAATTAGGAACCAAAGACAATCTGTCCCACCCACACAAAATGTATTACACTAGAACAGAGAGAAGAATATTCTAATCAACATGTGTCTCTTTAGTTATCTCTAATAGAGATGAGTACCAAGACCAAGCCATTTTTATTTTCTTCCATGACACTGAATTTTAAAGTGTCCAAGCCTGTTGTCTTTCAGAACATGCTTCATACCAGCATGCATGATTGCTTTGTCACAATTTGATTCAAGTTAAACACTGTTGGACATAATATAACAGTTGATTATTGGCTAAAGTTTTATTACCAGCTGATAGATGGAAATTCTTAGGATGCTGACCACTATATACATTTGCTGCTTTTTGTGTCAGATGCCAATACTTGGAGCAATCATCTCTGACCAGAGCTGGAATAGTGTCATTTGAAATATTTTGTAGGCAGATCTACAATGATTCTCCTTCACCACCCCCTCTCCATCCAGGTTTCCATCCACTGTTTTTTCTATCATACACTTATCTAGGTACTTTTATGAAGGTAGTTTACAGATGGAGTTAATTATTCTGAATTATTTGAGAAGGTCTAATCTCATGAGCATTTAAAAGAATTGTAGTGAGAAAGATGTGGCAAAGAGAGAGGCAGAAAAGAGATGAAGCAGCAAGAAAAGAGACGGGAAGCTTGAGAGAAACTTGACCTGCCATGGCTAGTTTTGAGGACGGAGAAAGAGGGGCATAAGTTAAGGAGGGGAGGCAGCATGCAGAAGCTGAGAAGAACCCTGGATTACATACATACAGCCAGCAAGAAACAGGACACTCAGCCTGACAACCTCCAGGAGCCGAATTCTGCCAACCACTTGAACGAGTGGGATTCAAGTGATGGGATGGGATTCACAACCAGGGCCTCCAGAAAGGAATGAAGCCCTTCCAGAGCTGCATTCCAGCCCTGTAAAACTCAAAGCAGAAGACCCTACCCAACTGTGATGTGCTGTACCTGCACTTTTGATCTGTAGAATTCTGACACAAATGAATCCAATACATTTGAAGCCACTGAGTTTCCAGATAATTCTTTAAAGAAGTGATCAAAAACTGATACAATATAGAAATGGTTGTGGTTTCCTCAGCAGGGCACTTTAGTAACCTTTTATATTAGAAGGTAGTGAGGACAGGGTATGTCTCATGTGACTCTGGGTTACTTTGGGTAAGAGTGGGCTTCTTATTAGATTGTGTAAGCACCATCTCCTTCACCATCAGCTGACTTGAAGTGAAGCACCTTAAGAGATATTCAGTGTATTTAGAACACACCAAAAAAAAACTGTAAAATAATGGATTCCAGGGTCTTAAGGTATATAGAACCCTTAGCAAAGCTGTTCTATGAATCTTATTTATCAAACACTATTATCCATTCTTTCAACCTTTGTCATATGTTCTTTTTCTAATTAAATTTTATTGTTTTTGTTTATTTGCCCACTTATGGGAAGGCAACTATAAAAGACTGTCTTAAACTTCACAGATACTCCTGTTCATGAACATTGTTACTGGGATTTCACATACTAATGGACATCTGGGACGTGATAAAAACTGATCATTGACTTATTCACTCATTCATTAAAGAAATGTGCACTGAGTTCCTGTTTTTACCATTGTTCCCATTAATAGTTTTGTGAAAATATGCAAGTTGTGGACTGATTTCATGTGATGAATATGAAAAATTAGTTCACCATAGTAAGAGTTGGCAGAAGCAACATTCTGAGCAACATTCTCAAATAAGCAAAATAAGTCAGTTTCCTTAAGGTGAATACTTGTTAAAAGGGTGCACCCCACATTGCTATGGACTTAGACACCACTCTTTGCTTTCAGATATAAGAAACCCACTTAATACCCTGTGGTTTCCCAAGACTATATAAACAGACACCAGCCTTGCTTGCCCCTGTATCTTCTGCTGCTATAGACTCACTGATTTCTCTAACGTTTCTGTGTCATTCTCTAGTGTTCCTGTGTACCCATGTGTAAACATGGGATATACCTCACTATAATATACATAATATATGCATATACTTTCTAGCCCTGTCTACTGAGAAAGCCTAGAAGCAATGGCAATGTAGTAGCAATGAACACGCCCAGCATTCAGATTTTGCTTTCTCATAAAAAGAGCCAGCACTCTTTGAAGAAGAATTGATTCTATGACTGGGATAGGAAATATACAAGAGGATCCACCTGAAAAATCATCTTATGCTTTTAGCAAAGGGAAGAGCAATTGAAGGAATTTGAACAGATAAACAAAATCTGATTTATACTTGGATAAAATTACTCTTGTTACTCTCCGGAAATCAACTCTAGGGGACTTAAGAGCAGAAGCAGGGGCATGAGGTAGGAGACTATTGTATTAATGTAGATGGCAGAAAATGGTAGAAGTAGTGAGAAGCGGTCTGATTCTAGATACATATTGAAAATAAAGGCTAGGGCATCCTGATTAATTAGAAGTAGAAATAGAATGTATGTGTAAGGGTTTGATGTGTGTGTGAGTGTGTGTGTGTGTGAGAGAGAGAGAGAGAGAGAGAGAATTCAATTTAACCACCCACCTATAGGGATTTTTCAGTCTGAGCTACTGAGTATAAATTTTCAGAAGGTGAGATGGGCAAAACACAAGGAGAGAAGAAACTTAGTGTAGGGGAGATTGGGAGAAATAAGGAAATCAGTTATGTACGTTTTTTAGAGCTATCTGTAGGCTTCTAAGTAGAATTAAGAATTGGCTATGAATCTATGCTTCAGGATAGATATCTGGGCTGAAGATATATACCTGAGATCACCTGCTTATTGCTCATATTTAACTATGAGCCTGGATCAAATCAAGCAAATGAGTGAATGGACACAGGAAATAAGAGATCCCAGACTTAATCTTAAGGCACTAATTCATTAACTATATTTTAGATCCACAGTTCTAAATACAACTCCATCTAAAATACTGGAAAAATATATTATATATATTAAATAAATAAATTTATTTAATTATTAAATTAACATTAATATATTAAATATTATATATATATAAATTGAATCACTATGATGTATACCAGAAATTAACACCACATTGTAAACCGACTATACTTCAATAAGAAAGTATTTTTAAATAAAATAATAAAACACTGTTTGTGCTAATTTTAATTTTAATAATGCCATCACTGCCTTAAAAAAGTGACATAGCATGGAGATTTTAGGCCCTATGGGGATACCAGTGGGGTTAGATTTTCGGAGGCAAAGATTTTTTATAATGTCTTTAATAACCAGTCCTTGCGCTTTCTACAAGCTACTAAATTATCGCAGAAATTTTATTTATTACCACAGTGAGTATAGGAGTTAAAACACACACTAATTTTAAATGCTTTGTCTTGGACTATGACATGACAAATATCGCTTTGGCTTGATATCAGTTAAAAGGTCTCCATGGATGTGCACCAGGCTTAGCCTGTCTTTAAACGTGTCTCTCAAATAGCTGTCTGACCCGAGATTTGAGTAGTTCATCTTCAAATTAAGTGACATAAATAGCCTTATGCTTAATGGTTTAATTTATAGGTACTAGAATGCTGGAATCACACTCTTTACCACTTACCTTGGGTACATTCTGCAAACTCTTTAAACGTCCATTTCCTAGTATGTAAAATGGAATTGGTAATAATACTTATTTTATAAGGATAGTGTTAGTTATTTGAGAAGATCTGTTTATAGAATTCTTACAGTGCTTAACATAATAAGTAATAGCTAGATATTGCTATCGTGTATAACTAACACCGTCACTAACATTACTGCACAAGTATCTTATATTTAAGAAATTCATGTCCTTTAAAAACATCTGGCACATAGACAGCACATAGTATGTGGTTCTCATTCTGATTTTATTGGCCCTTAATTTTGAAGTCAAAAGAGGAAGCTGCTTTCCTCTAACAGTCTCATGTAAAATTATTTTAAAACCTTATACTATAATTTTATGTCTACTTTTATTTCCAGAGATTATAAACAATTTTTAAAAACAATTTTCTTTCTTTTATGAAATATTTGGATGGTAAATATCAAACTTTTTGAAAATAGTGAATATTTTTTACAAGGCTTTTTTTTCCGATTATGTTCTCATACTTAATAATTTATGGATAATTAGAACTGTAATAAAATCTGTCACATATGTATTAATAATTTAGTATTTCTTGTGTAGTTACAATTTCTTTAGTTCACTCTATTCTTCAAAATTTGACATGGGCTCTGAAAACACTATTTGAGACTTACAGTTCATGAAATGGGACAGCTGATTTGAATTTCTGGCAGACACATACACAAATTCATGTTCAAAATGCTGCTTTGCAAAACTTACCATTCTACCTTTAGCTGAGATCATTTTTTCTCTAAGCATTTTTCATTTTTTCCTGTCCCTTATATGTGTCTCAAATTTGGAGTATAAGCCTGGTACCCAGAGACTATTTCAAATTCATAAAATTTATATAGAAAAAAACAATCTAACGTTTTAGGCATATTTTGCTGCTCTGACAGATATCCATAAATTAAGACGTGCTTACTTTTCTCCCTAGTACTGCAACCATCTGCTTAAAAAGTGTTGATTAAATATGCTATTGCAGGTCCTTCATTAATTGAGACACCCAAATTTCATTTTGGGCTCCACTGAACAATTCCGAATGCCACTCAAAGTGACAGTTCAAGTCTGCTCTTTCTGCTCAGAGAAATGTGCAATACTTCCATGTTTTTGAGATGATCTTTAGAGACAGAGTTTAAATGGGGTGAAGTCGACTGCTTGCTAGACCTTACAACACGGCAGCTGTCTACACAGCCTCCCACAGCCCTCATAACACATGGTCTGTCTGGTTTTTAAGACACTAGATTGATTAACAAATTCCATGAAGTTCTAGTAAAATAAGAAACTGCAACTCCTGTGGGTAAATCAGGGCCTGACAAGCCATAAATACAAGGCATATGGTATCTGGGTTATAGGACTGGCTTTGGAGTTGAGCAGAAAGGGGTCATATCTTGACTTCATTGCTTACCATTTGACCTTGGGAATATTTGTTCTGGACCTTATTTTCTCCAACTGAAGAAGGGAGATAATAAAAGTCACCTCACAAATTGTTGGACAGATTAAATAAGCTCATACATATGCACAATGTCCAGTATTCACAAACACCAGACAAGATAACCGTTTTATGAAACGTGCCATCACTCTCGGGACTGGGCTTGTGTTACCACAGGGACAGAGCCACTCAGCTTAGCAGCGCAACCCACACGATGCCTGAGAAAATCAAAACCAAGCCCAGACTTCTTGTATGATCCCCACTTCTGTCAGTGGGGTAAGTCTGTGATTTACAAGTTTACAGACTTGGTGACCTGTCGTCCAGCTGTGCAGCTGTAGAACTTTTTCCCCATAATGACTGTGTGCCGAGGATTTAGTTGGTACTCATTCAGGACGTGGTTCCAGCTCTCTCGAGAAGGACGCTGACAGATGGTCAGATTTAAATAGTCCTTTTTTTTCCCTAGCTGACCACTCTTGAGCCTTTCAATCCTGCTGCTGGATAAGTTCCTGTTTTAACTTGGGTCTATCATACTGCCCAATCACCAATCACCATAATCTTGCTCTAGAACAGGGGTGTTGCCACCATCCTCCTGAGCGTAAACCCCTTCAAGCCCTTCAGAACACTGGAGCTAAGTCCTTCCCCACTCTGCTAGCATGGGCTGTACTCAGTGACTTTCTTCCAAAGACCAAACTATGCAGAGGCTGGAGAGTGTGAGGGTGGGGGCTGCCAGCAAGTTCAGAGTAGAAAAACCTGCCAGATACTTCCTGGGCCAGGTGGCCAAAGTTACCAGGGAAAGGGTGGTGGGAAGAGATAAATTTTGGAATTTGAGATTTACAAATGCTAGCCGCTATATATAAAAATAGATTAAAATTTTTCTTTTGTATAGCACAAGGAACTATGTTCAATATCTTGTAATAACCTTTAATGGAAAAAATATGAAAATGAATATATGTATGTATATGCATGACTGAGACATTGTGTTGTACGTGTATGTATATGCATGACTGAGACATTGTGTTGTACGTCAGAAATTGACACATCGTAACTGACTGTACTTTAATTCAAAAAAACAAACAGCATTGCGTCATGTTGATGTATCTCTGAGATGATGTGATCTAAAGGCACTTTATCTCTGTGGTACTCCTCCCCAAAGGACAAAAGCCCAGTGTAACTATTAGAAAAACATCATACAGATCCAAATCAAAGAACGTTCTACAAACTACCTGCTTAGTACTCCTCAAAACTTTCAGGTCATAAAATGGGAAGGAAAGACTGAGGGACTTTCACAGACCAGAACACAATGACTACATGGACTAAATGCAGGTATCCTGGAAGGATTTCTGAAATAGAAAAGGGATCTTAATGGACAAACCAGTAAATAAAGCCTAGAGTTTAGTTAAGAGCAATGGGCCAATGTCTGCCCCTGGGTAATATCAGCTAATAACAATAAACTGGGAGGCATGTCGAGAAACACTCTGTAAATCTTTCTGTAAGTCTACAACTCTGTTACAATTAAAACTTATTAAAACAAAAGGAGAATTGTAGTCATCATATTTATGTCATATTTTAATTGTTAGGTTATAGACACTGAGAAAATATACATTTCCCAATATATGAAGCAACATGCTTTATTTTTTCTATTGTTTTGTGTCTGTTATTTTATCTGTTGTCACTTTAAGAGCATATTTAAAGGCCAACAGTTTTCACACATGCAAAACAGCTACTTACTCCACCAAAAAGAGAGTTGAGCTACTTATTCCCACAACTGGTCTTTGACAAGCCATCTGCTTCTGACAAATAACGGGTTTAGGGACAATTTTGCTCTTTTCAGGTAAAAATGTTGTGTGTGGGAGAGGGAGATTAAGTGTTTATGTATGTGTGTGTCTGTATTGCATTTTAATTGTCACCTTGAATTTCCTGGTCACTTGTGTCCCCTCTTAACCATCTTCTGGCTATAATGCATTAACAATTAAAATATGATGGCTGTCAGAATTTATGACATGAATTCTTATTAATGTTTCATTTTTCTCTTACCAATATAATTAGTTGAAAGAAAAAACAACCTGCCAAAAGTCATCCTCTACAAAATGAAACATTTTTGAAAGGGAGTCTAAATAACTAATGCAGAGCAAAGGGCTTAGGGAGATGCCCTTGGTCTCTACGTCTTCCTGTTGGAAGCACACATGCAGTTGTCCTGGGGAAATCTCATTTACTTTTCATCCCACGCAGGGACATCTCCTAGATTGTGTTGCAAGAGGAGGGTGCTGTGCCTTTGCTGCTTCTGTCTTTTTTTCAGTGGCCTTTCAAGTGGAGGAGGTGGTAGGCGAAGGGAGGGGCACCTGCTGCTTGGGGGATGACACGCCAGTATGCAGGATACCAGCTGCCCAGTGGTGCCCACTCACATAGAGTTCACAGGACAGGCAGACTGTGTACCGTCATCCCACTGAAGGAAGGGCAGTAGCTTCTAAAACTGCTGCCCTCAGGCAGTGGACAAGCCTCGTGATTTCTCCTCTGTTAGCTTGGCTTTTATTTTTTATTTTTTAAATATTTTTAAGATTTTATTTGTTCATTTATTTTAATGGTGGCATTGGGGCTTGAACCCAGGACCTCGTGCATGTCAAACATGCACTCTATCACTAAGCTATACTCCTCTGCCTGTTTTCTCTTAAGGTTTTCCTATTCATTTTTTGTTTTATTTTGTTCATGTTTTTGGAGTCAGGAGGCAATTTGGCTTGTTTATTTATTTATTTTTAATGGAGATACTGGGGATTGAACTCAGGACCTTGTGCCTGCTAAGCATGTGTTGTGTCACTGAGCTATACCCTCCCCCCAAGCTTGACTTTTTAAAAAATCATTAATTATTACAAGTATCTGTGCTGCTATAGACTTAGCAACACATATGGGTTCTTTTGTTATACAGTCTGGGTTGAATTGTGCCTCTCCTAATTCCTGCATGTATAAGCCATTTAGAATCCTTGAGATTTGGTTATTGTATATTCAATAGAGGACCATTCATATGTACCTCCCATGGCAATCTTGGAAGTGAGATTATAGGCACTTGTGTACGTACACACACTCATGCACACATTTACAGTTGTAACTTAAATTTAATTTGAAGTCAAACAGAGTCAAGAGCATGTTACTGAAGTTGGAAAATCTGCCTAAATGACACCTGAGATGTTAACTGACTTCAGGAATAATGGAGATGATGTAGTTTTAAAAAAAGAAGTCATATTTTCTAGGAAACAAGTGTATAGCATAAACAAATTTCCATCCACAAACTCAAATGTGGATTTCTTCATTTTCTATGATTAAATGTAATTCCCACCTCCATTCTATCTACTTGAAAGAGAATATAAATCCTAGTTTGTTGGGGGGACTTCTTGGTCTGGATCATGTCAAGTTTTGGGAAATAGAGTGAAGTGAAATTGGGAATCAGTATATACATTTATCAAATCATGTGTTATTCTATGTGCTGACCTCATCTTGAAGCATGTTCACATCCAAAATCTTCTGATGCTATACAATGATTTTGCAAAGATTGTTTTACAAGCCAACCTAGCTCTCTAAGTTCTGCTCTCTCTCTGGTGCGGCTGCTCAGTCTAAATCACCCAGCCATAATGCCAAAGTATCGAAAAACATTTTTACCCTTGTGTATCTAATATGAGGAATCTCTTTATAGCTTACTACCAAAAGAAAGAAAATATAGGAATACTTTTCTTGCTTCTTCAGAGTTATTCTTCTATGTCCATAAATGTTTTTGGCCCATCCTTTTTTCCTTAAAATCTTCCTAATCAATGTTAAGAACTTGATTCTTTGAAAATCAGTAGCTAGAAAGAATGCAGCCTAACTCTTTTGTCTGACATAAACCTTCAAGGTAACAGCCTGAAGCTATTACCAGCTTGACAGTTTACAAGGGAATAGAAAAGTGCTTCTAGGGAATGAAAAAGACACAAAAATGTGCGTTAATATCTTAAATGTGTATTTTACGTATTTACACATGTAAATCTTTGAAGCAATCATGGAACTAGGAACCTTAAGATGGCTTCTGGGCACAGAGAGAGTTAAAGGACACATTAAAGTAAAAGGACAACATGTTTGAAGAACATAAATGAACACTGGAATTCATCATAGATACTATGCACAGTACGGCTAACTCAACACTTTTATCCTATATAACAATGTCCTGATTTTTAGCAGCAGTTTCTAGACAAATGTGTCATTTTGGAATAGAAATGAACACCTCCACTACTTATACCTAGTGATAAATAACAAATTGAAGGGACTAAATTGGGAGAAATAACCAACTTTTCATTCTGTAATTTAAGAGACGTACAATAAAATCTACCAACACGAAAGGAGATGGTTGAAGTTCCTGAGAGGGACTATAAGTGACAGTATATGATTTTGGTGAAGGAGGAAAAGGAAGAAAATAAATACATGAAGCCTCTGTATATCAAGAAGAATACAGCAGGAAGGGTGTAGCTCAGTGGTAGAGTGTGCACTTATCATGCAGGAGGTCCTGGGTTCAATCCCCAGTACCTCCATTTAAAAATAAATAAAGATAATAAACCTAATTACCTCCATCCCAAATTAAAAATAAATAAATAAAAATAATAAGCAAATTAAAAAAAAAAAAGAATACTTATCCTGGGAGAGGGATATAGCTCAGTGGTAGAGCCCCTGCTTAGCATGCGTGAGATCTTGGGTTCAATCCCCAGTTCCTCCAGCAGAAGAAAGAAAAAAAAAGAAGAAGAAATATCTATGAGACAAAATACGTGTACATTGTAAATTACTGGCGGAGGAAGAAGCATGATATGACAATTAAATTTAGGGAATTAAAATGTGTTAAAAACTGAATAAAGTGAATAGTGACTAACAATGAAAAGAAAATGCTGTTGGCAATAAATGAATGTCCTCTGTGGAAAATAGTAAGAGGTTATTTCCTTGAAATGGAAATGTGTAAATTAGAAATTAAATTGCTTGACCCAGATTGTCAAGCTTCCCCAGGTAGGATGTAGGCAGTGAAAGAGGCATTGCACTTGACATTTCAGAGTACATTAGTATCCTTAGAGGGAGTGATTATAGTGCACATTTTTTAAAAGATAAAGTATTAATTACAGTGTAGTGAGAAGGAAGAATTCTCATACACAGCTGTACAGGAAGAGGCAGGGAGGTGAGGCAGAGTGCTGTGACTTCTTTTCATGAAGGAAAGGAGAACAGGGCATTTGCTTGAGGGCAATAAAAAGTTAAAGTTACATGCATTTAGACACTTGTGAACATGGCTATCAGAGGGGAGGACCACTGTTTCCAAGGAAAAGAATGCAGATTAAAAACTGGTGTACAGCGATGTGAAGAAAATCCTAGCAGAGGTGAATTAGTAGGGGAAACAGGAGGTGACTTTGGAAGGGTCAGTATGAAGATGAAGGTAACTGAGAAGGTTAAATATGACTAGAAAAGAAGCATGGAGAATTTCAGTCTTCCAGACCTCTGCTGTCTCTCAGAATGGACTATGTGGGTGTTTGTATTCACCTGCAATAGAATCTGGCTATTTTCTTTGGGGCAAACAATATGTAAGTACTGGCAAATATTTTAGACTGATTGCTTGGAAGTTTTCTCAGGGTTTTGATACTGAACAATCTTAGTTTCTTATGGATGAATATTGAAATAACCCCAAAATATTTTTGCATAAGAAGTTAAAATAAAAGTATGATAAATAAAAATAGAATTTTCTTGCTGTGAATAATATACCTCTGAGATGATACAAACTTGTATTTTAACAAAATGGCTAATGCAGATAGGAAAAATAGGGGGAAAACGATATGAAATCTGAAAGCTGCAATAGTGAGGACTAAAATAAGCAGCATCATAAGTAATGTTATCAAAAGTCAGTGGTTTCATTGTAGAAGAAGTCATAGTCCATAAAATGCTAAAATAGCTAAATATATGGAAAGATAATAACCAATATTATGAAATTTGCTTTCTCAAGAGCCTTATGCTAAATTTCTTTATTTTTACTTTAATGTTTACTTTTAATTCAATGAAAGTAAAGAAATATACATTTTGAAATTTTATAATCAAAATGAGATGGTTATCCCCAGCATCTAGCTAAGAGTTTAGAAAGTCAGATTAAATCTGTGTTAGAATATAAAATTATATGCATGTTATGTGCTGTGTTTTCTATTGAAATTCTGTTAAAAGTAAAATAGTTATATCCAAGCAAATAACTTTTTTTTAATATTTTGAGTTTTTACATTTATTTTTGTTGTAGTATAGTCAGTTTACAATATTGTGTCAATTTCTGGTATACAGCATGATGTTTCAGCCATACATTTACACATAAGCAAGTAAGTTTTAATATAAAAATGAATAATAGGCTTCACTGTAGCTCACCACTTCCAGGAACATGTAGAGATTAAATTTACTCATATCATCAAATTTAGATGTAATCATGGGATTTACTTGACCTATGAAATGTAAGTGGAATATGCACCTGTTACTGCTTCCTGGAAACATGTTTTCCATTCATTCCTTCAGGCTGTTACCCTGGGTTGGCCACAGGGAAGACAGCTGCCTTGAGAGTCAGGAGACCTCTAGTGGGTTTTAAGTGAGGAAGAAATAAACTTTTGATATGATAAACTGAGATTTAAGGATTGTTTGTTACTACAGCATATGCTAGCATATCTTAACTTATATAGGACCATATTTAATATTTTGTTAGATGTTCTTTATGTCAAATTCATGTAACTGAAGTATAATTGAGAAGATGATATGAGTCTGGACTATAATATATTCTAAATAATTATTCATTGGTTTCGTTATATGTGTTTGATATATGTTTGATAGAAGTTTCATTTTATAGCATTTCAAGTATTTTAATAATATCTCTCTATGAACTTTACAGTATGATTGACATCAATGTTGTTCAATAGCATCGTAGACTGTGTTAGGAGAATATTAAATTATGACATTTCTTTTCAGGAAGCATAAATAATATTAATTTACAATAACAAGCATATTGGTTTTAAAATTTTGTATTGGAAATAATTGATTACTCTAGTTGAAACTTGTGTTTCCATGGCATAATCAGCAAAAGCTATTCTATATTTATCATTGTATTATGAAGTAGAGTTTTTGAAAGATTGATAGTACAGATATAATCCAAATATCATCACTGGAAAAGAAAAATTATTCCAGACAAGATAAACAGTTGAGGAAGATTTTATTCAAGACTACTGCAATAGGGAAGAGACATTGAACTCAATTCCACGGAAACAAAAGGCAGGGGGATTTTTAAATCTTGGGATAAAATAACAGAAAAAGGAGGATCGGTCAATGTAAGTAGGCTCAATCTGTGTTTGCTAAGTGATGCTTATCAAAGTTAGCCTCCTATCCTCCCACAGAGACTGGGAAAAGGGGCCTTTTCTTGATAATTACACTTCAACAGGATGACTCCAAGGTCCTGGATGGAGACATTCCTGGATTGTAAAACCAGGCAAGGGGCTGGGAGAATATTAACATCTTAGAGAGGGCAAAGATAGAATTTACAATTGCAAGTTTTTTTAAAGTAAATTCTTTAAGAAAAGGGAGATCAGAGCCTCTAGCCAGGCAGAAACCCATTCTGTGTTTAGTCAGGCTGAGGGGAATGTTAGTCATCCTGGTCATCACCTGTCTCAATTCTATTTCTCATTCATTTAGAATCTGTCTTTACAGACCCAATTCACATATCTCACAATAGGGACAATATGCTTTCACTGCCTAGAACCCAACCTCAACAATTTACTCTTCTCATATGATAAGATTTGCTTAACCTTGATTTGTAGGAAGGCAGCATGATTTACATGAAAAGTGATGAAGGCTTGTTCTATCAGATTAATATATGACTATATTTAAATTTTAAAAAAGTTTAATGGAATCATACTATGTCTGAAAATCTATAATTTATACAGTATGAATGTCCATAAAGAGAGAAATAGATTTATAGTAGCTAAAAATATTGTAGGTTTCTTGTTCCTTCTTTGAAGGTTAAGAACAAAATTCATCATTTGAATCATTTACTCACTGCATTGAATCATACTTTCTGCAAGCATTTTTAAATGCCTAAACTATGGTAGGAATTTACAAACATTCCCCTGATTCTTAGAGACAATATAGTGAACTTAATTTTACTAAGTTTATCAGACAAATGGGAAAGCAAAACTAAACTCTGATTGCAACTCTCAATTGTATTGCAACCCAATTCTTTTTGCTAATGATGGAGGTTCCTACCACTAGCCAGATAATACTAAACTCAATAGTAAAGAAGCTGGTTTAAGGACAAAAATATGACCTTATGCTTTCATGCATCACATATCCTTTCATCCCTAGTTTTCCTCAGTCATCTGTCTCCATCTAAACGTCTTTTAAATTTTATTGTAAAAAAAAAAAAAGGTTCCACATTTTCATGGTCATTGTATCTTTGCCAAAAACAGGCAACATTTTTTTAAACTGAGATGAGAGATATTCTACATATTTCTATTCTTTGTCATTAACTTTGGTGAATCTTTTGGTGCTTGGGTTGAAATGTTTCATAGAGTCTTGTAAATATCTACTTCCTACTTAAGAACTTCAAATGGAAATGAGTCCCCAAAGTACTGAATAAGAAATGGGTCACTGCTTTCAAGGATGACAGAGTCTACTTGTGGTAGGAGAGTCAGGTCAACAAGTTACAACATGACATACAAAGTCCCACTATGAAGACACAGATATGATGATGCTTGAGCACAGAGGGAAAACACCTAACTCAGTCTGGGCAGTGAATAAAAGTTTCCCGATGAGAAAGTACTCACTCAGAGTCCTGAAAATCAAATAACTATAAGTCAGATAAAAGATGGAGGAAAGGCATGCTGTTAGAGAGTAGTATTACGTAAAGATCTTTGACATGAAAGAACAGAATATTTAGGGGCTCTAAAGAGGCACACAGCAAAATAAATGGGTGGAAATCAGGTCATTAGCAGTAGGAGCAAACTGAAGAGGTAGGTAAACTTGAGATCATGACTGATATTGTGTGTCATGGAAAGGTCCTTAGAATTCTACCTAGTGTAATATGTCAAATGTTTGCATATAATAAGTGTTATAAAACTATAAATTCTAATAACCATTTGCTGTAATTTAAGCTGATATGTATCTATATACATGAATTGAACTCGATTTAATAGCCATTTCCTTTGAAATATTTTCCAGTAGGTTTTTCTCCAATTTTTTCTTGAAAAAAAAAAAAAAGCCTATTTCAGTGTGTTTGAGTATTTGAGAACTTTCCAATTTCATTTTGCCCATGGAAAATCCATTATATAATGTAAGGTTGGCAGCATCTTAAACATTTACCTTACGTGGCATAGGTGAAAGAGAAAATCACTGTGCTAATAGAGCAACATGGTGGTTTTTCTGTCAACTGTGAAATATGATTATTAGGAAAGTCAGGGAGATAAATACAAAATATCAGGTCCTTAAAGGAAATAGCTGAGCACATTTTAAATTCATGAGCTCCCATGGATATTATATTGCTTGGAAATATTTATGTGAATATCATGGTGTCCAAGTTTCATGATAAGTGGTTACTGAAAAGCTGAGTTGCACCTCTAGCCAGGTTTTGACGTGTGGCTACATTAATTTTGAATGCAGGACTATATTAATCCTTCTTACCCTCTTCTCAGCAAAAATATGAAATGTGTCATCCTCAAAACAAGCTTCTAAACAGGTCGGCATGAATTTGAAAGCATATTGACATAAATGAAGAAGAGCAAGAGAAAAACGAGTCCCTGTAGAGCACAGAGATTTATTACAGCAGGACGAGGGCTTAAGGCAGTGAGAGAAATGAGTTGCTTATTGCCTGTTTGTGCAAGTAAAACATTGTTCTCCAGAATTCATTTTGTAGAGTTGACAAAGGGTTAGAAATTAGTACCCATGTCAAGACCAACTATATCAGGAACTCTGTATCTTGACAATAAATTTTATACACTCATTTCTCAGTTAAAAAGCTGGATGAACTTCAATGAAACACATAAGTCATAGGGGACGTAGTATCAATATTTAAAAAAAAAACTAATCATAGAAAATGAGGAAACATGCACTGAACAAACTTGAGAAGAGTGACCAGTTGATTAAGCTAATGTTCAGATACTACACTAGTGGACTTGAGTGTTTTGGGACAGTCTGTATCTTGTATTATGAGATATTATTGTAGAATACTTATCTGCCTAAGCCACTGAACATGGATAACTTCTGATTTTATTTCTTTTACTTTCAAAAATGCAATATTGAGTATATTAAAGAAGATGACATTGAAATTCAAATCTGCTATTGTTGTATGATACTAAAAATACGTATAGCAAAGCTTAAGTTATAGGCTTGTTTTCTGAGTTACTGAATGATTTCCTTAAAAACACAATTATACACTGAGTATCTATTACCTGGCAAACATTCTTCTAAATTATGGATGTACAATTTTAGACAACAGAGTCACTACTCTTATGGTATGTTTATCACATTAGAGGATGACCAGTTGATTATAAATAAATTCTGATATGTCAGGGGGCATAGGTTTTATGCAGAGAAATAAAACCTTTGTAGTGTTAGGAGTGATCTGTCCAATCAGGTGATGTTTCAGCAGAGACAGGAAATGCTGTCAAAGTATCTTGACAGAAATGTTAAAACTTGACTCTCATAAAAAATACTAATTTTTAAATTATTAATCAAATGATTAATTAGAGGGGGAAACAGGAAGATGCTAAAGTTGTTTCCAAAAAATATTTTTGAGAATGACCTTTTACAGGCATTTTGAAAATGTGAAGTGTTAAGATAAAGCTCTTAGGCTAGACAGCATTGGTTAATGTCCCACAGGGCAATAAAACACCCCTCTTGGGATTATTTCTTTTCTGAAGAGAACTCTACAAGTTAACATGTAATGTAAGTGAATTTTGGCTCTAGTCCATTAGGAAGTAACAAAGTCAAACAGAAAAATTCTCCTAGAAAATCAAATAATCCTTAGGTGGGCTTGTTAAACAACAATACTCAAGCATAACATTAAAAGGTGTATAGCACTCTCTTTTGATGTCCAAGTTTTTAATTTCATTATTAATGCTTTGCAAACATCTTATTCACCACCTTACATTTTCCTTATAGGGGAGGACCTATGACTATCTTCGGCTAATAAGATGTGAGTAGAAATGATAATAACTCACTTTTATGCTGAGATAGTATAAAGCTTGCTCATAATTCTTAGCATCTGTCTTCCCCTGCTATGCCATTTGAGGAAGATACATATTCCATTCTCTGTGGCTCTAAGTTGATGGTTCTTCCATGAGTCTGCACTTTTGAGTGACTACGTGCATTAGACATACTACCTCTCCCTTCAGGCTCCAATCCCCAAATAACAATATAAAACATAAATGAGATATAGATCTTTGTGGTGTTAACTTACTGAGATTTGAGTGCTAATTTTTTGCCATTGCATAACTAGTCTATACTAACCAATACAGGAACTGTTACCAAAAATACTGTGGCATCTTAGAGGTTAAGTATAGTTATTGAGGAACCCAATATAAGAAGCAGGAAAGATGGCAATCCATATTTTAAAATGAAAAATATTTAGTAAAACTCTCCCAAAGTCCCTTGGGAGGCAGATCATGTACTCAATAAAATCATATTTTTTGACAAAGTTTGGAAAACGGAACATTAGTAGTGTGTGTTGGTTGCCACTTACGGACTGAAGTGTCCCCCTTAAAATTCCTATGTTGAAGGCCTAATCATCAATGTGACTTGCCTTTGGAGACAGGGACTTTAAAGAGGTAATTAAAATTAAATAAGGTCATAAGGGTGTTGTCCTAATTCAGTATGATTGATGTCCTTCTAAGAAGACAAAGAGACAGCAGGGATGCTAGAGCAGAGAAAAAGACATATATTAGGAAACTGGGGGAAGGCAGCCATCTCCAAACAAGAAGAGGAGCCCCAGGAGAAATCAAACCTGGTGACACCTTAATCTTGGACTTCTATCCTCCCGAGTTGTGAAAAAATAACTTCCTGTTGTTTAAAGTCACCCAATCTCTGGTATTTTGTTATAGCAGCTCTATAAGCTGAAACAGTTACTATTGACTGCTGTTGGCAAGAAATTAAAAGGAAGAGATTGTTAGCAAGGAAATAAAAACTGACTCATTTGCCCCCTTGAGACCTCAATTTTTCTAAGGCAGGAAAAGGACTGAGAAAACTGTGCAGCTCCCAAGGAAAGGCTATTCCCCAAGAACACAATGGATATGGCCAAAGACAATAAATGGAAAAGGAAGGAGATACAAAGGCCACATTAACAGTGGAAAGGATAGTTATTCTAGGAAGCAAACTTGCTGCCTAATCAAGAAACATTTCACATTCTCAGCCTAACTGCTAGAATAATTGTTGGGTGTCTTCAGTTCTCTCTCTCTCTCTTCCATCCCTCTCTGTTTTAAAATTTATTTTATTTTATGATTTTTTTGGTATATAGGAAGTTCATCTGGATTGAATGTAGAGATTACCACACATAGCACCTAGATCCTGAGCTTCAGTATAGATTCAATGCCTGGCTGGACTTTCGGCTTATCTCCATTGGAAATAAATTGAGTGTTCTAAATGTGGAAGAAAGGAAACCACGGCACATTTGATCAGCAAACAAGAAAATTACATAAGAAACAGTAATGCTAATCAATCAATCCATCGCTCCCCCATACTTCCATTCCTATTGTAATTACATGGGACTAAGTGATAAATACTATGAATAAAAAATGGTGAGACATATCAAGTATCATTACTATACTGAAGCAGTAAAATCTATGGGTTCATTTTGACCACTATATACCTTAATTTACCTGGATGAATGGAACTAAAAGCAAAAAATGAAGTTATGGTTTAATCATATATTTATCTGAGCAAAGAACGTTCCGCACATAGGCTACCCGACATGCAGAGGCTGTGAAGAATGAGTATGTTCAGTTGTTGAAGGAAATGTCCATCCCTGCATGCAAAGCCTTGGTATTGCATATAATATTACCAATATGGTGTCCTCAGTTTAACAGCCTACTCTAAGCGTATTGAGATATCATATCATTATTGAACAACTTACTCAAATAAATAAATATGTAGGTAGAATAACCTGAAACTTTTGGAATTATTAACTATTCTGTATCCAATCACATTGACCATTAAGCCATCAACATAGCCATCTGAAGATTTGTTCTTCACTCCAGTCTGCTTTTAATATTACAGTATTATAAGCCATTTCTTTTTAAGCATTTTGTGTTATTTCCCCCGATTTCCAGGTATAGTCTCTTAACTATGCCTAGATTCGTTCACACAAAGGGACCTTAGTTTGCTGCTCTGATCCTAACAATCCTGCCACTTAAAGAGCTAGTCTTCTTTTTCTATATGCCAAATGAAAAAAAAATTGAATTAATATATTTAAATGCTTTAGAAGAAACTTAAGTAGATTACATATTTTACTACTACTATTTCCACAAAGTGAAAAAAGCTCTAATAAAATATATTTCTGTTATTAACATTTTTAAAATGACTTCTTTCTCACCAATCAGAACAAGTTATTTTCTTACTTTGCTTTGCTTATATTTAGTCTTGTGTGTCCCACCGGCTATTTAATTCCTTAGTCAGGTAGTTGATTTGTATGAAATTCTTGTTTATGTCTCTAATGCCCTCATGTTATTAGGAATGAGTGACTTGAAATAGCAAGCAAATTAGGAGGATTTCTCAAGAGGTCTTTAACCCTGACAAAAACAAAACAATTAAAAAAATTAAGACAACTAAAAAAAGTTAAGACAATTTATAAATTACAGATATTAAGATGATTCCGAAAAATTTAACCTTTTGTAAAACCAAGTTGGATTCAACTTTTCATTCTTTAAGTGTTAAAAAATAAATAAACTCAAGAGTCATTACTTACCACACATAACTCTGCTCACTAGTCTGGAAATGCGTCAAATTCCAAAGTTAATTACAGTAGTATGCCTATGTGGATAGGTTTGTATTATAATTTCATCCATTATCATGCCCCTGAGGAAACTGGTCTTTTCAATGGGATGTTTAATATGGTAGCAACAATTTTATCACCCAGTTAGAGTTGGCATATATAATAGCTCCTTAACAACCTCCCAGATTTTTATTCCCCTCTCCCCCATGTGTGTGTATTACAAATCTTATTTCATGAATACAATAACCTTATGAAATAGATGTTGTTATCAACCTACATATTACAGTAGAGGAAACATGTGTCAAAAGATTAAATAACCATCTTGTTCTCATTTTCTATTTCTCTGTAAAATCTCTCCCCAAACCTAGTGGCTTAAGATAAAAATGTTCTTTTTCCTCTTGGGTTTGTGGAGTAGGAGTTTGGAAATGTCTTGGTTGGGCGGTTCTTCTCTAGCCAACACGGATTGGAGGCAACCCAGACGGGAGGATTCACCTCCGACCCAAAACGGCGTCTTCACGGACATGCCTGTTGCCTCGCTGCTTCTTTGCCTCTTTCTCCCACTATGGCATCTCTTCCTCCAGAGCCTCTCTGTGTAGTTTGCACTTCACAGAGCATGGTGATTCCATAAATAAAAATACAGAAAGGGAAGTCAGTGAACACTGCAATCACCATCAGTCAAGGAAGTCAAGGGCAAAACCCTAAGGAATGTTTCAAATAATATAAGAGCACACAAACTTTTATAACTTCCTAAGCTAATTTTTTTTGCCCCATCTGTTTTTCTATAGTGAATAGCAAAATAATTTCAAATAGAGTATTTTTAAATCTGTAAAAGTAGGGGTGTACTAAGAGAGACTATGCCTCTTGCTACCCAAAATTTTTAAAGGAACAATTTATAAAAAGCAGTAGATTCAAGGGAAAGAAAAAAAATGTATATATATATTTATAAGATCTGTGGCAGGTAGAAAAGTTTGACAATGACAACTGCTAGCAAGCAGTCTTTCTGGGAACTTAGCATTTGAAAGCTTTTGTAGGTTTCTCATATATAAATGGAAAATTTGAATCATTCTTAATCTTAGGAAGAATTTATAAGACCTTTCCTTAGAGCATCCTATATCTTTTACAATTTTGTAAGGAAAGAGAAAGATTATATAACACATGGAATGAGTTCTCATAACTTTCTTTGCTATTTAATTTAGTACATCACTGATTACCCTTGTGACAATAATTATTACCTTAAAAGTTTAGAAGATATATTTCAATAAGGAGACACTAGCTTTGCTGATAAAATACTTTAATAGTGGTTCTGGATCTTCTATAGAAGAATATATCCTTCATAATAAAGAAAGAGAAAGAGAAATCCTAAGATGGGGGTTGAGTAACAAAGATTTCAATGAAACTATTGTAATTGGAAGTTGTTAGGAAATGCTAAGTTCTTTGTCATAAACTTTTCTAGACACCCCTGACTTCTCTCTTATCCCACCAATTTTACAACAGAACCACAGATTTATTGTGGAAGCCCAGCTATCTTTATGTTTCTCTCGACCTTGGTTCTGAACTGAAAGACTGTCTACCTGAGAAAATTGCATCTGAGTTCCATCTGCCTGGACATGCAACACAGAGGATATGGGAGAGTTTTAATCAATAAATTACTACAACATGATGCCAAGTATTTCTCAACTTTTATTTTTAAAGGGTCTTTCTTCATTTTAAAAATATTTAAAATATGTAAGAATTTTAATATATGAGATGCATAAGAATGAATTAAATTTATGCATTATAATTTATATTTCCTTATTATCAGAGAAAGAACATTTTCTAAATTAATGTGAATGGAAAGATTTTTGAAATAAACATCAGTAAAGTATTTGCAATTTAAGATTAAGTTCTGCTGCATTTCACCAAACTCCTGCCATAGTGGCTTTTAGGATTCCTCTTTCCTGGAGAGCCGGAGTAGGAAATCCAGAGCTATAAAAGTGGCTCCCTAATCATAATATGCCAAGTGTCCTTAATTTTTCTTTTTAAACTACATACTATCCTTAATGTGTTGCCTTGGGATCTATAACCCATGCTTAGGCTCAGCCCATCTTTCTACATTTTGGAAAGAAATGAGGAGCAGGTATGAGAATGGAGTAGCCCCTCCTACTCTTCTTTAAAGAAACTTTCCAGAAATTTCATATAAACAACTGCTTACATAGTTTGGCCATATATCATATTTATTCTAGAATGCAACATTCTGTTATTTAGGAAGAAAAGGAGAAAGAATTTGGGGACAGGCCACCAGCAGCCTCTGTCACACACACCATGAGAGCATTCGGATGTGATGATCACGGAAATATGGAAACACCAGATTTCCGTAATGCTGCCACCCTCTGACTGGGACTGGAGGAAGCCTTGGCTGGGAGAAGGGGTCTTGATGAACATGGAAAACCTACGTGGCCTTTGAGCCATGTTGGCCATAAGCCTGCTGAAGGGCCTTTTGGGAGATGTTTCTGCAGAATGTACCGACATCTGGGGCAATGTCACCGACTCTGATATTTGAATGTGGTTGCAGAAATCTTCCTTTTGAGTTATTAAGTGGAGATAGGTCAGGGCTGGGCACCCCAGAGGTCTCTCGGAGGGGACAAGCCAGGACCCCCTCCCTGCACGTTCTGTCAGACCAGCCTTTCCCAGTTCGCACCTAAACACAAAAAGGAAAAATAAATTTTCCCGGAGGTAAAATAAAACCGGGCAGCCGGTTTTTACTTTGCTGGAGCCCCAACACCGCACTCAACACCTTGACATTCAGGGCTGGGGAGGCGGCCCTGAAGCTGCAGTCTGTACACCCGGGGCCCTGGAAGGCCCGGGGCGCCCTCTCCCCTGACTTCTGGTCCACAGCTGCGTCCAAATGCAGGGGCAAAGGCAACCACACCAAATGCAAGTTAAGCAAGGACAGTGACCTCCTGCGCCACATCCTTCCCCTGGCGGGAGGAGGGGGGACACATCCAAGGTGATCCAGTCCCCTTTCTCCTCCTCGAAAAGGTGCTAATAGAATGTAGGTCTGTCAAGGATTCTATGTGTATCTCTAATAGTCATTTTAGAAACAAAGGTGGAGACACCTCCTAAATACTAAGTAGCTCCTCTCTCCTCTAGGGTCTGGAGGAGCTGGCAACTCTGGAAGGAGACATCTTATTAAAAAAGGCAGGGGGAGAATCCTGTTTTCTTAATCGTTTTTCCTTAGGAAACGTGATCAAAACATGCTAAGACACCCTGGCAGGTCCCTCCCAGCACTGCTCGGCCATATATTTAATGTGCTCCTTATATTTTATTAGGAATGTTCAATATTTATGTATCAGTCTCATAGTGTTTTATATAATTTTGGTCTGTTCTTATTTTAATGTTTTTTTTTTTTACCTGCATTCAATCACATTTATTCAATTTTTCTGCTGTGTCTAATATGGCTTTCATGTCTAAATTGCTGTTACTTTTAATTTTATTGCTCATGCAATTATTTTATTTGAGCATCTAATGACTTTTTCTTTGACACTTTACTTTTTAAAAATTTCCAACTCAATTTTCTTAGAAATTGTACAAACTGTTTTCCTTTGAAAATTCCTCTTATTTTTTTCTTTAATTTTTTTCTTGATATTTTTCTTCCTGTGTCTGTGAATAGATTTGTGTCTATTTTTTTTTCTATTCTTACTAATTTTTACATGGGGAGAATATTTGTTTAATATTAATATGAGGGAGGAAGTATTACTATGAGGTGGGGCAAGATATTATTTATACTTGATTTTGTTTTTATAAACACCCCTTCACCAAATCCTTTGCACTTGGAGCCTTTTCCCCTGAGTTGCTGACATTTCTGGGTCTGTGGCTCACAGCAAAATCCTAATTACAGTCTACATATGATGAAATCTTGGAATTACTTTCTTACCTCACTCCTTTACTGTTTCACCTCTGAGAATGTCTGTAGGCTGCTGCCTTAGGGAAAAAAAAAAATCAATGTATCCAAAATAACAACTCTGTGAAGTTATAACTTAGCAAAATGTTCTGACACTGTTAAATAAAACCAAGAGCAAGAAAACAAGTAATTTAGCTGCTTGCTCGTGGAAGTGCTTTTTGAGGAAGACAAGATGGTCAAATAACTAAAACCGCTTATTTATGAATACCCAGCTTGCTCATCAAACTGTTCCAATAAACGACTTGTCCATCAGGACTTTTCAAAGTTCCTTGGCTTACTATGCTCATAGAGCAAAAGTAACTATGTTACAATCCCAATGAGTTCTCTTACTTGCAGCATTCACTCTATGTGAGGTCTAAAATCAGATAAACACCCTCCCTCCTTTTGAGGCTGTCAAGGTTGTGCTATTGGGCAGAAGTTTGATAAATTCCCATCTGCTTGAGTCACAAGTTTCTCCAGTCATGTTTGAGTACGTTTAATGGGAATAAATAAATAAATAAATAAATAAATAAATAAATAAATAATTTAATTTTTCTTACTGGACAAATATTATGAATCTTTAATATGTGTGTTATCAAGATCCCTTTCTTAGAGTTTATCTTGAAGATTGGTAGTTTCTGGTACAAGATTTGCCTTCTCCTTGTCTCATGTCTAGCTTGAAGTCTCTGCTCTCTCACTGACTGTCACAAACTCCCACCTCCCTTGTCAATAAAGGTGAGTCTCAGAGCCATCTTAGGTTGCACCCTGGTGTTTAAATAAAGTCTGTGATTTTGATGTTGTGGAAACAGTGCCTGGTGGTTACCCTGCTTTGGCTGCTAATCACTCTGCTAACTCGTTCCTGCAATACATATCTCAGGAAACAAAATTTTATGTAAAATCTGAGCCTGCATTCTCATCTTCCGCAATGAAGCCCATGATTCTTCATCACATCTCCTTCAGTTGACCTCTCCTGAAATTTAATGGAGCAGACCTGTGTCTACCAGCATGATCTCCTCCTCTGTATAGCCTGCTCACACTCTTATATCCCATCACCCTGATTAAAGTAAGTTGTTTTTGTAGATCTTGGAGGAGCGTGGGACTTGATATTAGACAGAGTTTTCTGATCAAGGTCTGTGGAATTACATGTAGGCTTTTAAATCTCTCTGTGTGTATGGGCGGGGGATTTAAGTTTCACTGTACTGCAACATTTGTGTTGTTCCTCGGGATTTGGGGCTATTTCTTTGTTTTATTGAATATGAAGTTGTTTCTCTTTTCCCTTTCCTGTTGTTTTGGGAATTGAGGTTATTTCATTGCTTCTTTAAGGATGTAGCTGGTTCTCTTAATCCTTTTTTTGCTGGAGAGAAATGAAGTAAAGCATGGTTAACTTACCATCTTTAATTGGACTTCTCTGTTATGTATTATTTAAATGAACTAAGCAGTAATATGCTTCTAAAGAAAAACAGTCAAGATTTCTTACCAGTTAGATGAAAACTTCATTATATATATTTCCCCCACCTCAAGATTATTGTCTTAAACAAATATATTAACATACTCTCAAAAGAAACCTTACAATCATCTTGACCTACTCCATCATTTTACAGATGAGGAAACTGAGTTTAAAACTGCATTTCTTTTTAAAGTTACATTTCCAACAGCCCTGGAGGTACTGGGTTTTAGCCATTAGCCCTTATTTAGGGGCCAGGAGTTCCTGGAAGCTAATCAGAAGAAATCATTTCTATGGCAGAAATTTATCTCTGTGCTGATGATAACTCTCCCTTAACTACCAAGGCTGTGACTGTCTATAACACAATTTTATCTTAATTAGCTTTTACACTCAGTAAATCTGCTTTTTTTCTTCTTTAGTGAAAAATAAATAGGGATAATCTCTTCACATAGTATTATAAAGGTTTTCTTACAATCAGAAAGTAAGCTATCTTTGCTGGGTATTTCTAATGTTCTCTCTAAATTTGCATTTTGATCCTTGGTTCCAATTATTTAATATAATTAAAATACAAGGGAAAAAGCAAATAAGAAGTGAATCATTAACCACGGCATTCTTGAAAAGGAAAGCTTAAAACATCTTTACAAATTAGTTCTTTGAGAAAAACATATAACCAGTTTTTGGACACATAGTCAATGCGGATTTCTCACCAGTGACAGAAAACAAACCAGAGTTAATTACAAATCTGAATTTCTTAGCCCAGAATAAATGTTCTTCTTTTTCTTAAGTCTGAAATTAGTTCAAAATAGATGGGAGCTGGTTCCCAGGAGATTTCTTTCTCATGTTCTTTCACTGTTCAATTTTAAAACTCAGAGCAAGAAATCTAGATGACATAATGTGAAATACTCACTATCATTTTTCTGTGTTTCTTTGATAAAACATAGTTTTAAATTGGGTTAAGCTTAACCATCTAAACTGGTTATGTCTTGTTATATTCATTATAGAATAGCTTGTGACTTGAAATATTTCAGGTGGAATCAGATTACACTTACCAGTATTAGGTTTGGAAAGAGAAATTACTAGGATGAATGGAGGAAAACTGAAACTTTCTCTCCTGTGATTGATTCAGACTACCTGCATTGCTGAAGCACTGGGATGTATATCATGAAGGAAGGCAGCATCAGTCCTTTGTCAGGACTGGGTCATGGGGGATGCATGTCCTCATCACTCTGTTTCCTTGAACTGAACTTTGCCTTGACCTACATGAACGCATTCTATATATGGGCTGACTAGTAGCTCAAAGTGTGTTTGAGTTATGCAGTAGGAAATAGAACTTTCAGTGGCCACCAGGTTCTCTGGATGTCCTTGGATGCCATAAAAATGGCACAATATCTCACTAAGTTGTTGTGTTAGAATACTTTTAACAGTCAGTGATTGAAAATCCAAAGTAATGGGGTCTTATATAAGATAGAACTTTATTTCACATTCCTTTAAGTAAAACATACTAGAAAGTATGTTATCCAGGTCTTATGTGTTGAGCTATGGTATCAGATAATTGGTTTCTTCCTATCTTATTCTCCATTCTCAGGTATGGCTTTACGTAAAATTAATGATCCAACTCTAGCCCTCATGACCTCGGTCCAGGCCAGGAGGAATGAGAGGGGACAAAGGAAGGGATGAAAGGAAAATCCTCCAGAAAGAACACTCAACTTATCCTTAAACCCCATCAATTTGTAGGTACTCATATGGCTACATTCTCCCTGCTAGGTAAGCTAAGGACGTAAATGTTACTTGGTCCATAATCCGGGTAAAAAATAGTTATGTTACCAAGAAACAAGGAGGAAAGAGATTTTGACAGACAACTCATGATCAGTTCCATGATCACATCGCGTTGGGCTCTTGGAGTTGATTTTTAAATGTATTTTGACATGTCAACTAGAATATATGCTCAGCAAGAGACTGGAATTCTCTTTTGTTGATGATGTTTCATTTTGTTAATGCTGTTATGCCCAACATGTATCAAAGTGTCTGTCACATCATAGGTACATAATAAAAATTTGTTGAATACACATCCGTTGACGTGGAACAAGCTCAGAAACCAAGAGGCATGGATCTGAGTTTAGTTCTGAGACAGGTTTTCTGCCTGAATCTGTACTGATAACTTAATCTTTCAGGGCTTTATTTTTTCTCCATTTATAGTGGGATTTGGTCAAATTATCTCTAGAACACTTTATAGTACCACTCATGATCAGGACCACACAGTTGAATAAACCAAGCCTGGAATTCTATAGTTTAAAAAACTGTGAAGGGTTTGTTTTGAAATAAGCCTTTTGCTGAAATATATCACTGTTACAGAGAAGTATATGTATGATGAGTTCAGGGCTCAAAATTTCACCAATTAAACAGACCTCTTTAACCAGCAGCCATATCAACATCTAGAATCTTTCCAACCCCTTCAGAGACCTTCTGTTGTTCCATCCAGTCACTACACCACAAATTTAAATACTAGGGTAACGTTTATCAGCATAATTTTTTTAATTTAGTATGTCTGACTTTTTGAACTTAACATGTTGTTTCTGATATTCATTTCCTGTTTGAATGAAGCATACATCTTCTTTGTTTTCATTGGTATGTAGTATTCATTGAACATTATCTGTTTCCTCCTTTCTATATATCACTGAAAGAGCTACAGTGGCTGGTCATTTATGTTTGTGTGCTTGTGTTCATATGCTGATTTATCAACCCGTCCTAGTGTTAATAAACATGTGGACTGCTTCTAAGAATATTTTCATACATCTGCTGGTGAATATACATATTCATTTCTGCTAGGAATTATTTTTGGACCATAGACTATTTAAAGCCAGATAGATAGACACTGCCAAATTGTTTTCCCCAAAAGTTATATCAGTGTATATACTCCCATCAGATCTATCAGATGCAGATCAAAATCACATGAGATGTCATCTCCAATCTGTTAGGATGGCTATTCACAAAAAGTCAAAAGATAACAAATGTTGGCAAGGATATGAAGAAAAGGTAGGAATGTAAATTAGTACAGCCATTATGGAAAACAGTGTAGAGTTTCCTCAAAAAATTTAAAAAAAAATGGCTACTATATGATTCAGCAATTCCACTTTTGAGTATATATCCAGACAAAGAAAAATCACTATCTGGAAGAGATATCTGTACCCTTATGTTCATTGTAGAATTGTTTACAATAATCAAAACATGGAAGCAACCTAAGTGTCTATCAATGGATGAATGGATAAAGAAAATGTGGTGTATGTAAATACACACACGCACACACACGCGCAATGGAATATTTTATATGTTAATGGAATATTTATAACATAGCCTTATAAAAGAAGAAACCCTGCCATTTGCCCCAACATGGGTGAACCTGGAAGACATGCTAAGTGAAGTAAGCCAGACACAGTAAAACAAATACTGCACAATCTCAATGTATGTGGGGTCTAAAGAAGCCAAAGTCTTAAAAAGTCAAAATCTAACAAAGTAATAGAGAGTAGAAAGATGATTATCAGGGCTGGGGGCAGAAGAAATGGGAAGATGTTGGTCAAAGGGCACCAACTTTCAGCTACAAGATGAGTAAGTTTGGGAGACTTCATATATAGCACGGTGACTATATTTAATGTACTGTATACTTGAAATTTTTAAGAGAATAGATCTCAAGTGTTCTTACTACACACACATACACACTTACACACAATGGTAATGTGAGGTGATGGATATGTTACATAGCTTGATTGTGGTAATAATTTCACAATGTATACATATACAAAAACATCATGTTGGATGCCTTGAATACATGTAATCTTAATTCGTCAATCATACGTCAATAAAGTTGGAAAACAAAAGAATTCTATGATAGTTATAGTCACTTCACATGATTGTCTAAAACAGTAATACTGACTTTAAAATCTGTAGCTATTCTCGTGGGTGTGGGGTAATTCTTCATTGTGGCTTTAATTTGCATTTCTCTACTGAGTGATGGTGATGAAGAAATTTTTATAAATTTCTCACAAATTTGATTTCCTTCTTTTGCAAAATGTACATTTAAGTCTTGAGCCATCTTTTTTTTCTCTCTAATTGTTGATATTTAGACATTCTTTATTGACACTGGTCATTTGTTAGATATACATATTATAAATAATTGGTCCCATTATGTGACTTGGCTTTTTATTCTCTTACTGAGGTATTTGAATGAAGAAGATTAATTAAGTTGAATGTAGTCCAATTTATAATTTATTCCTGTATGCTTAGTGGTTTTTGAACAATCTTTGTCTACACAGATACCCCATGCGGAAATGTATCCTGTGCCCACAGCTTGGCTTTGAATTTCAGAATCCCACATGCTGGGGGTCTGGCTGCAGCTCCAGGGAAAAGTACCAGAATAAATCATCAAACCATAGCACCGACCTGTGTTCTTGATGGGACAGCCTTGGAGCAGCGGCAGCTTCTCATGGTCCTGGAAGTGCTTATTTTCCCTTACAAATCAGTGTATCTGTACCTGTAGCCAACTGGCTGGGTGGCTCACACCTTACGTGTCCTACAGAAAAATGAAAGGTTCAGAGTCTGGCTCTGTAGTCTTGGGCTTTTCCTAAGAGGACCTATGCACATAAGAAAACTCCTCTGTTAACAGGAGCACACATCTTCTTTTCCATCATTTTCAGCTGCTTCCCATTTTTCACAACTCCCTGCAGCAAGGCAGACAAAGCTCTCTGGGCATCAGAGGACAGTAATTCTGCATGTGACATGGATCACCCAGAGAGAAAAATCTCACACAGCTCATCACCAGGAGTATTGCCAGATTGCATGAGCTCTGAATCTGCAATGACTTAAAAAACACCAAATTGAAAGAAAAGCTACTACTTTGTTTTAAAATGGAAATAAGTTGACTCTCTCTGATTACTGAAATAAGGTTTCTAAAAATGTATGCAATACTACAAGTTTAAAGAAGAAAGTTAAAAATCACCCATTTATCTGTAGATAAGTGTTATGAACTTTTCAGATTACATCTTTCCAAGTTTTTTGTACACATATATGATTTTTCTTTATGTTATATATGTTCTTGTTTGTTATATATAAAATATAGTCTTTTATAATCTACATTTTTTGTTTAGTAATATGCTGTGAATATTCCCCTGAATATTAACCTGAATCCCTACTTTTAGTAAGCTGTTGTATAGAATTCATTGTATGGATATATCATATTTTATTTAACCAGTTCTCTACTGATGAAAATTTGAATGGGCTAACTTACATCTTAATATGTCAACATAAGTGAGCAAAGGCAGCTGGTCCAGCTCATCTTCCACGTCTTGGAGAGTGAGATGGTCCACTTTGCTTTAGAATTGGTTTCCCTAGAGCAAAGGACACTCATTCACTCAAGTGAGGACACAAACCCAACTGTAGCACAGATTCAACTTCTCATAAGTCTTCATGGGGCTTTAGAACATAGGTCTGGCCAGCAGAGATTATGTCTATATAGCTTTGAACCTTGACAGTCACTCCCAGTGTTTCCATCTCTCATGAAGAGTGCGCATGTGGCAGGGCTCTGTAGGAAAGCTCTGTCAGCCCACTCACTACTCTCTCTTTCCCTCTTGCTTTCTACACTCCATCATCATTATTTACTCCACAAGACCTTGCAGGTCTTGGGTTTCACAGAAACTGAAGACACATCACAAAAAGGCCTGGGTGTGGCACCTGCTCCCTGCTGCTTTCTTATCATATATTCTTATAATATTTAGGAAGCTGTCAGGTCTTTTCCTACCTTATTTTAAAAACATTTTTACCATCTGCTCTGTTTTGTTTTTTTTTGTTGTTTAACTTTAATACTATGATTTTTTCAAATTGAGTTATAGTTAGTTTACAATGTGTCAATTCCCAGTGTAGAGCACAATTTTTCATTATACATGAACATACATTTATTCATTGTCACATTCTTTTTCACTGTGAGGTAACACCAGATCTTGTATATATTTCCCTGTGCTATACAGTATTATCTTGTTTATCTGTTCTACATAATGCCTGTCAGTATCTACAAATTTCAAACCCCAATCTGACCCTTCCCATCTCCCTCCACCCTGGCAACCACAAGTTTGTATTCTATGTCTATGAGTCTGTTTCTGTTTTGTATTTATATTCTTTTTTTTTTTTTTTTTTTTTTTTAGATTCCACATATGAGTGATCTCAAATGGTATTTTTCTTTCTTTTTCTGGCTTACTTCACTTAGAATGACATTCTCCAGTAATGTCCATGTTGCTTCAAATGCTGTTATGTTTTAATTTTTATGGCTGTCTAGTATTCCATTATATAAATATACCACCTCTTCTTTATCCAGTCATCTGTTGATGGACATTTAGGCTGTTTTCATGTTTTGGCTATTGTAAATTGTGCTGCTATGAACATTGGGGTGCAGGTGTCTTTCTGAAGTAGGGTTCCTTCTGGATATATGCCCAGGAGTGGGATTCCTGGGTCATATGGTAAGTTTATTCCCAGTCTTTTGAAAAATCTCTATACTGTTTTCAACAGCAGCTGCACCAAACTGTATTCCCACCAGCAGTGTAGGAGAATTCCCTTTTCTCCACAGCCTCTCCAGCATTTGTCATTTGTGGACTTTTGAATGATGGCCGTTCTGACTGGTGTGAAGTTATACCTCATTGTAGTTTTGATTTGCATTTCTCTGATAATTAGTGCTATTGAGCATCTTTTCATGTGCCTATTGGTCATTTTTATGTCTTCCTTGGAGAATTGCTTGTTTAGGTCTTTGGCCCATTTTTGGATTGGGTTGTTTGTTTTTTTCTTATTAAGTCATATGAGCTGCTTATATATTCTGGAGATCAACCCTTTGTCGATTTCATCATTTTCAAAAGTGTTCTCCCATTCCGAGGGTTGTTATTTTGTTTGGCTTATGGTTTCCTTTGCTGTGCAGAAGCTTGTAAGTTTAATTAGATCCCATTTGTTTATTCTTGCTTTTATTTCTATTGCTTGAGTAGACTGTCCTAGGAGAACATTTTTCAGATATATGTGAGATAATGTTTTGCCTATATTTTCTTCTAGGAGGTTTATTGTATCTTGTCTTATGTTTAAGTCTTTGATCCATTTTGAGTTTATTTTTGTGCACGGTGTAAGGGAGTGTTCTAGCCTCATTGATTTCCATGCTGCTGTCTAGTTTTCCCAACACCATTTGCTGAAGAGACTGTCTTTATTCCGTTGTGTATTCTTGCCTCCTTTGTTGAAGATTAGTTGACCAAAAGTTTGTGGGTTCATTTATGGGCTTGCTATTCTGTTCCATTGGTCCATATGTCTGTTTTTGATGACTGTAGCTTTATAGTATTGTTTGAAGTCTTGGAGAGGTATTCCTCCAGCCTCTTTCTTTTTCTTCAGTAATGCTTTGGCAATTCTAGGTTTTTTATGGTTCTATATAAATATTATTATGATTTGTTCTAGTTCTGTGAAATATGTCCTGGGTAATTGGATAGGGATTGCATTAAATCTGTAGATTGCCTTGGGCAGTGTGACCATTTTAACAATATTGATTCTTCCAATCCAGGAGCATGGGATATCTTTCCCTTTTTTTAAGTCTTCTTTAATTTCCTTCATCAGTGGATTATAGTTTTCTGTGTATAATTCTTTCACCTCCTTCATTAGATTTATTCCTTGGTATTTTATTACTTTGGATGCTATTTTAAAGAGGATTGCTTCTTTACTTTCTTTTCCTGTTGATTCATCATTAGCGTAAAGAAATGCAACTGATTTTTGTACATTAATCTTGTAAATTGCCATCTTGCTGAATTCTTTGATTAGTTCTAGTAGTTTTTGTGTTGACCTTTTAGGGCTTTCTATATATACTATCATGTCATCTACATATAGTGACATTTTTACCTCTTCTTTTGCAATTTGGATCCCTTTTATTTCTCTCTCTTGCCTGATTGCTATGGCTAGGACTTCCAAGACTGTTGAATAGGAGTGGTGATTGTGGGCAGCCTAGTCTTGTCCTAGATTTTAGTGGGAAGCTTTTGAGTTTTACACCATTGAGTACTATGCTGGCTGTAGGTTTGTCATATACAGCTTTTATTATGTTGAGATATGTTCCCTCTATACCCACTTTGGTGAGAGTTTTTTATCATAAATGGATGTTGAATTTTATCAAATGCTTTTTCTGCATCGATTGAGATGATCATGTGATTTTTGTCCTTTCTCTTGTTGATGTGATGTATTACATTGATTGATTTGCATATGTTGAACCACCCTCGTGTCCCTGGGATGAACCCCACTTGGTCATGATGTGTAATCTTTTTTATGTGCTGTTGGATTCTATTTGTTAATATTTTGGTGAGGATTTTTGCATCTATGTTCATCAGTGATATTGGTCTGTAATTCTCTTTTTTGATAGTGTCTTTGCCTGGTTTTGGTATCAGGGTGACGGTGGCTTCATAGAATGAGTTTGGGAGTATTCCCTCCTTTTCAATCTTCTGGAAGAGTTTGAGAAGGACTGGTATGAGTTCTTCTTTGTATGTTTCGTAGAATTCCCTGGTGAAGCTGTCCGGTACAGGACTTTTATTTGTAGGGAGGTTTCTTAAGGCCAATTTGATTTCATTTCTAGTGATTGGTTTGTTCAAGTGGTCAGTTTCTTCTTGATTCAGCCTTGGTGAACAGTATGTTTCCAGAAACTTGTCCATCTCCTCTAGGTTATCCATGTTGGTTCCATATAGTTTTTCATAATATTCTCTGATGATATTCTGTATTTTTATTCTATTTGTTGTAGTTTCTCCATTTTCTTTTCTTATTTTGCTTATTTGTGCTCTCTCTTTGTTTTTTTCTTTGTAAGTTTGGCCTGAGGTTTGTCTATTTTATTTACTCTTTCAATAAAACAGTTTTTGGTTTGATTGATTTTTTCTATTTTTTAAAAATGTCTGTTTTATTTGTTTCCTCCCTGATCTTTATTATTTCCTTCCTTCTTCTGACTTTTGTTTTTTTTTTTCCTCTTCTTTTTCTAATTATTTTAGCTGTTTATTTAGATTGTTTATTTCAGTTTGTTCTTCTTTTTTGAGGAAGGCCTGTATCGCTACAAAGTTTTCCCTTAGCACTGCCTTTGCTGCATCTGGTAAATTTTGTGTGGTTATGTTTTCATTTTCATTTGTCTCAAGGTACTTTTTAATTTCAACTTTGATTTCATTATTGACCCATTGGGGTTTTTTTTTTTAATAGCATGTTGTTTAATCTCCATGCTTTCATTTTTTTCTTCTTTGTTTTTCTGTAGTTTATTTCTAGTTTCATGTCATTGTGGTCAGTAAAGATACTTGAGATAATTTCTATCTTCTTAAAATTGTTGAGGCTTCTTTTGTGCCCAAGTACATGATCAATCCTAGAAAATATTCAATGTGCACTTGAAAAGAAGGCATATCCTATTATGGGGGAGGTGGTGTAATGCTCTGAAATTATCCACCAAATCTAATTTTTCTTTGGATTATTTAATTTCTCTGTTGCCTTATTTATTTTCTGTTTGGAAGATCTGTCTAGTGATGTTAGTGCAGTGTTAAAATTATCGACGATTGTTTCCCTATCAATATCCCCCTTTATCTCTGTTAGTAATTGTTTTACATACCTAGGTGCTCCTATATTGGGTGCATATATATTAATGATTGTAATATCCTCATCTTGTATTACTCCTTTAATCATTATAAAATGTCCTTATTTATCTTTCTTTATGGCCTTTGTTTTAAAGTCTATTTTGTCTGAAATCTGTACTGCTACACATGCCTTTTTGGCTTTTCCATTTGCATGGAATATCCTTTTCCATCCTTTCATTCTCAATCTACATGTGTCCTTCTCCCTAAAGTGGGTCTCTTGTATGCAGCATATTGAAGGTTCTTGCTTTATTATCCAGTCTGCCACTCTGTGTCTTTTGACTGGAGCATTTAGTCCATTTACATTTACAATAATTAATGATAGATGCATGTTTATTGCCATTTTGGATTATTTTTGCAGTTGATTTGGTATTTCCTCTTTGTTCCTTTCTTCTTCCTTTTGTTGTTTCATAATTATCTTTTGTAAGTCTATTAACCCATTACTATAACTGTTTGTATTAAATAGACAGTAATATAAGCTCAAACCCATCCTACCAAGAACAAATAATTAAAAAAAAAAACCTCTATATTTTCTTGCTTCCCTCTCCCACTCTTAATAATTTAGATGTCTTTTTTTTTTTTTTACAATTTTGTTTTTATTCTATTTGTAATTCATGGTATTTATCACCTTTCCAGTTGTGAGTTTCTCATTTCTGTAGCATCCTTCTTCTTTTCTATTTTGAGTAGACCTTTCAATATTTCTTTTAACATGGGTTTAGTATTGATAAACTCTTCTAGTTTTTGCTTGTCTGTGAAGTTCTTTATCTCTCCTTCTGTTCTAAATGATAACCTTGCTGGATAAAGTATCCTAGGCTGCATCTTTTTTTTCATTCAGGACTTTGAATATATCTTGCCTCTCCCTTCTGGTCTGTAGTGTTTGTGTTTGTGTAGAGAAATCAGCTGAAAGCCTTATGGGGGTTCCCTTGTAACTCACTCTTTGTTTTTCTCTTGCTGACTTTAGGATCATTTCTTTATCCTTGACTTTGGCCATCTTGATTATGATATATCTTGGTGTGGGTCTGTTTGGGTTCTTCCTGTTTGGGACCCTCTGAACTTCCTGTACTCGGTTATCTGATTCTTTCTTTAGGTTTGGGAACTTTTCAATCATGATTTCTTCAAATACCTTTTCAATCCCCTTTTCTCTTTCTTCCTCTTCTGGAACCCCTATTATGCATAGATTGGCACACTATATTATCCCATAGGTCCTTATATTGTTTTAATTGGTTTTTATTTGTTTTTCTCTCAGCTGTTCTGATTGGGTGCTTTCTGTTGTCCTGTCTTCTAGGTCACTTATTCATTCCTCTGCATTGTCTAGTCTGCTTTGTATAGCTTTTAGATCAGCTCTCATCTCAGCAAATGAGTTTTCCATTTTTTCTTGGCTCCACTTTATAGCTTCAATTTCATGTTTGACATATTTTATATCTCTAAACACTCTCTCTTTTAGGTCCTTCAGTACTTTGATCACTCCTTTTTTGAAATCTTTATCTAGTAGACCATCAATGTCTATTTCATTGATTGTTCTTTCAGGGGATTTCTCTTGTTCTTTTAATTGGGAATGGTTCCTCTATTTCTTCATCTTGCTCATATCTCTCTGGCACTGTGGCTTATGGAGTATCAGTTATCTATTGTGGTCCTAAAGGAATTTATTTATTTATCTATCTAAAGCCTATGCAGGAATAAATCTTTTAAAAAAAGACAATTTTAAAAGAAGAGAGAAAAAAATGTTTTGAAAATCATGTATGATCAATATCAGAAGAACAAGTTGAAGCAAAATAACAATCAAGTTCAGACATCTTTTAAAAAACCTTAAGAAAAAAGGAGAAAAGAACAACAAAAAACATTTGAAACCTGTGTATAATCAATAACAGGTGATCAAAACCAAGAGAAATAAAAATGAAATGAGGTTGATTTTAAAAATGATAATAAAAATATTTTAAGAGAAAAAATTAAGAGTGATGGAAACTGGAGACATATATAATTGTTTAAAAAGTAAAACTTTAAAAGGTAATAGAAAATAGAACAGATTAAAAAAAAAATAAGAAAAAAAAAAGTGTGTTTGTTCTCGTGGAGACTGTATGCTCTTAGTGATTTTATCCAGAAGTCTTTCTGTCCTCACCCTGCTATGCAAACTCAGCTTGCTGTTTCCAGAGTCTCTCTGTTGGTACCCCTGTTCTGTGCTGCTTCCAGTGCCTGTAGGCAAGCAGATCATGCCCTCTCCCAATAATGTGGTCAGTTTGTGCTCTTACACGGTGGACAGGCAGGTCACTCCCCTCCCAAAGCTGAGGTCAGATGCTGCACTCGGGTGAGGTTGGCTGGCAGAATTGTGCCCCCTCCCAGCACCGCAGTCAGGTGCTGTGCTCCTGCCAGGAAGGTGGGTGGCCACCCACTCTCTCCTGGCATGGGTTGCTCCCCGGCTCTGTGCAGCTGCCTGCTCCTGGGTCCGTGCTCCACAGGTGGGCTCAGGGAAGCAGTCGGAACACCCCCGCCTGCACTCCTTGCCAAAACTCAGCTCCTTCTTTGTCTTGGAGGTGTGAGTTCTCCGAGTTATCAGGGCAGAAGATCTTATCTGCCTGGGGCTGTAAACAAGTCTCTGTCTGGCCTTTGAGGCTGCTAAGCCCTTAGGTAAGAACTCAGGTTTTGACCCCGCCCCTACTTGTGTACTAAGCACTGGAGGATATGGTGGCTGTGGCCTAGCCCCACCTCTCTTCTCCTGAAAACCTTCAGATGGTTTTCGGAGATAGGAGGTATGGCACCCTTCCCCTCAAGTCACATCAGCCATGTTGTTTTATGGAGGTCCCAGGTTGTTTTGCCCTGTGCACCCACTCATCCATGGTGTGCAGCCCCCTGCAGCCCCCTGGGGGTGCCTCACTGCAGCTGCCCCAGTCCTCCACCCTGCCAGGGCAGCCTGTCCCGTTCCCCACCTGCCACTTTGCCTCTAAGGCTGGGGGTTTTGGAGACCCTCTGTGCCTGTTTAACTTAATTCTGTCACTCAAGGGATGCTCTGTACAGATCTGAGCCTGGGAGGTTCCCCCTTCATCCTGTTGACCTCTCTGTTGGTGAGGGGGAGATTCAGCAAATGAGCACTAGTCCTCCTTTTCCACTCCCTCCCCATGGGACAGATCCCACGCTGTTTTGCTTTTTTATCTTTCTTTTTTCCTTTTATCCTACCAGATTCATGGTGTTTTTGTCTTTTGAAGAGGGCATCTTTGTCTTCTGAAGAGGATGAGTTCAGCACGTGCTCTGGTTTGCTGGGTGAGTCCATTGATGTGAGTTTTGGTGTTTTTGTGGGCGAGGGTAAGCTACGAGTGTCCTTCTTCTCCACCATCTTGGCTGATCTTACCCTCTGCTCTTTATCTTTATACATGTGTACATTTTATTTTAAAACATATTTTTAAAATTTGTAAACAATTAGATTTATAGAAAATTTACAAAGATAGTACAGAGAGTTCCTATATAATTTTAATACAGTTACATTTTTCCTCCAATGTTATTGTCTTATATTACTACACTATATGTGTCAAAGGTAAGAATCTAACATTGGTACATTACAAAGTAAACTCCAGACTATTTGAGTTTCAGCTGTTTTCCATTAATGTTATTTTCCTGTCCCAATTCCTTCAAACATTTTTTCCAGTATTTTATTCAGACTTTTTTATTGTTCCTGGTAAAGCTAAAGATATTGATGTGTCCAGTCTGTTGCAGCATGCACACACACACTCACACACACACATCCCAAGTTTTGGGTCAGTGGATCTATGCAGCTATCTTTGACTCACTTCACAAATCATGGCTCCTCATACAACAAGTGCTTTGAAATGCTGCTCTGATCTTTTGTCATAACTCAGGCTTTTCAGTTCCATTAAATAGCCAAAAAAAAAAAAAAATGGGGATTTGTTTTGAATACCTATTGTGTTTCAAATGGTATTCTAGTTTCTTCCCTTGATATCTGATGAAATTCTGTATGTGTACACCATCCCTGCCCTTTCCAGCATGTCTAATTTCTTTCCATTGCTTCGTGCTTTCTTTCTTCAAACAAATAAAAGTGCATTGTCTGTGTTGCCTCAATGAATTGTCCATTGGATGCTAGAGGGCTAAGAGTTATGGCTCAGTGAGGCTGAGAGGTGCAGAAGTAACACTCTCAAATTCTCCTCTACCACAATCCAAGATTTAATAGTGGTTAAATTACAATTCATAATCAAATTAACATAATATATTACAATAAAATATCATTATAATACTAGAACAGATTTTTGCCTTAAAGATTAGTGTACCAACATGTTAAGAATTGAGTGATGCTAACGTGTAATCAGGAACCAGGTCAGGATATGGGTTGGCAAAGAGTGAATGTGCATATAGGTAAGTTTATGACTGTGTGTGAACACACAAAACAAAGATGATTTCAAATGCCTAAAAAATAGGCAGAGCCTATTTCATAAGATAACCAAGAGTGGAAGACAACAATTTACAAGTGACTCAAGGTCTCTCTTCCTGCAAAAGGGTGACAGATATGAATGTGCCCCATGATATTCAGCAAGAATGCCACAGTTTTCTAAGTTAAACAAATCCAACTCCAAATTTGGAAATTGCCAGGGAGAGCAGCAGATAATGTGATTGCAGACATTCGGAAAATAGATGGGGTACTAGTGACATTTTTCCTTTTATTGAGATCTTACTAGTTCCAGGAAGACTAAGCAATCTCTAAATTTTGGAAAGAACTCTACAGTTCCAGTTCATATCAGTCACTATTTAGATGTTCGAAGGTGATTTGAGGGAAAGAGGCCATTTACATCCTGCCAAGCTAGAGTGTGGGGAACTTTACTCAAGGCTTCTAGTTATAGTATCTACGGTCTTATGTCACTTCTGGATATCAGGTAGGAATCCCCCCACCCCATAAACTTCCCCTCACACACAACAAAAGTAGCAGAGCTATTTGCAAATAGAGTCATCTCCATCCATCTTGTAAACACTGCACCTTACAAGCCAGCATTCTGTCCTATTCTCAGAGAAGCTCACTTTCTCATGAAGTGTTGGCTCAATTATGCCTTCTCTGGATGCCTGGATTCTTCTCCTCTTTCTTGGATGAGCTGCTGTTTCCCACCAAAATCAGGGGAAGGTCGGAGGTTGTCCCATTGTCATGGGGCCATGTTTGTTTGCAATGTTGCAAAACAAAAACTGCTAATGCTATCCTAAGTCAAGAGTTCCGAGGCTTAGATTTCAAATTGAAACATTTCATTTTTGGAGAGAAGGACGGAAAAAATATCACTGGCTTAAAGGAGATTCTCCATCCCTGGGAGAAAAAGCAAAACAAAACACTGGTTAGCCATTCAGTGAATCACCCTGACAAACGTGGCCAAGACTGAGAAACGTTTGCAGAAAGACATGTTGAGATCTCTGTACTAAGACAAGGGTATTCTGAAGAGGTGGGAGATTATGCTCAAAAAAAGTCAAAAGTCTGACCCAGTTCAGTGTCAAAGCCCCAGCAAGCCAGGGATTCACTGTTCTTAACTGTTCTATAGTAGCAAAAACATATGGATGTGAATTTCGATAGTGAGGCAGAGGAAAACACTCTAATAAAAAGACTTTTGAATAGTAAGAGATCTCCCAGATAAAGCTGGGTAATACTTAAATCTCTCCCTTGGAAGAAGACCCCAGGGAAAGCGTTCTGCTATGGTGTGATAAAGCTTGCTCCCACTTGAACATTACCTAAGAAAGTTCCTGAATTTACAGCGGTACGTTCATCGGTAAAAGGAAGAGAAGTTGAGCAATAGGTTTATGACATATTATTTTACATACATCCTATGGAATAATTTGAGAGTAATGAGAATTCTCTATAATTATTTTTATCAACACTGGTGCACAGAAACAGTAAATTTAAACTCAGTGATTGACAATGAAAAATGTAAGATAAATTGTTTAATAAATACTTATTGATACAATATTTATGAAGAAGCTAGCATTGGTAGAGCAATATTCTGCAAGCTGGAGACACAGAAGTGTCCAAAACATGCAAAACCTTTGTATTTAGGAATATACATTCTCCTAAGGAGTGGTATTAAGCAATGATTTCATGAGATTCAATAGTGTACAGTGGTCAGTGAGAAGCAATTGTGTTGGGAAGGGAGAAAGGAGTCACTCTCAGTTAGGGGTTTGACTATAATGAGAAAAGACTGTCAGATAATAATGTTATTGCTACAAATGCATAATGTATAATTTGTGTACCTACATACAATTTAATGAAACTAAATATATTTAATCCATACTGGGTAATTAATTTTCAAATAATCTCTAATAAGCTTTTTAAAATCTTCAGATAGTAAAATTTCCAGGTAATATGAGATGTAGTAAGCCAGACATACCCATGTGAACCTGATGTTGAGATTCTAAAGCCAGGGAAGACTGAATCACCATTACTTCCTATACAGTAGTATCTGAATAGATCTTGGTCATTTTTGGATGAATCTCCTCTTCTGCAATAAATCAAAACTTGTTAGTAAATATTGAACCATAAAAATAAATTATTCTAAATCTAAAATTTAAATTTCAAGCATCCCAATGCCTTTTGTACCATAAGCAGCTTATGCATATATATATATCCATAAGTTATAAGCTTTCTCCAAAAGTCTTATTACTTGAGTTGTCAATTCTGAATACATTATGCAAAGTATGACCTATCTGAGGGGAAAGAGATACAGCCTAATGCATGATTTGAATAAGTGAGCATCTGCAAATGAAATTTAGTGATCTGTGGATAATTGGAATTCATTGTTTAATGGTTACCTGTTCAAAGTTCCCATTCCCTTAGTTATCCAAACTTTATTTATTCAGCAGCTTGATGTTTTAAGAAAGTTGTATACTTCTCTGGAAAACCTAGATGGTCAAAATGTCCTTTATCCTAGGGTGACAGTTACTAAGGCAAGGAGGATGCCCACATCCTCTATTTCATATCTTGCTCTTCAATATTATTTATTCAACAAAAACTCAGTGAGTATCTGATTCAATCCAAACTCCGTCACCTTTATTTATGGTGGAATGCCAAAGGAAGTGTGTTCTTGAGTTAGATCTTGAAAAATTCATATTAATAAGATATCTAGGAAAATCAATCAATAATAATGTTAAAATTGGGCTGTAACAATGTCCTCGGCAATTGTAGAGGTGGTAATGTCTTATATAAAGAAACAAGACAATTGTCACAGAAAAGTTGCTATGTGACTTGCATCTCAAAGAAAAAGGAGGGGCTCACTCGAAGGATAAGGATGAGTGTAGGAAACCACAAAAATTCTGGCAGAGAAAACAGCATAAAAAACAGAAAATATGTCTACAATTAAACATGTCAGAAGGAAATGGGAAGGAAAGAGTAAATGTAAGACAGAAAATTTCCTAGCGACTCAATTATACCAATTATAGGATTGGAAATTGTATTCCAGTTATACCTGGCACTGAGTTGTGCACAAGTCAAGTTCCTAAATTTAACACCTGCTTTTGTTTGTTAAAACTGAATCAAGTCTCACCAAACTTTGTTAGGTTCCTTTGAACTTTCTCGGCAACCTTGGCCTGCCTCTCTGCCTTTGACCTGCTGAGGCAAATCCTAGCAAAGAATACTGCTAAGTAAGTTTAAGAAGAATCCCCTGCCCTTCATATCTAAGTCAAGGCCTGCCTTCTAGCAAGAACCCCTCCGTCCTTGATACATAATCAAGCTCTTCTTAGTAATTTTCTATCCACTGACCCACTTACTCTACTCAATGGCTATAAATCTCCATCTGTCTTTGCTGTATTCAGAGGCAATCTCTCTCCCCTAATCCTATTGCAATAATCTGGAATAATTCTGTCTCACCTTTTATTCACAAGTATCAGAATACTTTTTGGAGTACAGATCTACCTCCAAGTGCACAGCTATTAAATCACTATTCCAGGCTTGTGTTATTACCAGCTTTCTTTCTGACGTATACCATCTCAGCCAATCATCAAATGTTTCATCATACACCCCTGGGTCTCACAAAGAGACTCTGCATTTATCAGAGATAGCATCCTTTTCTTATTCTAGGCTTGGAATTTCAAGACCATTCTGGGCACCGTCATTTCACCACCCTCTCTGATCATATTGCAGTCCAAAATTATGTGCAGCCTATCTTAGCCATATCTTGTGCCTTCATTCAGCCTTTTCCTTCTGCTTGCTGCCTCTCTAATTCAAGGTTCTGTCAACCAATGTTGGAATCCTTCATTAGCCTACCTATTGGTTCAGTCTTTTCCTACTCTTTCCCTCTTTTAATTCTCCTGTGAAACACCATCAACTTATTTTTCACAAAACAAAACATTAATCCTATCACATCTTAATCAAATACTTATATTGTTTCCCAGTATCTAAAAATGTAGTTCACAAAGATAGCATGCAAACCTCTGGTTATATATAAAATAACAACACAGTTGGTGAGCATGCATTTTTAGACATTTTATTATGCCATGTTAATTGTTATTTTTAAATTATAATAAATATACTTATTATTTTTATACTTTCTGTGGTTATATTTATAATTATACAGAACCAGGGATCCATGTTCCCACATATTCTACTATAATTCCTGCCTTGTACACTAAAGAACTGTCAACTACTAGAAGTAATAAATTGGTGAATTATTAAGAAGCAAAAGTAATGATGTGCACAGAACATGGCATTCTCATTTTATTATATTGATATATAATATATAATGTCCCTATAACATGGATCCCTGGTTCTGAACCCAAGTTCTGCCTCTTTCATCCATTTACCCTTTGCCAAATTATTTAATATCTTAGACTTCAAATTTCCAATTTGTAGAATTAAATAATTATAGAACCTACCTGACATGGCTGTTATGAGGTAGGACTGAGATATGTGTGTAGGTTAGAATACTGCCCAGCAATTTAATGTTTCTTAAAATTATTATTAGTGATCCTTATGGTTATTATTAATGAGAATCCATCATTTGAATAAGATTTTACATTGTGATCTATTTTCTCTTTCTTTTTTGTTGAACCACCTGGAACCAGGGCTGAAAAAAATAGAATTTTAAAATTCAAAGTTTAGGTGGGGAGGTTATAGCTCAAATGGTAGAGTATATGCATGAGGTCCAGGGTTCATTCCCCTGTACCTCCTCTAAAAATAAATAAATAAACCTAATTACCTATCCTTTCCAATTTTTTTTTTATTTTTAAAAAGTGATGGAAAATAACCCATATTGGTATATGGAGAAAGCATTTTCCACAGCATCACACATGAATTTAAGAGAAGTAATTAATAGCACTGCTATACTTTTAAATCACGTTAAGACCAGGACCTTCAGCTTAGTGAAGAGATAAATAGTTCTTACACACAACTTCTCTTTCATCATAAAACTTATTGGCTTTCGCACAGAAGCACTCTCACTTGTAAAAAAAACTTCACTTTTCAAGATGAAATATTCAACATGTGAATTAGCACAAGTCATTTGAACCAGCAAGATTACTTTTCACAAAACAAATTCATGTCAAGGAACTACACCTGAGGAGGAGTGAATGTGATTATTGCAAAACTCATGTAGTTAATGCTGTGATAAGAGTTGCATGCATTATGTTATATGACATATATGCTTATTAACTTGTCTGAAAATATTTTAAACATTAAGAAAATCCCTCAAATTATCTTTATAATTTTTGTTTCTTAATTCATGGAAAGTATTAGTGGGAAAAAATCCTTTCCCAAAATTTTGGGGATATTTCCACAATGCATTTATGGAAATACAGACAGCTGTATCAAAACAAGTGTTTGTTGAAAAGTCATTTATATAATTTCATTTTAGAAAAACTTCTAGAATCAAACTCCATCTCAAAAAGTAGATTATTTTTAAGGTTTTATTTTGAAACAATTTTACTTACAGAAGTGTTATAAAGATAGTACAAAGAATTCCTATATGCTTCCCTAATGTTAACATATTTCATAACCATGATGCAAATGTTAAAACTAAGGAATTAACATCAATACACTACTAATAACTAAGCTATAGACTTTACTTAGAGTTCCCCATTTTTTTTTTTTATAATTTTATCCAATTCAAGGCAACTACTTGTATTTGATTTTCATTCTCCTTATGTTTTTCCTTTGTGTGTGAGTCAAAACAGTCAACATTCTGCATTCCATGTTGGGTTACCCTGACTTCCTATCTGGTTTTGGGGTGGGGGGTGTTTTTTGGCATGCAGGAAAAATTACCCTTTAAAATGTCAAGTTCTAAGGATTATGCTGAATGCATACAGTCATCTCTCCACAGTGGACTGAATACAATACACAACTGTTCCACAAATCCCCTTATGTTACCCTTCCATTATCATCCCCTCTCCCAAATTTACAGTATCAAGCAACAACTGTTCCTGTAAATTTGCCTTTTCTAGATTCCATTCCTATGAATGGACTCATACACTAGGTCACAATTTTTTGAAGTATAATTAACTTATAATATTATGTTAGTTTCAAGTATACATAGTGATCAGATATTTTTTACAAATTATGCAACATGCAAAGTTATTACACTATTATTGACCATATTCCCTGTGCTGAACTTTATATCTCTGTGACTTAATAATTTATTTTATAACTGGTAGTAATAAGTTAATAATAAGTTATAAGGTAATAATAAGGTTTTTGGGTTTTTTTGGTTGTTGTTGTTTTGTTTTGTTTTGTTTTTATTTGGAGCTCTTGGCTCAAGATTGACTGCTTCCTTCCTTTATTTTTTGTTTCCCAGGATGCTGTCCTCCTGGACCGGGCGGAGCCCTAGTCATGCTGTTTTGTGTGGGTAGGGGCTGTGCCCTGTTGAACTCCTCGGTGGTAAGGCTGCACAGCATAAGGTGGCCCTGGTCATGTTTGGAGATGACCCTTGAGGGCCCTTGTCCACTCAGGGTCACTGAACAGGCCCCAGTCAGTGGCCGGTCTCCTAGGTGTGGCGGCATCACGACCACATACTTCATGCCCGACTCCTGCAGGATTTTGTGCATCCGAATGTGGTCATCGTTCACATCTCACAGTCTTGGGGTCACCTTGGAAGGGTCCCACAATAGGAAGGCCGAGGCTCAGGCCACGACTTTGTCTATGCCATGGGCCTTCATGGCGGCCACAATGTTCCGGGCACCCTCGGACATTACCTGTACAGGACATTGCCGGTGCCCAGCAGCATGATGACAGCATCATGCCCAGCCACGGTCTTGTCCACAATTGCTGCCTGCTGATTGTCGCCCACTGCCACGTGGTCCGGCTGTGGCCCCTCTGAGGGCAGCCTGGAGGTGTCTTGCACCAGCACTGTCACCTCATAACCTGCTTGCCCGACCTGCGCCAGGGTGGTGAGCCTGGTTTTGCCGGTTCTTGACGGCCATGCTGCGGGTCACTGGGGCTCAAGGCTGCAGAGTGGCAGGACACGCGGGAACCGACTGGCTGCTGGGTAGTTAGTGCCTCTTAATCCCCTTCACCTTTTTCACCTGTTCCCCCGCTCCCATCCTCTCTGGGATCCTTGTATCTGTAAGCCTGTTTCTGTTTTGTTATATGTGTTCATTTGTTCTGTTTTTTAAATTTCATGTGTAAGTGAAAGCATACAGTATTTGTCTTTTCTGTCTGACTTAATTCATTTAATATAATACCCTCTAGATCCACCCATGTTGTCCAAAATGGCAAGATTTCATATCCCTTTATAGCTGAATAATATTCCATTGCATATATACTTCAAGTCTTTTTTATCCATTTATCTGTCATGGACAATTAGGTTGTTTTCATTTCTTGGCTTTTGTAAATAAGGCTGCAATGAATGATATTGGGCAGTATACATCTTTTTGAATTAGTGTTTTTGTTTTCTTGGGATGAATACTCAGGAGTAGAATTGCTGAATAATATGATAGCATTATTTTGCATTTGAGGGGGAAACTCCATACTGTTTTCTACTTCTTGTATTGATCATTTTATCACTGTATAATGCCCTTCTTTGTTCTTTGCTGTAGACTTTGTTTTAAAGTCTACTTTGTCGTGAGTATTGCTATCCCAGCTTCCTTTTCATTTTCATTTGCACAGATTATCTTTTTCCATCCCCTCACTTTCCGTCCGTGTGTCTTTAGGTCTGAAGTGAGTCTCTTGTAGGCAGCATATGCACGGGTGCTGTTGTTGGGTTTTAATCCAACCAGCCACCCTATGTATTTTGATTAGAGCATTTAGTTCATTGACATTTAAAGTACATATTGACAGTTATACACTTACTGACATTTTGTTATTTGTTTTCCAGTTGTTTTTGTAGTTCTTCTCTGTTCTTTTCTTTTTTCAGTCTCTTCTCTTGTGGTTTGATGATTTTATTTAGTGCTATGCTTATGTGCTTTGCTCTCAATTTTTTGTGTATCTGTTGTAGGTGGATTTCAATTTGTGGATATCATGGGCTTTATATATATATTGATCTATGATTATATGTACTTGTTTTAAACTGATATAGTCATTTAAGTTCAAACACATTCTAAAAGATACACATTTTTATCCCCCCACCCAAGTTTTGTGTTTTTGATGTCATATTTTACATTTTCATGTCTATCCCTTAAATGTTTACTGTAGTTACAGTTGATTTTACAATTTTTGTCTTTTAATTTATTTAAGGGGTAGGTCCATAACCTTTGCTATATATTTGCCTTTACTAGTGGGATATTTTCTTTCCTATAATTTTTTTTTTCATTGAGGTACAGTTGATTTACAATGTTGTGCTATTTTCTGATGTACACCATAGTGATTCAGTTATACATATAGATATTCTTTTTCATATTATTTTTCATTAGAGATTATTAAAAGCTATTGAATATAGTTCCCTGTGCTATATAGTAGCACCTTGTTGTTTATCTGTTCTGTATATAGTAGTTTGTATTGGCTAATCCCAAACTCCTAATTTATCCCTCCTCCCCTTTCCCCTTTGGTAACCATAAATTTGTTTTCTATGTCTGTGAGTCTGTTTCTATTTTGCAAATAATTTCATTTGTGTAATTTTCCTATAAATTCTTACTTCTTATTGTAGCCTTTTCTTTTCCAGTTAAAGAATACCCTTTATTGCTTCTTATAAGGGTATTTTAGTATTGGTAAACTACTTTAGTTTTTCCTTGCCTGAGAAATCCTTCTCTGTCCTTCAATTTTGAGTGATAAAATTGCTGTGTAGTGTATTCTAGATTGTAAGATTTTCTCTTTCAGCTCTTTAAATATATTATGTCACTCCCTTCTGGCCTGAAAGGCTGCTGCAAAAAAATCAGCTGACAGCCATATGGGGGTTCTTTTGTATGTTACTCTATGTATTTCTCTTGCTACCTTTAGATTTCTCTCTATCTTTAACTTTTGCCATTTTAATTATGATACATGTTGGTGTGGGTTGATTCAGGTTCATTTTGTTTACAGCTCATTGCGCTTTCTGCACCTGGGAATTTTCTTTAAGCAGCAGGAAGTTTTCATTCATAATTTTATAAAATATATTCTGTACACCTTTTTTTCTTCCTTCTCTGGGATGCTTATAATGCAAATGTTTGTATGCTTGATGTTGTCCCAGTCGTCCCTTAAACTATTCTCATTTTTTAATTTGTTTTTTCTTTTTGTTGTTCTGATTGGGTGACTTTCATGATTCCATCTTCCGTATCACTTACACATTCTTCTGTATCACCTAGTCTGCTGTTAATTCCATTTAATGTATTTTTCATTTCAATTATTATATTCTTCAGCTTGGAGTGGTTCTTTTTTATATTTCCTAGTTCTTAGTAAAAATTCTCACTGTGTTCATCTATTCTTTTCCCAAGTTCAGTTAGCATTCATATTACTACTGCTGTGAACATTATCTGCTAAAGTATTTATCTCTGTTTCATTAGGTTTTCCTTTTATAGGTTTTTTTTCTTGTTCTTTCATTTAAAACATATTCCACTATCTTCTCATTTTGTTCAAAAATCTCCCATATCTATGAAATTAGGTGAACAGTTACCTATCTCAGTCTTGAAGAGATGTCCTTGTGTGACAGCATCCCTATACAGTCTGCAGGTGACTAATGGCTTTGGTGGGAGAGTTGGATCTGAAGTGAACATGGGTCATATCTTTGCCTAGGATGTACTAGCAGCTACCACATTGGGGAGGTAAGGCTGGAGGAGGAGGGGCTAGAGTCAGAGACATGTGTGAGCCAGGAATTCTCCAGTCTTTAATGGTACTCATCATTCTATTGAGGGTGTTGGGAGGGCCCAAGGTGTTGGATCAGAAGCCCTGAGGATTGCGTCTGAGCTGGTTTCATTACAAGTGTATGCACACTCCTTGGCAATGGCACTTCTATCTTATTGGAGAGCAGTACTAGGAGTGAGAGTGGCTAGAGTGGGTTCCCAGTATGGACTGGGGTGTGTACTAGGTCAGTTGTGAGAAACCAGCTAAAGCCCTAGTCAGTTTTCAGTCTGCTTTCTCTGTTCTTAGGAGTAGGCAAGCATATGTGCATGCTCTTCACAATGGAGTCTTGGTTTCTTACAGTCCTCATGTAAGTCCCTCTGGTTTTTAAACCAGCTAAGGGGACTCATCTTCCCAGTGTCGGACCCCAATATGTGATAGAACCTCTCACTCCCCAATGGAGGAACTGCGAGACTGTAATACCCACCTCCTCTTCGATGACCCTGCTAAGGTGTGGGTCCCAACCTGATCACTTCTCCTCATACCAAACTCCCTATCAATCTTTTTTACAGTCTTGGTTGTTGAAGAGATTTTCTGCAGTTCTCAAGGGTGATTTTGGCAAAAGTTGCTCCATGTATAGATATATTTTGAAGTGTTGGTTGGGGAGGTAAATTCAGCACACTTCTACTATGCCATCTTGATTGCTATTCCATACTGCTTTCCCCAGTGTCTGTACCAATTTACATTTCCACCAATAGTGCGTGAAGTTTCCCTTTTCTATGCAACCTTGCCAACACTTGTTATTTGTTGTTTTTATAATAGCCATTCTGACAGCTGTGAAGTGATCTCATTGTGCTTTTGATTTGCATTTCCCTGATGATTTGTGATAATGAGCATTTCTTCATATGCCCGTTGGCCATCTGTATGTCTTCTTTATAAAAAAATTCTTATTCACGTCCTGGCCAATTATTTAATCAGGTTTGCTTTTTTGATATTGAGTTGTATGAATTCTTTATGTATTTGGACATTAAAACCTTATGAGACATATTCTTTGCAAATAGCTTCTCCCATTTTGTAGATTGCCTCTTAATTTGTTGATGGTTTTCATCACTGTGCAAAAGCTTTTAATTTTGATTTCATCCTATTTCTTTATTTTTCCTTTGGTTTCCATGACTGAAGACAAAGATCCAAAAACAGATTGCTAAGACTGACATTAAAGAGCATATTGCCTACATTTTCTCCTAGAAATTTAATGATTTTCAGGTCTGATATTTAAGTCTTTAATTCATTCTGAGTTTATTTTTGCATATGGTGTGAAAAAATATTCTCTTTTCATTCTTTTACATTTAGCTGTCCAGTTTTCCCCAAACCAATTGTTGAAGAAATGGTCTTTCTTCTATTGTATATTCATGCCTCCTTTGGTGTAGATTAATTGATCAAATGTGCCTGGGCTTATTTCTGGGCTTTCTGTTTTATTGCATTGATATATGTGTTGATTTTTTGCCAGGGCCACACTGTTTTGATTATTATAGCTTTGTAGTATATTTGAAGTCAGTGTGATAGTTCCTGCTTAGTTCTTTCTAAAGATAGCAATGGCTGTTCTGGGTCTTTTTTGGTTCCAAACAATAGTAGGATTATCTGTTCTAGTTCTGTAAAAAAAAATGCCATTGGGATTTTGATAAGAATTGAATTGAATATGTGGATCTCTTTGGGTAGTATGGACATTTTTAACAATATTTATTTTCCAATCTATAAGCACTTGTATATTTCCACTTATTTGTGTATTATTCCATTTCTTTCATCAATGTCTAATAGTTTTCAGAGTATTAGTTTTCACCTCCTTGGTTAAATTTATTCCAAAATGTATTTTATTCATTTGTATGTGATTGTAAATAAAGTTGTTTTCTCAATTTCTATTTCTGGTAAATTATTTTTAGTGTATATAAATACAACAGACTTTTGTATATTAATTTTGTATCCTGCAACTTTACTAAATTTATTTATTAGTTGTAATAGTTTTGGGTAGAGTCTTTCATGTCTTTTATGTGTAGTATCATTTCATATGCAAATAGTTTTACTTCTTCCTTTGGAATTTGAATGTTCTTTATTTATTTTTGTTACCTAATTTCTGTGGTTAGGGTTTCCAATACTTTATCGAACAAAAGTGGAAAAAGTAGATAACCTTGTTGCATCCCAAGATCCTAAGTTTTGATCTGAGAGGAAATGCTTTCAGCTTTTTACCATTGAGTATAATGTTAGCTATGGGTTTGTCATAAATGACCTTGATTATGTTGAGGTATGTTCCCCTTATAAACACTTTACAGAGAGTTTCTATCATGAATAGATGTTGAATTTTGTCAAATGCCTTTTCTGCTTCTATTGAGATGGTCATGCAAAATTTTCCTTTGTTTTGTTAATGTGGTATATTGTGTTAATTGATTTGTGGGTATTGAACCATCCTTGCATGCATGAAATACATCCCACTTAATCATGGTGTATGATCCTATTAATATGTTGTTGAATTTTGTTTCCTAATATTTTGCTTAGGATTTTTCATCTATGTTCATCAGGGATAGTGCTCTGTATTTTTTGTTTGTTTGTTTGTTTGTTTTTTTGTTTGTTTTTTTGTTTTTTTTTGGTAATGTCTTTACCTGGTTTTAGTATTAGGGCAAGTTTGGCCTCATAGAATGAGTTTGGAAATGTTCTTGCCTCTTCAATTTTTTGGAATAGCTTGAAAAGATAGGTATTAACTCTTCTTTGAATGTTTAGTAGAATTTACCTGTGAAGACATCTGGTCTTGTGCCTTTGTTTTTTTTGTTTGTTTGTTTTGTTTTGTTTTGTTTTCATTACTGATTCAATTTTATTAGTGGTAATTGTTTTGTTCATATTTTCTATTTCTTCCTGATTCAGTCTTAGAAAATGTTATCTTTCTAGGAATTTATCCATTTCTTCTTGGTTGTCCAATTTTCTTGATGTATAATTGCTTATAGTAATCTCATATGATTATTTGTATTTCTGTGATATCATTGTAACTTCTCTTTCATTTCTAATTTCATTTTTTGGAGATCTCTCTCTTTTTGAGCTTTATTTTTGGGGCCCTCTCTTCTTCATTTGTTTGGCTAACAATTTTGTTTTATTTATTCTTTCAAAAATCAAGCTCTTAGTTTCATTGATCTTTTCTTTTTTAAAACGTATCTAGTCCATTTGTTTTTACTCTAATATTATTATTTTCTTCTTTCTACCAACTGTGGGTTTTGTTCAAAACCTTTAGGTGTAAAGTTAAGCTGTTTATTTGAGATTTTTCTTGTTTTTTGAGGTAGGGCTGTATCACTATGAAGTTCCTGCTTTGAACTGCTAGATGTTTGGGGGGTCTGTTTCTAAGATGGAAATCTCAAAAGTTGAGGAGCCAGAAGTTGGTTTCAAACTCTTTACCCTTTAGGAAGAAAATGGGAGTTGTGAGTTCCCTTCTGATTATATACTGCTGTGCTGGGTGAGATTTATGATGATGAGAGTGTGTTTCAGCCTTTTCTACCTGAAAGCCTGGGTATTTTCTCATTTGCTTGATATGCAGGAGTCACTCAGCTAGTTTCTGAATTTCTTTCAGAGGGAATTTCTCCATATATAGCTGTTCATTCAGTGTTTTGTGGGGGTAGATGAGTTCAGGAGCTTCCCATGTTGCCATCTTGGACTAGAACCTCAAAAACTTATATTATATGAGTTAAGAGAGTTGACCTTTGTTCCTGGTTCAGTTGCTAACTAGTTATATAGGTTGAAGCATATCACTAAACCCCTTAGTCCATCTTCTCATCTATAAAATAAAATTTGTGAAAGGATTTATATCCAATGTTAAAAATTCTGTGATTTTGAATGATAGAATTTGAACCTAAGAAAATTTTCTTTGTAACTGAAGATATCTTCCACTGGGAATTGGAGCTAACTAAAATAATAAAATTGGAAAAACAAAGGGTAACCTCATAGAATAGCCCAAACATGTTTTTTAAAAAATTAAAGTAGCCTTTGGAAACTCTTAATAGCATATTTATAGAATAAATTTTTGAATTAGTTAAATAAGAAAGTGCAACAATAGGAAGATTTTTGTTAAAGACTATGTAGATGAGTTTCAATCCAAGTTAGATGATTTTGGATACAACCAACTCAATAATAAATAGTAAGAGTTGTAGAAAGGGTTACTTATAAAAAAATTACAAAAAGAGAATGTCACAAAGACTTGCATTGAAGAGTTGTGATCAGCATAAAGGTACAATTGTCTGGAAACAAAACTCAAGAATGCCCAAAGTGCACATAATACACTAGATTAAAAAAAAATTCAACTGTGAGGGTAAGGGACCCTAGATGTGAAACATGGGGTACATTTATCCCATTGGTGTAGCTGGCAAAGTGCATCCCTTGTAGAGTGACTCCAATAATTACTGATTATGGTCAAGTCATTTTAACAAGTCACACTTACAGCCATATCCTTGTTACAAATCTGTGATAATATTAAAATCTCAACAGAGTGGACATAAATTTTCTCACCTTTGTTGAGTAAGTAAATAGCTAAACTTGAAAGGAAGAATTTAATTAAATCCATATTTGATTGTGCCAGCTTTAGAGAGATTATTTTAACTATTACAGTGCTCATTTGTGTGCTCATTGTGTTACTTAAGTTTTTTGAACATTTAGGAGAATGACATTTTAGGCTCATGTTTTTAATTTAAAATACTGAAGAGAATTTGATTAATTAGAAGTTTGAAAATGTTACTTCAGTAATTAAAAACATTTGATTTGTTGTATTATGTGTCTGATCAATTGTGCATTAATTATAAAACTAATAATGATTATTATTCTCATTCTTGAATAATTATAGTTACTAAAACACCATAATAATTAAAAAGCCGTAATAATTGCCAATGCAACCAGCATAGAAGCAGTACTACACCCAAAACTGAATGACTTTAGAACGGCAACAACTATAAAAAATAAATAAAAATTACAGTAATTATAAGGAGGGAATATATATTTAAAATTCTTCCAAAAATAATTGTGAAGAGGATACATTATATTTAACTACTTATTTGAAGCATCCATACAATTACATCTAAGAACAAGTATCATTTGTTCATTGTCGATGCATATAAACATTTAGGTAATTATTGTTAATATATCCTTGTGAAATCTGTGATAAAGTTGGTTGAGAAGGTCATTTTGACAAGATCTAAGAAGAGATTTGGTGGAGAGAAGATACCCTTAAGTTGAAAATTTCCTAATACTTTTCAGTCTTTCTCTTTCAGTTATGACCAAAGGTAGATTTCCCCAATATGCATTCTGTCAACTGACATAATTTAAAAACAAGTAAAGTTATTGATGATGATGATAATGATTGTACTGTTACTAGTTTAGGCCTTGGACTTCTCTGACTGAGTGTCTAAAAGTATCTTTCTTCTAAGATATATAGCTATATTTGCACAAACTTTTGTTTAGCTGAAGACAAGTAGGCAATTTGAAGCCTAGATGTTTGACATTTCAAAGGTGCATAATCCAACCAGACAGGAGTAAAGAAAGGGAAAAACTGAGCTTGTTACATTTACCATTTGTCCTACTTGCATATAGAACTTTATTGTTACTTTGCGTTTATTATGTCTATGCCTTTCAAGTACACTCTGAAGCTAAGTGTACATAACATTAAGTCAAATACAAATTGCTTTCCCTAAACAAATTCATTATAGACAATGGAAAATCAATCCCCAAATGGATTGTGATTTGCTGTTCAGTTTGCTGTGATAGTTACAGCATTGCTGTTGGTGTACAAACACACAGATTATAGCAGGTCATCACATCTTTCTATACACCAACACTCTCCACCTTGTTTGTCTCTTGCAAATGTTCTATTGACTTAAATAGGGCTAAGGAATTTGGGACTATATTTTCTTCTTTGAGTTATGGAATTAGTTATGAAAACATTCACTTCACCAGGAAGGCAAAGAGACTCACTTAGCTATATCTGCAAGTTTAATCATGTGGTTAATTAATGGAAAAGTCAATCAGAAAAAACAATGCAAGAGTTTCCCAAGCCACCCCTATGATATGGAAAACCTGCCAGCAACATCTGGAAAGTTTTGCATGTGGATTTTTACTGGTTTATGCTCCAGTCCTCAGTTCATCTAAATGATATTGCAGTCAAGGATACTCTGTGTTCAGTTCCCAGGCCTCATATTCAACTATAAAGAGAACATGGCACACTCCTTTTATTCACAAGGCCAAGTGGCTGTCCATTTGCCTTATGACATTCAAGGTGTCTATCAGGGAAGCAAAGAAGACTGGTCTTATTCTTGTGGAAATACTTAAAAATATTTAAATACAAACTGATATTTTGTTAGAATTTTGCTTCCATAGGTGACAAGTGGGGATGAAGAAAGAAAAAGTAATAAATTACAAAATATACACATCCTTTGAAGGACAATGAACCATGGTCTTTCTGACTTTCCCTTCCTAAAATACTTGAAGAATATAACTTCAAATTTCCCAGGGAAGTCATACCCAATAACCATTGAGATAAGATCTATTTATTACATGTTTACTTTTTAAATTTATAAACAGAATATCGAGGCCCTAGTATTTCTCTAATTATCAACTTTTATATTGCCAAATCACACCCATTTTTCTATATTATGTCAAAAGTGTATGTTAGTTGGCACAGAAATGGAACTGTGCTGTGCAGATGAATATATCTCACCATCTTTACAAATTATAGATTAAGACCTTTTAGTTTTGATGCATAAAGGTAAAATAATTATAAAATACATTATATCAAGAATAATAATTATTGTTTAGGTAATAATAATTTTCAAAGGGGAATAATCAACTAAAGAAAAGAAATAGAGGATTGGATTTTCCTGAAAAAGGAAATATTTTTCCCCAATGGATTCTGATAGTGAGATTATATGACAACCACAACATATTTGTTATACTTGCTAAAACCACATGATAATCTCAATAGATGCTGAAAAAGCATTTGTTAAAATTCAACACCCATTTATGATAAAAACTCTCACCAAGTGGTTAGAGAAGGAACATATCTCAACATAATAAAAGCTATATATGATAAACCTACAGCCAGCATAGTACTCAAAGGTGAAAAACTCAAACGCTTCCCGTAAAATCTGGGACAAGACAAGGCTGCCCACTATCACCACTCCTATTCAGCATAGTCTTGGAAGCCCTAGCCACAGCAATCAGGCAAAAGAGAGAAATAAAAGGGATCCAAGTTGCAAAAGAAGAGGTAAAAGTGACAATATACACAGATGACATGATACTATATATAGAAAACCCTAAAAGGTCCACACAAAAACTACTAGAGCTGATCGAAGAATTCAGCAAGGTAGTAGGTTACAAGATTAACATACAAAAATCAGTTGCATTTCTTTACACTGATGATAAATCAACAGGAAAAGAAAGCAAAGAAACTATCCCCTTTAAAATAGCACCCAAAGTAATAAAATACCTAGGAATAAATCTAACCAAGGAGATGAAAGAATTATACATCAAAAATTATAAACCATTGATGAAAGAAATTAAAGAAGACTTAAAAAAAGGGAAGGATATCCCATGCTCCTGGATTGGTAGAATCAATATTGTTAAAATGGTCACACTGCTCAAGGCAGTCTACAGATTTAATGCAATCCCTATCAAATTACCTAGGGCATATTTCACAGAACTAGAACAAATCATAATAAAACTTACGTAGAACCATAAAAAACCTAGAATTGCCAAAGCATTACTGAAGAAAATGAAAGAGACTGGAGGAATAACTCTCCAAGACTTCAGGCAATACTATACAGCTACAGTCGTCAAGACAGCATGGTATTGGTACAAAAACAGACATATGGACCAATGGAACAAAATAGAGAGCCCATAAATGAACCCACAAACTTTTGGTCAACTAATCCTCGACAAAGCAGGCAAGAATACACAACGGAATAAAGACAGTCTCTTCAGCAAATGATGTCGGGAAAACTGGACATCAGCATGGAAATCAATGAAGCTAGAACACTCGCTTATACCACACACAAAAATAAACTCAAAATGGATCAAAGTCTTGAACATAAGACAAGATACAATAAACCTCCCAGAAGAAAATATAGGCAAAACATTATATCTCAAAAATGTTCTCCTAGGGCAGTCTACCCAAGCAATAGAAATAAAAGCAAGAATAAACAAATAGGACCTAATTAAACTTACAAGCTTCTGCACAGCAAAGGAAACCATAAGCCAAACAAAACGACAACCTACGGAATGGGAGAACATGTTTGCAAACGACGAAACCAACAAAGGCTTGATCTCCAGAATATATAAGCAGCTCATATGACTTAATAAGAAAAAAACAAACAACCCAATCCAAAAATGGGCAGAAGACCTAAACAAGAAATTCTCCAAGGAAGACATACAAATGACCAGTAGGCATATGAAAAAATGCTCAATATCACTAATTATCAGAGAAACGCAAATCAAAACTACGATGAGGTATCACCTCATACCAGTCAGAACGGCCATCATTCAAAAGTTCACAAATGACAAATGCTGGAGAGGCTGTGGAGAAAAGGGAACCCTCCTACACTGCTGGTGGGAATGTAGTTTGGTGCAGTCACTGTGGAAAACAATATGAAGATTCCTCAACAGACTAGGAATAGACTTACCATATGACCCAGGAATCCCACTCCTGGGCATATATCCAGAAGGATCCCTACTTCAAAAAGACACTTGCCCCCCAGTGTTCATAGCAGCACTATTTACAATAGCCAAGACATGGAAACAGCCTATATGTCCATCAACAGGTGACTGGATAAAGAAGATGTGGTATATTTACACAATGGAATGCTATTCAGCCATAAAAACCAGCAACATAATGCCATTTGCAGCAACATGGGTGTCCCTGGAGAATGTCATTCTAAGTGAAGTAAGCCAGAAAGAGAAAGAAAAAATACCATATGAGATTGCTCATATGTGGAATCAAAAAACAAAAAATGAACATAAATACAAAACAGAAACATACTCATAGACATAGAATACAAACTTGTGGTTGCAAAGGGGGAGTGGAGTGGGAAGGGACAGATTGGGGGTTCAAAATTTGTAGATACTGACTGGCATATGTAGAATAGATAAACAAGATTATACTGTATAGCACAGGAAAATATATACAAGATCTAGTGATAGCACACAGAAAAAAAATGTGACAATGAATATATGTAAGTTCATGTATAACTGAAAAATTGTGCTCTACAATGGAATTTGACACAGCACTGTAAAATGACTATAACTCAATAAAAAAATGTTAAAATACAATAGTGAAAGTCAGGTCCTTGGAGTTTACAAAGCATAGAAACTCAGAGGGCCTTTGGCTGTTACTTGTTGGTGGCTAATTGTCCCATTACGCAGCAATGATGTTCTTCAAATATTCTTGATATTCCTAATTGATTATTTCTTTATGTACTTTTAAAAATTCTACAAATCAATTAAAATATTAGTTGTTAGATTATCTAGGAAAAATTTTTGTATAAAAATTTTATTATCTAGAGTACATAGGTTTGATAAAAAGTCTTGCTCCGGGAAGTGCCTTACAAAAAGTCAGAGGCCACCTGGAAGCCTTGAACTCACATTAAGGTTTGAAATTCATCTCAGTTCTCTTTGTAAGGAATTAAAAGTTTCACCGAAGTCAGTTCTGCCTTGAAGATATCAAACTAATTTTCCAGTAACCCTCTAAAACTTCTATCTTTATTCAAACTGTTTAATATTTGATTATCACTCAATTGCTTTCTGTCCTAAAACTTCACATGCAAAAAGAATACAACACAGACATTTTATTGAAAGTTTAATATTTCAAAACAGATTATAATAGGATATAATTTATTAGTTCTGATTAACATTTTTGAAGTGTCTGACATTCACAATGAACGAGTGCTAATGATACAAAAACGGACATACACGTTCCTATATTTAAGAGACATCTTGGAATTTATTTTAAATAGACATATAAATATAATTTTAGTAGACTATATAGGATGTAATATAGAGGAGAAAAGATCCAAAGATTTGGATTAATTGCATTATACACACACATACATTCATTCATTCAATAATACAAGAATACATTAATGGAAGGTTTAAGCAATATTATGTATTTTCAGGTTAACATTGTAAATAGCATTATAGTTTCTACCTCTTAGGTTTCAGTGAAAGGAAATCAACAGGAGGCTCAGCGAAGATTTCCATTTCAGTTTTAAAGGCAAAAAATCATGCTGCAGGGTCTTACCTGAGAGTAAGTTATTTGTTCTGGGAATTCTTCTCTTACTAGTTTCAAATAGACGTGATACAAACTTCTCTTAGACATCTTTGAGAATCTCTCCTACTTCTTGGGTAGGTTTCAGATATCTTTTAAAACACTAGTAGTAAAAAGAGAGTATGTTTCACATGTGACTGCAAATAACTTTGAATCCCAGAAGTGACTATCCATGCTTTCATATAATCAATAGAGCCTTCCTCACACAATGATGATAGCCGTCAGGGTCCTCCTGACTCAATAATCTCTTTACATTTTATTATAATAAAAATCCAGATTCACAAGCCTAACGGCAAAAAAAAAAAAAAATCCCTTCATCACACTACCGTTGAAAGTGTCTACAGGAGTTGAGCTGAGGTCACTTTCCTGGGATCACTAGTCCATCTGAGTCACAGCCAACCCCAAGCCAACCCCAAATGTGGGTTTACTTTATGACAAGCTTGACTTGATAGAGATTGTTACAACTCATATCCTTTACAATCTATTTAACTGTTATGTAACCTAAGTACGAGGATGGTAGAAAACAGTTTAAAGCATTTTCCTTCTAGCAAAATCAAAGAGGACAAAGCACTTCCTTTAGCCATTTTGACTTTATTAAGAGCACTCTGAGTGTGCTTGAAATGATAGAAATGCCACTTCTTATGGCATTTATTTCATTGAACAATATGAGGTGAATATAAATTTCGGAACTAAATCTCTCAAAAACACTTACTTCCTTTGTAAGTACACAATGCAATTTCTTTTTGCACTTATGTTGAGGGTATGTAGTTATCAATCTGAAAGAAAAATGTACAGGATTGCTGTAGACTAGAAAAGATTTATAGGATGAGCTCACTTTAAAAGGAGTTAGATTTATGAGTTTTCTTGAGAGACGGAGTACTTCCTTTATTTACTCAGAGGGACAAAAACAACCAAGTGCTCCATAATACTAGACTAAGATCACCAATGGGAAAACAGTAGCTATAGTAAAGATGCACTTTCCTGCATCAAATAAAACATCCATATATGATGAAAAAAATTACGTCTTAGGAAATGAAATTAGAAGCCCCAAGGGACTCAGAAATATATACACTAGAAATTGAATATCACATTACACAGGCCTTCATATTAGGCCTTGTCCACAGAAAAATATCTTGCAACAGCAATTTTATTAAAACACATTAAAATAAAATTATGGTCTAAACATGAAATATAATAATAAATGCTATCTGTGAATATATCAAAAGATACATCCTACTAACCATGAACTAATTTATGAGCTTTTTTCCTCTCAGAGAAAATAAAATACATGCATTCCCAGCTAGCATGAAGTAGGAGACCTATATAAGTAAAGTTATCATTTCATACATATTTTTGGAGACATTATGAAAGTTGATTCTGGCCCAAAGGAAAGATATGTGCTGTTGATATTACTGTATATGTGAGTTGGTGGAGCAGATACTTTATAGTGGCTTTTAAAACCAAATTCTAGTTGAAGGATCTACCACTCACTGGCTGGCTGATGCACACGGCAGCAATACAGCAGCTCTCCTCAATGACCAAGGAAGCCAGGAACTGGTTGGGCCTTGCTGCTTGTAATCAGAGAATTCGCTTTCATCAATTTTACTCAAAGCCACTGATATTTACTTTGTAAGTCTTGGTGCTAGCACTTTTGAGAACGTGTGCAATCATTGACAGCTAATTCATGACTGCTGCCTTAGACAAAAACAATTAGAAGATGCCATTGACCTTAAGATGTATCTCAGTTTGTGATTGTAACATATGAAAACTATATGTAACATAAAGGAGTATAGCATACTGTTTACTGACATCAATCTGGAAGATTTACTTTCACAATGTATCCATATATCAAATCACCATGTTGTGAACTTCAAATATCTCACAAGTTTATTTGTCAATTATACCTCAATAAAACTGAAAAAAATCTTCAGAATTTTATATTTTCCATTGGATTATCTTTCAAAAAGTGTTTTTCCTTTTTAAACAACTGAAAGACATCAAGCACATAAACAAATTTCATTTTCCTAACAAAACAAATTTTTACATTATTTCTCCCATGTGTTAACTATGACAATATTCTTTTCCTAAATTGTTTTTTAGTTCAGGAATTGCAACAGAAAGTTTCAACAGTTTGAAAGTTGAGAATTATTTTGTTCCTTAAAAGGAAAAATAGATTTCATTTTACAAAGACAGATTGTCCTCTTAATTGAAAAAAACAAAACAAAACAAAACAAATCAAAAAAAAAACTAAGGATCTACTTCCCCACAAAGAGAATGTTTGGAATCTAAGATGTACATTTGGGTGATTTCACCAGGATATTTCCAAGAGTTAGTCAAAATCAGACCATTCAAACTTGTGGTTGCCAAAGGGGCGGAGGGTGGGAAGGGATAGACTGGGATTTCAAAATTGTAGAATAGATAAGCAAGATTATACAGTATAGCACAAGGAAATATATACAAAATCTTATGGTAGCTCATGGAGAAAAAAATGTGACAATGAATATATATATGTTCATGTATAACTGAAAAATTGTGCTCCACACTGGAATTTCATACAACATTGTAAAATGATTATAAATCAATAAAAAATGTTAAAAAAAAAATCAGAGCACTCAAAGCACAATGAATTCCCTAAAGTAAATCATGTATTTAGTTATTTGAAGGTATCTGTGTATGACATGCAGCATTTCAGAGATTAATGAAACTGACTATAAAAACAAATACATAGTCCTAAAATATGACTCTTAATTTTCATGATTAAAAATGTGTTTTTATTTCTTTCTTGGGCCACTTTGGAGCTCTTTCACTATTAAAACTATGTTAGCTCTCTAGATGTGATTAATCTGCAAGTCAAAGAGTAGCTCCTTTATTAAAGAAGGATTCTGCTAGCCAAGGCCAGCCCACCTGCATGGCTCTAAGTTAACATCATCGAAAGCAATTCACTGTCCTGCACTTCTCTGCACATGGAGGTTGTTTCTGAGTCTATTAAGCTCACTAAATCTCTTTTTTTTTTTTCCAAGTTAAGTGGGCAAGATTCTCAACTTTGCAACATATACAACATCTTTCAATTGTCAGAAAAATCACTTCATATCTATTTTGAGCCTATCTTATGTTAAGGTAGTGGCTAGAAGGGATGGGGAGGGGAGTATGTACCTCTAGTTCAAGCCATTGGTTCACAAAAATAAAGCCTTGAGATCCTTCATTTGTATCTCATGTCTTCTTCCAGTTCCTGTTCTTTCCTTGCTGCTTCTTGGACATAGCTTTGGGGATATAGTGATCTCTCAGCTCCTTTGATGTCATCCTAAGATAATGAAATCTTCTGTACCCTATGCCTAAATGAAGAATATAAAGATTTCTCTTTTGGAAGAGGGAGTAGCTTGCTGCTTTTTACAGAATTTGCCCAAGAAGCTGAACAAAAAAATCTTATGTAGCCCATTAATCTTGTTGTGCTAATCTTTTCATCTCTCCTGATACTAAATATCTATCATAATCTCCTAAAAGATCCACCAAACTCATTTCTAATTTCCTGCCTTCCTCCCATTCATTATTCCTGTCCCTTCATCTCTTTTCTTTCCTCTCCATTTTTCCCTGTCCTTCCTCCCTCTCTCCCTCCCTCCCTTCTTTCTTTCCTTTCTATCTTCCTTCCTTCCTTCCTACCATTTTTCTGAATGAACACATTTCTTGCCTAAGATAATTAATATAAAGCCTATTAGCTTCTTGAAGAATGTGTGTAAAGAATAGAAAATTTTAAGAAAAATGGGCTCCTGGTTGATTTCATCTAAATATTAGCCTGCCACATCTGTGCTATTACACAGTCCAGAATTAAATCCTGAGTAAGAGGACTTGGGAACAACTCATAAAATAATGAAACTTACTCAAATAGATGATCCTAATTACTTCATTTTTGTTCTTCTTTCTTAGAAAAGATATAATGTCCATGGACCTAGAATGGCTGTGATTGGAAGTAAAAAATGTGAAAAACAAAAGGAGGGAAAAAATAGAAGTATATGCACAGGTAAAGAATAGTAAGAGAGTTTGAAAGATGCTTATGTAGAATATGGTTGTTATGTGGCTGAGGAATGTGTTAAACCTGCAGAAACTCAGTCATACTTTTTTTTCCAGATTCCAGACCTAAAAGTGAGCCTAACCTATAAATCCTTGTCTTTACTTCCCCAAGTGTATCCTCCAGGATGGCCTGAACTCTCTAAGCAGTCAATGTATTCTGTGTGTTTTGCTATGTGGGGGACCAGATTTGAAAAGTTCACCCTTTTCATTCTGATTGCTCTTTGTGGACGCTTCTTCCTTTGACTCTACAGAGAATATGTCATATAATGTCATTCTGGACACTTTTAATAAATTAATGGTAGTCAAGTTCACACAAAAGAGAGAAGCCAAAAAGACAGGCATAGAGGAATCTAGGGGAATAAGGTAGAAATACTTACATGACTAGTCTCCCTTCGATTTTATGGTGGAATTTTTATAGTTAATCAATTTAGTTATTCATTAAACATATATTTAACATACATTTAAAACCCACTGTGTGACCAGTATGTTTTCAAATGCTAAAACTTGGAAAATTGGCCCCAGAAGTCAAAAGGATCTGGTTCAAAATCTTAGAAGCTATGTATATGCATATAAGTGATTCTTCATCTATAAAATAACAGTATCTCCCACTTTTTAGAGTTACTTTGAAGATTAAATAAGAGAAAGCACTTAATGCTTATGAGAGTGCTTGATTTATAAAGGATGTGTCAGAATTACTAAGTTCAGTTTACCATACCCCATCTCAGACAGAAGAGACTCAGTCTTTGTTCAGAGTTAGGGAAATACTCCAAGAGATCAGAAAAGGCTCCATAAAATGAATTATTTTTAAGCAGAGTCTCTGTTGTGTTTATTCAGATTTTTAAATCAATTTTATTTTACTTTTATAAAATAGCTTTCTGATTATTAGAAAATTGTATATTAGAAAATTATATACGCCCAGTGTAAAAAAGTCAAGTATCAGAGCTAATATTTATTGAGGGTAAATTAAGTGCTTGGTTGCATGTCTTAATCTTTGCTACAGCACCAGGTTTTGAAACTGATTCTGTTATTGAATTTTCAAAACAATCCTATGAGCTAAGTTTTATTATTATTTTAACGTGAGAGATGAAAAATCTGAAGCACAAAATGGTTACATTAATAGTCCTGGGATACGGAGTTGTGATGCCAAGTGCCTGACAGCAAAAATCAGCAAAATTCTACTACAGAGAAATAACCACTGACAGTATGTCAGCTAATTCTGCGCTTAGATTAAACTGCCGTGGCATGTACGTGGAATAGTGTGTAAATGAACTGTTCTTATAATGAAGATCTCTCTTCTGCCTTTTTCTCTCAGTAGCATTTTTCAAAAGTAACTTTAATTTGAATAGTTACAGGTACACAATCTTATTTTTAGTAGCTGCATCATATTCCATTGTACATGTCACTCATTTTTTTAAACCAGTTTTCTGATGATGTAAAGTTGTTTCCAAACTTTCACTTTTGTGGGAAACATGAGTCACTAACCTTATGACAATATTTTTTTCTTCACCATTTCTAAGATAAGTAGATTTGCTGAATCAAGGGTTTGAATTTTACTGATAACATATTGACAACTATCCAGTAGAGCACTAGAACTGATTTACAAGATCATTTCACAATGTTCATTCTCTGTATCTTGACCAAATCTCTATATTTATAATTATACATATATGCATATATATGTATATAATCTAAGTAATCTCTATAATTATAATAAATCCTATAGTCAATGAAGAAAAGTCTGTTATGTTAACCTGAATCTCCTCAGGATTAATCACTTTGAACATTTTTCAGTGTGATAAGAGACTTTCAGTGTATTTCATTTATAGTAGTTTTTAGTTTATTAGAGATTAAATTTTTCCTGTAGAAATTGCATTTGCAAATATATTTTATCCCTTTTATTTTCAACACTGTTTAAGTTGTTTGTACAGGTGTTTAAAATGTTGTGTGTTAAAATATATCATTATTTACTTTTCTGATTTCTATTTTCCATATTATAAATGAACATGCTTTCCTTAAAACATTATGACAAAAGTTGATCCATGCTTTATTTTAGTACTTTTGTTGCTTTATTTACTAGATCTCAATATTTGATAAATCTGGGATTATTTTTTGGTAAAATATATGAAGTAGCAATTCACATTAACATTTCCCATTAATGATAAACCAGTTGTCTCAATCACATTTATGAAATGGTCATATTTTCCTCACTGATTAAAAATGACAACTCTGTGCTTACTACATTTCTACCTATGTTTGGAATAGACTTTTATTCTGTTTTATTGATACATTTGTCTAGTCCTAGTTCTATTAATAAGAAACTCCATCCCTGCCTTCAACCATTATTCTTTATTAGTTAAGGATATTTTGACTCTGTTTTCCAAATGAAATAATATGTATATGTTTACCACATACAAAATATTTCCTTTTACCCTTTTTATGTTTAACATACAATTTGTACTTGAGTAAATATCATATTTAAAACATAGAGTCTTCTGCAATAACATTTGTGGAATTTTTCAAATTTATTCAACATTTCTTGAATATTGTTCAGCAGAATTTTACTTTTTTAAAAAATAGAGATCTTACACATTTCTTACAAGTTTTATTCACCAAGTCTCTTTACATCAGACCAGGATGGAGGTTTGGATTGGAAGGTGATAAAGGGAACATTCTAAATTGAAGAAACAAAGACATAGAACTAGGCACAAATACATAAAACAAATATGTTGTAAGACAGTATAGGACCTTCAAACTAATAGGCATGATTGCTGGACTGATCAGTTAAAGGAGCACTTATTTTTTTCCCTGACTGTGACTGTACATTAAGGGCATGTGATATTGTGATTTACAATAAGAAATATATATTTGGTTTTTGTCCCCTTTTCTGGCATGGAATTCCTAATAAAATGTTTGGAATTTCAGAAGTAATAAAAACTTAAAAATGTTTTTGTCATGTTAATAGGGTGACTTTTGGACCTAACCTAAGGATGGGTGATAGTTGCCAGGGGTACCAACCATGTGATTGGAGGACTGGACCTTTCACTCCCACCATCCCTCCTCCCCACCCCTCCTCCTCCTCCTCGCCCTCCTTCTCCTCCTAGGAGGTGAAAGGTGCTGGAGGTTGAATCAATATGATTTAATCAATCATGTCTATGTCATGTAATGTTGACTTTAAATAAATGGACCTCCAGATTTATCTCCAAGAAAAATGGGTTTATTCAGGATCAGCAGATAATTGTAATTCAGGATCTGCAGCCATGAATATGGCAGAGATGATAGCTTACACAATGAAACTGAAATTTTAAGGAATTATTTAAAAGAAAATCAGATGCCAGGCTTTTAAAGATAAGCTCTTGGATTTTTGAAACTGCAAGCAATATTGTGTGTGACTATGCATAAAGTCTGGGCATTATTTTAGCACATATTTCATGCTAAAAGACTTCAATGTACACTGACAGCTCTTGGTAATACATTCTGGGATAAATATAAATCTAGGTACTTATATTTTTAAATCTTGCCAAAGTCAACAAAAGTGAATGAAATACTCTATAGCAAGGCATTTTCTAATTGTTTTCCAAAAATCATTTATGCAGAAACAAAACACTGCCAGAGGAATTTCAAAATAAAAAGGCTTTTTAAAAGTTTTAAATATAAGAATACATCTAAATAAAAAAATATGATAAACACAGCTATTCTTACCCATTCTCAGTCCAAACCTATTTCTAATCCAAAAGACTTTGCTTATTTTTTCAAGGTGAGCATAAATATGCATGCAAAATGCAAAAGACCTTGATATTTTACAAATTTTGACCTTTTTGAGTATGCCTCATGAATTTATTCTCCTATCTTGCCATTGGAGTTCACTTTCTCATATCTTGAGTCCATGTATTTACTGACGGTTTAAATTAGTTACCAACACCTCTCCATAAGAGGGTATTTCTGTCTGCCTTTGTCTATAATTGACTTTATAACTTTTTTCTTCATTCTAGAATAAATTAGTAGTGCTTCTCTGAGCACACTTTACTCTCTGAATCACATTGGAAACGAGTTTCTAAGCTTGGTGCCCTGAAGTATAGAGAAGCCTTTCACACCCTCCGATGTAATTCTAAATTTTAGTTTTTTAATTTTGTTTTGTTTTGGCTTTTTGTTTGCTTGTTTGTTTTAACAAGCACTTTAATATCAGAAAAATATGTTTAGTTGGATCCTGTCACATATCATTACATGAAGTCAGGGAAATAAAGGCTTTGAGAATTTCACAAAAGCTTTCCTTATATGTCAGCATAGCAAATAAAATAATGACACAATAGAATTCTGCAAAATGTTGCCATTATTATTATTAATAATCACATTACTGTCCAAAGATGTTCTCCTTAGAATTATTTCTCAGTCAATAAACAAGTTATATCATTAATCAATAAGAACAAAAAAAGAAAGTAACATTGTGATTTTATGATGGGCTTGGAGCAGAAAACTGAAAACTCCACATTGAGGATCCATGAACCTAACCATGGGAGAGTCTTAGAAATAACCAAGGATTCTGTAGGCAAGTGTCTAAATCCCACAGAATGAATAAAAATGTGATTTTATTGTTTTGGACACTGGCTGGTAAACCTGAGTATTGTGTCTATGTGATAATGCTATCAATTTCAAACTTTTCTAAATAACACTAATATTGCCATCATTATAATTGGACAAGGTGAACACCAGTTTGAAGGTAAGTCTCTGAAAAAGCACCTAAAATGATATTTTCTTATTAATAAGTATGATTCTGTTACTTAAAGAAAACGATAGAAATAAAAAAGGAGGAGAGGGAGGAAAATTAACATGGAGACATATTTTATTTGTTTTGCTAGCCACTTTCACTCGCATGGGAAAGTGTACTGACTTCACAATAAACCTGCAAATCTTCATAATATTTTAGATAATGAACTCACAAGGATGTCTCATAAAGCTGGTTTTTAATAGAGCCAAGTTCCTATAACAGTAAAGCCAGTGCCCTTTCCACCACACCATGTCATTGGGGCTGGGAGGCCTTGCTCCATCAGTCTTGTTCATTTCTGGAAATTTGTAAAAAGTTAATTAACTGGAAAACTCAGTTACGTAGAGTTGGGAGACCAGAAGTGAGCCCTCTCATTACCTATGAAGATAGCAGAGAGCAACAGGAGAAACAACTTTCCTTTTCTTTCCTTGCAAAAACTCAGTCAACGAGAGACAGTAACAACTCAGCCAATGAAAAGCTGCGGACTCTGCTTATAGCCCTCCCAACTTCCTTTTCCTCTCTAGGAAATAGTTCTCCCCATTTTAGCTGGGGGTTTGCATGTGGCTTGATGTGGTGGCAGGCCCCAGATTGCAATTCTCTGATGATCCTGAAAAAATCCATCTTTGCTAGAGAAATATCTGACAGTCTATTTGTTTTAGGCCAACAAGTCTAAAGCAAATGTCAGTTATCATAGGAGGTAATTATTTCAATAAAAATCATGTGACTAAAACTGTCTTGCTAATGTAATATGTTTATCTCCATGTAGATAATATTTCCTCATATAGTGATGGTATATAACCTTAAAAAATGTATGAATTCAGTAAAATTTTTAAAAATCTTACGGAAGACCAAAATATATGATTTCAAAATTACAATAAAACTCTTCACACATGTTTTAAGTTTACTTCATTTGGAAACTATCATTTAGAAATTATTTAATTAACAGACTTTCTTGAAATAACTTAGGAACTTTTGGTGGGATGTGAGGAAGAGCACCAGACTAACATGATAAAATTTACACTAACTTTTTTTGCCATATATTACTTTTTCAGGCACTTAAAAGTCCTAGAAAATATAAATTAATCATAATTAGTCTTTTCCCTTTATTTTAAAATATCAGAGAAACAGCTTTTTTCTTCAGTGGAGAATTAAATGAGATAGCTCTTGCTTTATTCTAACACCCTTTACTTTCAAATTTCATATTAATCATTAGTACTATGTTTCTGCATGCTATTGTTTTTCTGTATTCTCTGGTACAATATCATTTCACTCCTCAATCAGTAAGTATGTTATTAAAGATAAAACAGTATGTTTCTGTGTGTTTTGAATCTGTGTGTGTATTAAGGAACGTGCTTACATATGTTATAATCAGATTGATAAATCAGGAGCTAACAATACATTGAAATTTAGTTACTTGATTCATACAACAAATTTTAAGTTAGCACTATTATATAACAGATACTAGATTTGTTGCAGAGGTTATAACAGTGAATTAAGTACTTAGAGGCCTTGCTAACTGAAGCTTAAAATCTAGCCTGGGAGGTGGTTGTGCAAGGAAAATTGTACTAATACAAAAAAAATGACAAATTTTGCTACATGATGGGTACCATGAAGAAAAAGTAACCACCAGTTTGCTCAAAATAGATCTGGTTTATTCCTCTTGTGCTTACATGTATATATCATATATATTTCTCCTCATTCCATATTTTATATATTTCTAATTTCTCTTTTTCTTAATTAGAGTAGCTAGTGATTTTTATAGATATGGTAGGTTATTTATTATTTCTGAGTGCTTTGTTTTCTACTCATAACATATATATGTTTTATTTATATAATATGATATATATGATATATCACATATATAATATTTATATATATTTTTCTGAGCACTGCCTTTTGCTTTTTAAATATGTAAAAGTTCAAAGATGTCATGAGGCAAGTCATTGAATTCCCTTCCACAAAGCAACAACTATGCTCTCTCTTCTATAGTTCTCTTTTCCAGGTGACATTGGGAGTACAGCAAGATTTCACTTTGATAAATTTAGGTACCAAGAAAATCCATAATGTAATTCAGCAGCAGTGCTCAATATATAAGAAACTATTTCCAAACAAGACACCAAACATAAAACTTGCTTTGGAAAATTTAAGTCTCATTTAGGTCCAAAAATATCAGCTGAAATGTGATACACTATATCGTGATTTCCTTTTTTACTTTTAGTTATGTTTATTCCTTTACAACTTTTCATAACCTGTGAAATTAACCAGGTCAATAACATAAAAGTCAATGTTAATGATCCACTCTTCTTAGTCATTGGCATTCATTCTATTACTTACAAACTTCCACTTCTCTCATCTTATTACATTTAGAGTAAATACACACAACCTTGCCTCCAATGTCATCACCCTAGTATAAGTCATCAATTCTGGCCTGGGTAGTTGGAATAAGTCCTTGTTTGTATCCTTGAATTCACATTTGTAGTTCTCAAAGCATTCTTGCACAGTAGCCAATATGATCTTTATAAACATAAATCTGATAATGGGACTCCAAATTAAAACATCTCTATGGTAAAATTCCTGGAAGATATCACATGGGGAAATCTAGATGACCTCGGGTCTGACTATGACTTTTCGATACAATACAAAAGGCATGAGCCATGAAACACATAACTGATAAACTGCACTTCATTAAAATTGAAAATTTCTTCTCTGCAAGAGACAATGCCAAGAGAATGAGAAGAAAAACCACAGACTGGGAAAATATTTGCAAAAGATATATTTGATAAAGAACTGTTATACTAAATATACAAAGAACTGTTAAAACTCCACAATAAAAAAGCAGCCTGAATCATAAATGGACCTTGACATACACCTCATCAAAGAAGATATACAGATGGCCATAAGCAAGTGAAAAGATGCTCCATGTCATATGCCATCAGGGAAATGCAAATCAAAACAACAAGATACCACTACATATCATTAGAATGGCCAAAACCTGGAAAACTGACAAAACCAAATGCTAGTGAGGATGTGGAGCAACAGAAACTCTCATTCATTGCTGGTGAAAATGCAAATGTTTCAGCCACTTTAGAAGAGAGTTTGGTTATTTCTTATAAAATTAAATATACTCTTAGCATATGACTCAGCAATCATTCTTTGTGGTAATTATCCCAAAGGAGTTGAAACTTATATCCACACAAAAGTTGCACATGAATGTTAATAGCAGCTTTATTCATAATTGCCAAAACTTGGAAGCAACGAAGATGTCTTTCAGTAAGTGAATAGATAAATAAACTGTGGTACATCTAGGCAACAGAATATTATTCAGTACTGAAAAAAAGAGTTATCAAGCTGTGAAAAGACATAGCAGAAACTCAAATGCATATTACTAAGTGAAAGAAGCCATCTATAAAGGCTACATATTATGTGATTCCAACTATACGACATTCTGGAAAAGGCAAAACTATGGAGACAACAAAAAGGCAGTGGTTTCTGATGTCTGAGGGAGTAGAGAGCTGAATAGAAAAAGCTCAAAAAGGATTTTAAGGCAGTGAAAATACTCTGTGTGATACCATAACGATGTATACATATCATTATAAGTTCATCCAAACCTTAGAATGTACAACATCAAGAGTGAACAGTAACATAAACAGTAGTCTCTGAGTGAATATGATGTGTCAATGTGAGTTCACCAAAGTACCACTCTGCTGGGGAATGTTGATAATGGGGGATGCTGTGCATGTGTCAGGGAAGGATGTATACTGGAAATCTCTGTACCTTCCCCTCATTCTTGCTATGAATCTAAAACTGCTCTTAAAAATTAAGTCAACAACACACAATCTCCATGGCTTTACATTCTCCTAAAGATAATTCTGAAATCATTAACATCAACTGTAGGTCCTTATGGTGAATAGAGTTCCACCTATAGAACTAATTTCATTTTACTCCACCTTTGCCTCTCTTAATTTGGTCCTTTTATTAAGGTCTCATACATGCCAACCTCTTTTTCCATCTGGCAATCCTGTGCATGTGGTTCATTTTGCCTAGAATATCTATATGTTTATCTCTTTCTCCTTTACCAGGTATCAATCTTTGTGTCATTTTTCTCAAGAGAGGCATAAAATAACCATTCAATATGTGGGATCTGTTTCTTTCCTCTAATTTAACATAAGTTGTAATAACACATTTTTGATATATATATATCTCTCCATTAGTATAGCATTAGCCCCATTTGGCAAGAATTGTTTGTTTATTTATCAATGTATGTCCAGAAATTCCTAGCATAGCGACTAGCCCATAGTCACTCAAAAATGTTGCTTTTGACTAACTGATTGAATATTACTTTACTGTTAGTAAATTTCTTTCATATCATTGCCTTATATTGTCTTTATAGCAGTCATGGCTGGCAGGTTAGCTTTATTCATATATTGCAGATAAAAAAGCTAAATATTAGAAAGCATTCTAAATCCGAGAGTAATATAAATTCAGAAGGTAAGATATTTACATTTACATTCCCCATTAATTTCATTGGTATATGTTCATTTGTATTTCTGTGAAGAACTATTAAATTGGACAAGTCAAGAAATCTATGACAATCATTGGTTGAGCTGTCTATAAAATTTTTTAAACATTTTTATTGATTTATAATCATTTTACAATGTTGTGTCAAATTCCAGTGTTCATCACAATTTTTCAGTTATACATGAACATATATATATTCATTGCCACATTTTTTTCTCTGTGAGCTACCATAAGATTTTGTGTATATTTCCCTGTGCTATACGGTATAATCTTGTTTATCTATTGTACAATTTTGAAATCCCATCTATCCCTTCCCACCCTCTGTCCCCTTGGCAGCCACAAGTTTGTATTCTATGTCTATGAGTCTATTTCTGTTTTGTATTTACACTTTTTTGTTGTTGTTGTTTTTGTTTTTGTTTTTGTTTTTGTTTTTTAGATTCCACATATGAGCGATCTCGTATGGCATTTTTCTTTCTCTTTCTGGCTTACTTCGCTTAGAATGATATTCTCCAGGAGCATTCATGTTGCTGCAAATAGTGTTACGTTGTTGGTTTTTATGGCTGAGTAGTATTCCATTGCATAAATATACCACACCATCTTTATCCAGTCACCTGTTGATGGACATTTAGGCTGTTTCCATGTTTTGGCTATTGTAAATAGTGCTGCAATGAATATTGGGGTGCCGGTGTCATCCTGAAGTAGGATTTCCTTCTGGATACAAGCCCAGGAGTGGGATTCCTGGGTCATATGGTAAGTCTATTCCTAGTCTTTTGAGGAATCTCCACAGTTTTCCATAGTGGCTGCACCAAACTGCATTCCCACCAGCAGTGTAGGCGTGTTCGCCTTTCTCCGCAGCCTCATCCAGCATTTGTCATTTGTGGACTTTTGAATGATGGCCATTCTGACTGGTGTGAGGTGATACCTCATTGTAGTTTTGATTTGCATTTCTCTGATGACTAGTGATATTGAGCATTTTTTCATGTGCCTATTGATCATTTGTATGTCTTCCTTGGAGAATTGCTTGTTTAGGTCTTCTGCCCATTTTTGGATTGGGTTGTTTATTTTTTTCTTATTGAGTCATGTGAGCTGCTTATATATTCTGGAGATAAAGCCTTTGTTGGTTTCATTTGCAAAAATTTTCTCCCATTCTGTAGGTTATCTTCTTGTTTTACTTATGGTTTCCTTTGCTGTGTAGAAGCTTGTAAGTTTCATTAGGTCCCATTTGTTTATTCTTGCTTTTATTTCTTCTAGGAGAAAATTTTTGAGATGTATGTCAGATAATGTTTTCCCTATGTTTTCCTCTAGGAGGTTTATTGTATCTTGTCTTATGTTTAAGTCTTTGATCCATCTTGAGTTTATTTTGGTGTATGGTGTAAGGGAGTGTTCTAACTTCATTGTTTTGCATGCTGCTGTCCAGTTTACCAACACCATTTGCTGAAGAGACTGTCTTTATTCCATTGTATATTCTTGCCTCCTTTGTGGAAGATTAGTTGACCAAAAGTTTGTGGGTTCATTTCTGGGCTCTGGGCTCTCTATTTTGTTCCATTGGTCCATATGTCTGTTTTTGTACCAATACCATGCTGTCTTAATTACTGTAGCTCTATAGTGTTGTGTGAAGTCTTGGAGAGTTATTCCTCTAGCCTCTTTCCTTCTCTTCAGTAATTCTTTGGCAATTCTAGGTCTTTGATGGTTCCATATAAATTTTATTATGATTTGTTCTAGTTCTGTGAAATATGTCCTGGGTAATTTGATAGGGATTGCATTAAATCTGTAGATTGCCTTGGGCAGTGTGACCATTTTAACAATATTGATTCTTCCAATACAGGAGCATGGGATATCTTTCCATTTTTTAAAGTCTTCTTTAATTTCCTTCTACAATGGTTTATAGTTTTTGGTGTATAATTCTTTCACCTCCTTGGTTAGATTTATTCCCAGATATTTTATTACTTTGGGTGCTATTTTAAAGGGGATTGTTTCTTTACTTTCTTTTTCTGTTGATTCATCGTTAGTGTAAAGAAATGCAACTGATTTTTGAACGTTAGTAGCTTTTGTGTGGACCTTTTAGGGTCTTCTATATATAGTAACATGTCATCAGCATATAGTGACACTTTCACCTCTTCTTTTCCAATTTGGATCCCTTTTATTTTTCTCTCTTGCCTGATTGCTGTGGCTAGGACTTCCAGGACTATGTTGAATAGGAGTGGTAATAGTGAGCAGCCTTGTCTTGTCCCAGATTTTAGTGGGAAGCTTTTGAGTTTTTCACCAGTTGAGTACTATGGTGGCTGTAGGTTTGTCATGTATAGCTTTTATTATGTTGAGATATGTTCCCTCTATACCCACTTTGGTCAGAGCTTTTATCATAAATGGGTGTTGAATTTTATCAAATGCTTTTTCTGCATCAGTTGAGATGATCATGTGGTTTTTGTCCTTTCTCTTGTTGATGTGATGTATTACATTGATTGATCTGTGTATGTTAAACCACTTTTGTGTCCGTGGGATGAACCCCACTTGGTCATGATGTGTAATCTTTTTTATGTGCTGTTGGATTCTATTTGTTAATATTTTGGTGAGGATTTTTGCATCTATGTTCATCAGTGATATTGGTCTGTAATTCTCTTTTTTGATAGTGTCTTTGCCTGGTTTTAGTATCAGGGTGACGGTGGCTTCATAGAATGAGTTTGGGAGTATTCCCTCCTTCTCAATCTTCTGGAAGAGTTTGAGAAGGACTGGTATGAGTTCTTCTTTGTATGTTTCGTAGAATTCCCTGGTGAAGCTGTCCGGTACAGGACTTTTATTTGTAGGGAGGTTTTTTATTGCCAATTTGATTTCATTTCTAGTGATTGGTTTGTTCAAGTGGTCAGTTTCTTCTTGATTCAGCCTTGGTGAACAGTATGTTTCCAGAAACTTGTCCATCTCCTCTAGGTTATCCAGTTTGGCTCCATATAGTTTTTCATAATATTCTCATATGATATTCTCTATTTCTATTTTATTTGTTGTAATTTCTCAATTTTCCTTTCTTATTTTGCTAATTTGTGCTCTCTCTTTTCTTTCTTTGTGAGTTTGGCCAGAGGTTTGTTGATTTTATTTACTTTTTCAAAAAAACAGCTTTTGGTTAGGTTGATTTTTTCTATGGTCTTGTTCATCTCTATTGTATTTATTTCCCACCTCATCTTTATAATTTCCTTCATTCTGCTGCCTTTTGGGGCTTTTTGTTCTTCTTTTTCTAATTCATTCAGCTGGTAGGTTAAATTGTTTATTTGAGATTGTTCTTCTTTTTTGAGGAAGGCCTGTATCACTGTAAACTTCCCTCTTAGCACTGTCTTTGCTGTGTCCCATAGATTTTGAGTGGTTGTGCATTCATTGTCATTTGTCTCAAGGAATTTTTTAATTTCGGCTTTGATTTCCTCATTGACCCATTGGTTTTTTAATAACATATTGTTTAATCTCCATGCTTTCCTTTTTTTCTCCTTTGTTTCTCTGTTGTTGATTTCTAGTTTCATGGCATTGTGGTCAGTAAAGATGCTTGAGATAATTTCTATCTTCTTAAAATTGTTGAGGTTTCTTTTGTGCCCAAGTACATGACCAATCCTAGAAAATGTTCCATGTGCACTTGAAAAGAATGTATACCTATTTTTTGGGGGTGTAATGCTCTGAAAATATCCACCAAATCTAGTTTTTCTATTGTAGTATTTAATTTCTCTGTTCCCTTATTTATTTTCTGTCTGGAAGATCTGTCTAGTGATGTTAATGCAGTGTTAAAATCTCCAACTGTGATTGTATTCCCATCAATATCCCCCTTTATCTCTGTTAGTAATTCTTGTATGTACTTAGGTGCTCCTATATTGGGTGCATATATATTAATGAGTGTAATATCCTCATCTTGTATCACTCCTTTAATCATTATAAAATGTCCTTCTTTATCTTTCTTTATGGCCTTTGTTTTAAAGTCTATTTTGTCTGAAATCAGTACTGCAACACCTGCTTTTTTGGTTTTTCCATTTGCATGGAATATCCTTTTCCATCCTTTCACTCTCAATCTATATGTGTCCTTCTCCCTAAAGTGGGTCTCTTGTATGCAGCATATTGAAGGTTCTTGCTTTATTATCCAGTCTGCCCGTCTATGTTTTTTGACTGGAGCATTTAGTCTATTAACATTTACAGTAATTAATGATAGATGTGTGTTTATTGCCATTTTGAACTTCTCTTTTCAGTTGATTTGGTATTTCCTCTTTGTTCCTTTCTTCTTCCTTTTGTGGCTTTGGTAATTTTCCTTTGTATTTTCATGGATTTTATTTAATTTTTGTGACTCCCTTCTAAGTTTTTGGCTTGTTATTACCCTTTTTCATAAATCTATTAGCCCATTACTATAACTGTTTTTATTAAACTGATAGTAACATGATCTCAAACCCATCCTACTGAGAAAAAAAAAATTTAAAAAAGAAAGAAAAAAATATTCTATATTTCCCTGCCTCCCTCTCCCACTCTCAATGATTTGTATGTCTTCTTTTATAATTTTGTGTTTATTTTATTTGTAATTCATGAGTTATCCCCTTTCCAGTTGTGAGTTTCTCATTTCTGTAGCATCCTGCTGCTTTCCTATTTAGAATAAGACCTTTCAATATTTCTTTTAGCATGGATTTAGTGTTGCTAAACTCCTGCAGCTTTTTCTTTTCTGTGAAATTCTTTATCTCTCCTTCTATCCTAAAGGATAGCCTTGCTGGATAAAGTATCCTAGGCTGCATCTTTTTTTCATTCAGGGCTTTGAATATATCTTGCCACTCCCTTCTGGCCTGTAGTGTTTGTGTAGAGAAATCAGCTGAGAGCCTTATGGGGGTTCCCTTGTAACTTACTCTTTGCTTTTCTCTTGCTGCCTTTAGAATCATTTCTTTATCCTTGACTCTGGCCATCTTGATTATGATATGTCTTGGTGTGGGTCTATTTGGGTTCTTCCTGTTTGGGGCCCTCTGAGGTTCCTGTACTTGGATATCTGATTCCTTCTTTAAGTTTGGTAAATTTTCAGTCATGATTTCTTCAAAAACCTTTTCAATCCCCTTTGATCTTTCTTCCCCTTCTGGGACCCCTATTATGCAAAGATTGGCACAATTTGTATTATCCCATAGGTCCGTTATGCTACTTTCATTATTTTTTATTTCTTTCTCTTGTAGCTCTTCTGATTGGGTGCTTTCTATTGTCCTGTCTTCTAGGTCACTAACTTGTTCCTCTCCCTTATCTAGTCGACTTTGCACAGCTTTTAGATCATTCCTCATCTTAGTCAACTGAGTTTACCCATTCTACTTGGCTCTTCTTTATAGCTTCAATTTCATTTTTGACATATATTATATCTCTAAACACTATCTCTTTTAATTCCTTCAGCACTTTGATCACTCCTTTTTTGAAATCTTGATCTAGTAGGTTATTGACATCTATTTCACTGATTGTTCTTTCAGGGGATTTCTCTTGTTCTTTTAATTGGGAAAGGTTTCTCTGCTTCTTCATTTTGCTCATACCTCTCTGGCACTGTGATTTATGGAGTATCAGTTACCTATTGTGGTCCTTAAGTAGTTTATCTATCTAATGCCTATGTAGGAATAAGACTTAGGAAAAAAAGAAAAATATAAGAGAGAGAAAGAATTTTAAAAGAAGAGAGAAAAAAAGGCTTGAAAACAGTGTATAATGAATAATAGAAGAGCAAGCTGAAGCAGGATAGCAATCAGGTTGAGACTTCCTTTTAAAACCTTTAAAAAAGGGGGAAAAGATGAAAAGATGTATTTGAAACCTGTGTTTAACCAATAACAGGACATCAAAACCCAAGAGAAATAAAAATGAATTAAGAAGTAAAAATTAAGAAGGTAATAGAAAATAGAACAGATAAAAACAGATTTAAAAAAAAAAAAAAAGGGTGGTGTGTCGGTGTTCTTCTGGAATCTGTGTGCTTTTAATGTGAAGTCTTTCTGTCTTAGTCCTGTTTTGGAAGCTCAGCTTGCTGTTTCCAGAGGCCCTCCATTGGCGCCCTCTTCTGTGCTGCTCCCAGCACCTGTCAGCAAGCAGATCGCGCCTCCTCCTAACACTGGGTCAGGTGCAGCTCTCCTCTGCTGTGGGCGGGCGGGTCACTGCCTCTCCCGATGCCGCAGTCAGATGTTGCAGACTGGCCAGGTAGGAGGGCAGGTTGCGCCCCCCCCCAGCACCGCTGTCAAGGGCTGCGTTCCTGCCCAAAATGCGGGGGGTCGCCCTCCCTCTCCCTGTGCCAGTTGCTCTGGTGCTTTGTGCCGCTGCGCGCTCCGCGCTCCGCCTCGGGTCGGTGCTTCGCAGGTGGGCTTGGGGAAGACCAAGGAACAGCCTTAGTCCCTGCTCTGGGCCAAAACCCAGCTCCTTGTTTGTCTTGGTGGAGCAAGTTCTCTGAGGGAACAGGATGGAAGGATCCTATCTGCCTCGGGCTGTAGACAAGTCTCCGTCTGGCCTTTGAGGCTGCTAAGCCCTTAGGTGCGGATGCAGGTTTAGCCCCCGCCCCCGCCTGGATGCTCAGCACTGGAGGATATGGTGGCTGTGCCTGAGCCCGCCTCTCTTCCCCCGCAAACTTTCTGCGGGTTTTCAGAGATAGGGGTATGCACCCTTCCCCCCAGGGCACATCAACCATGTTGTTTTATGGAGGGCCCAGGTTGTTCTGCCCTGTGCACCCACAGCCATGGTGCGCAGCCCCCTGCAGTCCCCTGGGGCTACCTTAGTGCAGCCGCCCCTGATTTCCACCCGGCCTGGGCAGCCTGGCCTTGCCCCCAGCTGCTGGCCCGCATCTCTGGCTGGGTGTCGCGGGGACCCTCTGTGCCCGTTTAACTTAGTTCTGTCAGTCAAGGGCTGCTCTGTACAGATCCGAGCCTCGGAGGCTCCCCCTCCATCCCGCTGGCCTCTCATTTGGAGAGGGGAGACCCAGTGAATGAGCACCAGTCCTCCTTTGCTGCTCCCTCCCCGCGGGACCAGTCCCACACTGTTTTGCCTTTTCTTCTTTCTTTTTTCCTTTTCTCCTACCAGATTCATGGCATCTTTGTCTTTTGAAGAGGACGGTGTTCTGTCGGAGTTTGGCAGGTGCTCTGGTTGGCTGAGTGGGTCCGTGGATGTGGGTCTTGGTGCATTTGTGGGAGAGGGTGTGCTGCGAGTGTCCTTCTACTCCACCATCTTGGCCTCAGTCCCTCAATTATCAATTTTAAATAGTTATTTCTGCTTTCAGTTTAGTGGGTTATATTCCTCATATATACTATCATGAGACAAGAACAGCTGGCAATAAATATCCTTCTGAGGTTAATATGGCAAATATAAGATTACATTGGAACCAGTCAGACCACAGCTTCCTCATTAAGTTTTAAGACAGTGAAAAGATTCCTTCATTGGTGGTTTTCACCCTCAAATATAGCCTGCTGTATTTAACTTATTTCTGATAAACTACAATTCTAAAAGTCCATTAGAAATACTAGTACTTTCATTTAATATTAATCTTATCTTGAGATGACCATTTGTCTTTTAGGTAAGAAAGTTTTATTTTACTGCAAGATGAGAACTATGGTATTTAACCTGAAGCAGTGTAGTCCCACTTTCCCACCAAATTCTCAAGTTTTCTTGGGACAGAACCCACAATATATAATAACAGCTAAATTCATAAGGTCAATTTCAAGTCAGATACAGTTTATTAAAGGGCTAACTAGAGAAACCCTGAGTAGAGTAGTGAATGTAACAGATATGATTAGATGAGATCACGCACTGTCTGAAAAAGCTATAAATTAAATGATTCAGTGGCTTCATTAGTCTCTGTATCAAGGGCTCAGAGGCTAATGATCTCACTTGTATCTAGAAGGAGGCAGACAGAGAAAGGAAGAACAGTTCTTTACAGTTCTTGTCACCCTGAAGCAATATATATCATTAAGCAGTAATTTATTGATGACAAATGTTAAAAACTCTGGTCTAATTTACACATATGCTCCTGAAGTCAGATTGCTTAAAAACTACTCCAGTTTTGTGTATTACCTTCTTAAATCAGATTGCTGAAACTTGAGATGTTATGGTTTGCATGATATCAAAACATCCTACAACGATTATAATACAGGGTGAAAGCTGTCTCCAATAAAAATTAAGCTATATTTTGGGGAACATTTGGCTAGAACTTGTCACAGTGGATTAATGTGGCTTAAATTGAATGTTATATAAGCCTTTAATAAAAATTTGAATGAGCATCATTTAGGAACAAGGAAACTAAGCTTAAGTGAATTTTAGCTTCCCTCCATCATTTTAAATGATTGTTTCCTAGAATGAGAGCTATCAAACCAGTAAGGCTTTTCTTATGTCTTATACAAATGACAAATGGACTTGCTTCCAAATGTGTTTGCAAACAATGGCAAACAAGAAAAACAACTTCCTGTAATCCTAAGGCCAACAAAAGGCCAAATATTTCAGTGGCATATGGTAGAAATAGAATTTTTCTGTCTCAGAAGGAAAAATAAATGATTGGCGATAGATTCAAGTTATGAACATGTGCATGGAAAATGTGTGATAACTCAATAATTAAATTGTAGACAATTGTACACTCCCAAGTATAAGGTGGCACATAATGTTATCAACAGCTTGGTGAAATCATTCAGCTTCACACATCATCCAGAATAGGATACAATAGGAAAGGATAAATTAATATTATAAGCTGCATGAAATGAGGCTAAGATGTGATATTAAAGAATTATCTTATTCAATAATTATGGCTGTTTTTAATCAAACAATTTAGTTACTTGTTCTTTCTAAGAGTATAAAATAAATGAAGAACACAGTATCAAATAATATTTTTCTGGTTATCTGTATCAGCAGAATGCTTCCATGGCTGGAAAATTAATTTGTTTAATTAGTTAAGGTTACTCAAAAGAGGCTTCCCAGTGGAAGCTAACCTGGCTTTGACTATAGATTCTACTATTTGCTATCAGAGAAAAATAAAGCAAGTTACTTAAATCTCTGAATTCCATCCATAGTTTTCTTATCTTAACATGGAGATATCCTCAAAGAGACATGGGGTTATTGTGAGAACTGTGATAGCACATTTGATATATAACAAATCCCTTGTAATGTGCTAGTTGCTCATTAATTGTTAAATTCATCTTCTTCCATTTCCACATACATGAATAATCCAAAGAAAAAAATCATGCAATAAAATTTGTTTTAAAAATAAGACTGATTGGTCTAGTCTATCCACTCCAGGCTAGTTTCCATGTTTAATTACATTAATAGGTCTCTGATAAAATCAAATACAGCAAAACAAACAAATCAAATATTAAATAAGAGAGATTCATATTTGGACATCATTCAATAAGTGTTGTCTAAAGCCTGGAAGATTCAACCAAACGTTGATCCTGCTTTTTTATTTTTCTGTCAGAGTGGTAAACTTTGGTCTTTTGGAGCATTCTAGTTGAATTTTTTCTTAAAGGGCTTCTTTAACTTGAAACCTTGGAAAAAGTAGAATTAGTTTATAAATACCTGAATCACAATGCCTGGGTGATTTATCTGCAGAGCTATCAGTTCATTTCAAAACACAAGTTTATTCTGTTGATACTGTCAACGTCCCACTATTTTTGGGGGAGGCAGGGAATAATTAGGTTTATTTATTTATTATGATTATTATTTTATTTAACTGGACCTACTAGGGATTGATCCCAGGACCTCATGCATGCTAAATATATGCTCTACCACTGAGCTATACCCTCCCCCTTAAACACCCTACTACTAATACCGTCATCACTGTGTTACAACAGCCTCCCAGCTGCATCCTTGCTACCCCAGGGACTTCTACAGTTTACCTTCTACACAATAGCCCTGGTGAGCCTTTAAAAATGTAATTCACATTATATCACTTTTCTGTTTAAAATACTTCAATAGTTTCTCATTTTTTCTCAATAAAATTCAAACTTTTTATCAGTTGCTCAAGAGAGTGGCCCTAACTTTTGCAAAAATTCTTTTGATTCTAGTTCTCCCTCTGCTTGGTGAAATAAGGTAATTTGTGCAGTTACATATATATATTTGTATTGCTTTTAACAAAAACGTAAAGAATCCAACAATATTGATAGGTGATAAAGAAGTCAAATCAAACTAGTAATTAACACTATAGTATATATTTAATTCATCAGTATAAAAAATAATGCCAAAGATAGGTCACATGTCATTCTTCTTCAGTCAACCCATTGGTTACTGTGAATATTAAAGATTTTCTTTAAAATTTCAATGAACATTTTTGGGCTGCATTTTCCTTTTACTTAAAACATAATCATATCTGGATGATTTCTAAATTTCTTTTACAGACCACTGTTCTACAACTCTATGCATGTAGAATATTTCAGATTAAGTCATATTTATTAGAAATAAAAACAAAGCCGTTTTATGTTTTTAATAATATCAGAAGCAGAAAGATCTAAAACAAAATTAACTTTCCAATCACATTTTACTCTCCATTTTACAGAAAACAGGAGGGAGATAAAAAAAAAATATTGACTGCTACATAGGAAAATAAATACGGACTTTTAAATATAATCACTGTGTGCTTCCAAAAATCAAGCCCAGGATTACAGTATATATAGAAGGATGCTGTTTTTTCAACACTATGAATGAAACTCTTATCATGGGTTAGTAGTGAGGACTACTAACCCAAAATAAATACAGATGTTATTGTAGGTGAGCAAATCATTGAATACGAATATATCTTGGATGCTAATTCATAGCAAGCAGAAAAATAAGAACATTAAAGGAAAATGAACATAAGAAAATATTTTTTACTGCGTAACTGTAAAGTTCTATAGAGCAGTATTTTCCAAATGTTCAGGGTCTATACAATTCTAGCTAGAATCATTTTTGCACCAGAAGCCCCTTTGTCAGTCTCCATTGAAATACATCACGTCAAATTAGTTTCCTTTAAAGGGGGCTCATTTAATATTCATATTCTTACACCATAAGAAAGTTTTGTTTCTCTATTTGCATTTAATTAAATCACATATTCACGTAAAACTCCATATGTCCATAATCTGAATATTTTCACCTTTATTTTTTCTTTAATATATATGGGGAGATAGAAGATTTACAAAAGCAATGCTGTTGCTTATAGAAAAAGTATCTCATTCCTGATTCTCTCGATGGCTTTAAATTCTTTCTGACATGCAAATCCCTGAGGTTAAAATCCTATTTAAAGTTCACATTTGAGTTTATAATGGTTCTGCTTCTGTGCAGATTTGTATTTAATCAGAATGTGACATAAAAAGAACACATAACCTTTTACATCTAAAACAGATTACATAATATTTGTAATTAATAAGCATCACTCCATGGGTAAATGGCATTCTGCATGGCAACTTTATAGCATCATTAATATCAATGGTAAATGTCAAAGTACCCAAATGTCAAAGCATTTTCTTTACCTTACAAATATTCTTCTTAGAACAATCGGTGTAGCACCTGTGAATTGATAATAAAGCCATCCTGGGATTTGGGAAAGAATTTACAGGCATATGATGAAGGAATTAAATCATTGCCCTAACTTATATGGGACCTTCCCTAATATTCTATTTCAAAAAGTTGAATTTTTAGCTGAGTCAGTAATGTCAATTTAGGGTCAATTAGGGTATTACAATGTTTAAATTTTTGTTTTGCTCATCAAAAATAAGACTGACCTAAAAATTTGCTGAGCACAGGTTCAAATCAAACTGCCAGGCGATGACAGTTGGAGCTGATAGTTTTGCTGAATGAATGCTCAATTGGAAAAGAGACAGAGTTAACCACTCCCTGCTTCAGACTTTATCACTGTACATTATTTTACTTCATTTCAATAACTGAAACTTGATTACTCTGATGTCTGTCTCTTTGCACATTCCTCAATGTAGGTCATTTCTACCATCAAGTATTCCTGTCAAGAGGAAACATTAGTGTTTTCTATGCTAAACCAATGCTTAATGTCACAAGGAACTTTGTAGTTTGTTTGTTTCCTTCCTTCCTTCCTTCTGTCCTTCCTTCCTTCTATTTGTCCTTCCAGAGTTTTTGAATTATTACTGTGTTAGTCACACTGCCAGATTCTAATAATAAGGATTGAATAAGGTACAGTTTCCTATTTTCAAGATTTTAGCCTTCACCAGTGTTCCTGGCCACTATTTTTGGAGGACTCATCATTCACATTAGAAGGTCTTCTATGACCCTGGTTTCCAGCTTCCTTGATCATTTCAAGTGTAATCAATTCTCTTGCCACTTTAATCCACCTTTTTTATTTTCCATGCTCGTTATCTACACCCTGGTTTAGACTCTCATCTTTTGCTTAATTTTTCAAAGTTTACCTCAAATACTCCTTTTTCTTAAAAAAGTTGTTGAATTTCAACTCTTAAACCCCATAGCATTTCTATCTATTTTATCAAAACATACATACCTGAATTAAACAAATCATTAAGTGCCTCCTTTGTACCAGGAAAAAATTTACTTTTATTACTGGTTTATATGCTCACCTCATATGCATATAGGCCAGCAGAGCATCTGGTTAGCTATTCAAATAATATTTCTTGATTAAAACAGTACTGATGATGTTATTGATAGTATAACTTATTAAGTTTGTTAAAATGCCTAGAATGGTCCAAATTATGCTAAAATAAGATTTTCATCTCTCATATCAAGCAAAACATTTACCTAAAGTCCCACAAAAAATCAATACTTATTATATTTGTTGTATGTATCTTATACCCATAAAAAGAAATGAATGTGAAATCTAACAGTATATCTATTGTAATTATTTATAGTTACAAAGAGACACAGCATTATAATGTTGGGAAAAACAATATTTGATTTTTAAATTTCTGCTCTTAAATGTTCCAGATCAATGAACCTTGGTGGCGAAAGAGTGCAGCTGCTCTGAATAACCTTTGTCCCTCATGTGAGTCTGTAGGACTTCCAAGTCTGTGACAAAAGTCTAGCAAATCTTAAGCTGGTCCTCTTTTCTCAAAGCCCTCTTTAGTGATTATGGTGCCTTATCACCCCTGAAAATCACAAGCTCCCTTTCCTTTGTTCCTCAAAGTAGATATTACAAACTACTCAGAAAGAAAATAAATAAAGCATTTAAAAAGTATATTTCTAAGATAGGAAATAGCTACCATCAAAGATCAGGAAATGGAAAATAGATACTTTTAAATTGCTACTTCAACTGGACACTTTCTTAAAAATGTGATAATCAATTCAAAGAACTGTAAAATACTTTCCTTGTAAAAGTCATAGGAAATAGGTTACTGCAAATAAAAAAAAAGATCATTTCTAGGGTGAAAAAGAAGTGTAAAGAAAACAATAGATCTGAATATGCATCTTTGACTATGGATTTATTTTTAAACAGTATTTCTATGCAAGCATATTTTCTGTAGTTTAAAATTATTGTTATTCACGTATTACAAGCTAATGTGGGTTCATTCTCTGCTCTGTACATTTCCACTTCACTTTGTTATACAATGAATCATTAAATTATTTGTCCATGACCATGCGACAAGACGATTCTACATTTGACATATATTTTAAAGCACCTCTACCCAGGTTTTCTCCAGTTCCCCTTCTACCTTGAGTGTGGACTGTTATAAGCAAAATTAAGACTTCTCAAGCAGTCCCTGGTGGGCAGAGGATCAAGATGCTGCCCTGTGTTTTGTCTGATTCCTTTGGCTGGACTCCCAAACACTGCTTTCTTTCACTGTGAAAACAATGAGATTTTGTGAAATCTCTGCAGTGAAGATGGAGAAGGGAAAAAATTGTATAAATCTTCAGCATGTGAGGTAGTCAACTAACTAGATGAGAAAAGAACTCTGAATTAATAGACTTCTGTTCATTTAATTTCATATACACTGTTCATATGAGAAAATGCAGTCTGAGTTCCAATCAACTATTACTGACAGACTACTAAACAATTAAAAAAAGTGAAGTGTTAGCAGTTGGATAATGTCTAGGTATGATGATAGATTTTAAAAGCTCCTGAAAATATAACAATAATTGGATATTAAAATATATAGCACTTTTTAGTGTCACTATATGCCAATGACATGATACTATATATAGAAAACCCTAAAAGGTTCACACAGAAACTACTAGAACTAATCGAAGAATTCAGCGAGGTAGCTGGTCAAAAATCAGTTGCATTTGTTTACATTAATGATGAATTAACAGAAAAAGAAAGTAAAGAAACAATCCCCTTTAAAATAGCACCCAAAGTAATAAAATACATAGGAATAAATCTAACCAAGGAGGTGAAAGAAATATACATAGAAAACTGTAAACCATTGATGAAGGAAATCAAAAAGGCTTAAAAAAATGGAAAGATATTCCATGCTCCTGGATTGGAAGAATCAATATTATTAAAATGGTCACACTACCCAAGGCAATCTACAGATTTAATGCAATCCCTATCAACTTACCCAGGACATAGTTCACAGAACTAGAAAAAATCATAATAAAATTTATATGGAACCACAAAAGACCTAGAATTGCCAAAGCATTACTGAAGAGAAGGAAAGAGGCTGGAGGAATACCTCTCCAAGACTTCACACAATACTATAGAAGCTACAGTAATTAAGACAGCATGGTATTGGTACAAAAACAGACATATGGACCAATGGAACAAAATAGAGAGCCCAGAGCCCAGAAATGAAACCACAAACTTTTGGTCAACTAATCTTCGACAAAGGAGGCAAGAATATACAATGGGATAAAGACAGTCTCTTCAGCAAATAGTGCTGGGAAAACTGGACAGCAGCATGTAAATCAATGAAGCTAGAACACTCCCTTATACCATATACAAAAATAAACTCAAAATGGATCAAAGACTTAAATGTAAGACAAAATACAATCAACCTCCTAGAAAAAAATATAGGCAAAACATTATCTGATGTACATCTCAAAATGTTCTCCTAGGGCAGTCTACACAAGCAATAAAAATAAAAGCAAGAATAAACAAATGGGACCTAATGAAACTTACAACCTTCTGCACAGCAAAGGAAACCACAAGAAAAACAAAAAGACAACCAACGGAATGGGAGAAAAGTTTTGCAAACAATGAAACCGACAAAGGCTTGATCTCCAGAATATATAAGCAGCTCATATGACATAATAAGAAAAGAACAAACAACCCAATCCAAAAATGGGCAGAAGACCTAAACAAGAAATTCTCCAGGGAAGACATACAAATGATCAAAAGGCACATGAAAAAATGCTCAATATCACTAATTATCAGAGAAATGCAAATCAAAACTATAATGAAGTATCACCTCACACCAGCCAGATGACCATCATTCAAAAGTCCACAAATGACAAATGCTGGAGAGGCTGTGGAGAAAAGGGAACCCTCCTTCACTGCTGGTGGGAATGCAGTTTGGTGCAGCTGCTGTTGAAAACAGTATGGAGATTTTTCAAAAGACTAGGAATAGGCTTACCATATGACCCAGGAATCCCTCTCCTGGGCATATATCCAGAAGGAGCCCTACTTCACAAAGACACCTGCATCCCAATGTTCATAGCAGTACTATTTACAATAGCCAAGACATGGAAACAGCCTAAATGTCCATCAACAGATGACTGGATAAAGAAGAGGTGGTATATTTATACAATGGAATACTATTCAGCCATAAAAACTGACAACATAACACCATTTGCAGCAACATGGATGTTCCTGGAGAATGTCATTCTGAGTGAAGTAAGCCAGAAAGAGGAAGAAAAATACCATATGAGACTCCTCATATGTGAAATCTAAAAAAAAAAAAAAAAACCCCAAAAAACAAAATGGCCGTTTTTAAAAATTGAACTACAGTTTATCTACAATATTAAATTAGTTTGAGGTGTACAGCGTATTGATGCAGTATTTTTTACAAATTACACTTCACTGAAAGTTATTATAAGATAATGGCAATAATTCCCTGTGCTTCTTGCTTATCTACTTTATACATAGTAGTTTGTATCTCTTAATCCCATATCCCTAACTTGCTCCTCCCCTTTTCCTCTGCCTACTGATAACCACTAGTTTGTTTTCTATACCTGTGAGTTCATTTTGTTTTGCTGTATATATCCATATAAGTGGTATCATACAGTATTTGTCTTACTCTGTCTTATTTATATCACTAAACATAATAGGTCTAGGTCTATCCACATTGCTGCAAATGGCAGAATTCCATTCTTTTTAATGATGAGCAATATTCCATTATATATATATATATATATATATAGTATATATGTATACATACATATAAATATTTATCATCAATTTATTCATTAATCTGTTGAAGGATACTTGGTTTGCCTCTATTTATTGACTATTGTAAATAGTGCTGCTATGAACACTTGGGTGCATGTATCTTTTTGAATTAGTGTTTTCAATTTTTCTGGATATATACCCAGGAATGAAATTTGCTGAGTTTTTTGAGGACCCTCTGCACTCCTCTTCACATTATAATGCTGCCTCTCTTGGTAACTCTACATAACTATGATTGATACACTATTTGATTTTATATTTATTATATGGGTGAAACACATATGACAAGTATAATAAATTTTGATTTTTTTTCATGGGACCCTAGTTATCTATTTTGTTTGATGTAGCTAATAAAATCTTGTTTTAGCATAATTTGGACAAAACAGCCATAAAACCTGCAGGTTCACAAATTTTCTTGAGCTTATCAGGAAACAAAGGTTGCAGAGCAACCAACAAACATGAAATCTAGGGAAAAAAACAGTCACTTGAAGGGGGATACTGGATGTAAATATTTGCTTCCTTTGGGCTGAAATGATCAGACACAGACCAAGAAGAAAAATTAAGAAGAATAGCTAACACGTTGATGAAAGCAGATTGTAGGCTAGTGACTGGAGGCTGCAAATATAAAGGATGCCTGTACTTTTTTTGCAGGCTTTTGTGGACACAGATTTCCCTTGGCAAGATATCTGCAGTTCTCTTCATGATTCTTGGGGTAAGGGAACAGGAGATGCCAGAGAAGAGAAAGTCAGTTTTGCCCACACCATTCTGCTTCATGTCTTCATTGCTGGGGAAGTGTTTTCCATGAGCCTCTCTGTTTTCACACATCTTGCAAGTAAAGGCACAGGTAGCATCTTTTTCTGGACTATTTTTTCAATAATGACTGTATAGCAAACAGCCTTGGAAGACAGAGATAGTGTCTCCATCATGAGCAGAAGGCATATGTGTTTGCTGTTCATTTAACAAAGATAAAGTTTCTACTGAGATAAAGGTTAGGAAGCTTTGCTTGCTGCTGGTTATGAATAACTTGCTTCCTAGGTTTGGGGTTTCATAAGACACCTACCCCAACACCACGCTGCCCATGAACCTTGGGGGAAAGGGAGCAAAGGGAATTAATGTGGACATGAAGTTCATGCTGTTTACTCTGCTGTGAGTAAAGTTGTCTTTTGACTTTGACCCTGGACTCTCACAGTTTCTGTCAGCATCCCAGAAAGTGAGGCAATGCAACTTGTTAGCTTTGAGTAGGGTATAATTTCAGATTTTTCAGTTTTTGACACGTATCTAGGGAACAAAATCCTTAATCGATAGAGTAAAGAAAGCTTATCTTGTTGCCCTTAGGAGTGTGGTGAAAACACACTGTCACTGAATAAAACAAATGAAAGGAACTTTTAGCCCAGGATCAGGAATACCTGCTGGGCCCCGAACTTTAGCTCAGGAAGGTTCAAGACCTGCTAAGAAGGATCATAGTGCATTGCCTCAGTCTGAGGTTTAATTATAACAACAGAGAATCACTCTTCCTTCTAAGCTAACAAGCACCAACGCACAGGTAAGAGTGTTCTCAGTGATTACGTTCTTATCTCATGGTAGAAAAAATTCAGAGACAAGACACAGGTTAAGAAGGTAAAGTGGGGTTTTATTAAGCCATAGATAATAATATAGATAATATAGATATAGTAAACTCTCAAGGAGACAGCAGACAGGCCCAGATAAGCCACTATGCTGTTTCTTTAGCAAGAGAAGTATAAAAATGAATGGGCGGAATATTTGTTGGGAAGGGAATGGTTTGGGGCTGTATTCCCTGATTTTCATCCCAGCTCCTCTTCCCAAGGGGAGGAGGGAGTTTTGTCCTTATTAGTCTGGATTGGAAGTGTGACAGCACCTGTGCATGATGGGTACTTATAATCTGAAAGGCTAATTTTATGGTAATGAGGGCATAATGAGCCAAAAGTTACTTTTGGACACTGGGAATTCCTGCCTTTTCCCACCTTTCTTTGCTTGCCTCCAGGACACTTGTCACCCCAAAATGTGTTTTTAATCAGTCTCAAGGTTCCTACTCTTCTCTGTCTGCCCAAGGACCCCTGTTGTTTACATGATGTATGGTTTATTGTTTTTGGCCCAGGCCCCCTTTCTCTGCTCATATTTAACTCTCTACCTGCTCTAACAAGAGTACAATACTTCCATTAGAGTTACAAGAGCATGGACAAATCTCCCAAATGCGCAGAACAAAGCAAAGACCTAAAGCTGAAGATGGAAATGATTGAGAAAAACTCTCTGGCAAATGTACCCATACCGTAAGTTTCTGGTAAATTTCTGGTAAACAGCATTAAACTATGCTGCATTGAAGATGACCATTCTAGCAGCAAACCTAAAATCTAGCCACATACTTTACTAGACTAACTCCAACCCTCACACTAAAAGCCTTGATGGAGGAATGATATTCCCCCATTTTAAGCCTAAAATTTATTTACCGTAGTCTCTTCTTTCCTACACCTGATGTCCAGTTTTAAAAAACTGACAAAACATATTAAAAGGCAAGAAAATCCACTTTCAAGAGATGAAACAATCAGCACAACTACTCATATGCAAAACATACTTTGGAACTAACAGGGAATGACTAATATGTTAAAGACTCAAATGGAAAAGATGGCAGCATGAAAGATCAGAGGGACAATTTCGGCAGAGAGAGAAAAGCTACGGGAGTGAACCTAACAGAAATACAAAAATAAAAACCATAATAACAGAGAAGAAGAATGCCATCAGTGACTCCTTACTTGGTTTGACCCAGCTTAAGAAAGGATCAGTTAAGTTTAAAGAAGTCAATAGATAGTTACCAAGTAGAAACAGAATGAGGAAAAAAGAAAGTAAATAAAAACCAAAATAACAACCACCTAGTAAGTGTGGAACAATATCAAGCAGCCTAACATCCATGTAGTTGAAATCCTAGAATCCCAGAGAAAGAGATGGAAAAATTTGAAATATAATGGTTAGGAATTTTACAGAAATAAGGACAGAGAATACTCACAAATCAGATAGGTTTATGAATACCTAGGATTATCATCAGCAACTACAAAACACACTTAGGTATATCATATTCAATCTGCTCTAAGCAAAAGACCAACAGAGAATCCTGAAGGCCTACTGGGGAAAAATACACATTAAAAATAGACAAACAAAGAAAATAATGACAAGTAGACCTCTCATCAAAAATCATGGGAGCCATGAAACCCTAGCATGATGTCTTGAAAGTGATAAAAGGAAAAACAAAAGCGAAAAACAGAACTGTCAATTGAGAATTTCTAGAAAAAAACTTTTCAAAAATGAAGGCGAAATTAAGACTACCCTGGAAGAACAGTATTTGAGAAAATGAGTCACTAGTAAGTGTCTGCACAAGAATGTTTAAAGAAAAGTTTTTCATGAAAACACAGGATAAAACCAAGACAGAATCTTGGATCTGCATGAAGACATGAAGGGCACTGAAAGTGAAATAAATAGAAATTTTAAAAAAAAGTTTAGTTTAAATCACTCTTAAAGATAGATGTCTAAAACCAAATCATAGGCAATTTATTGCCAGTTCATAAAGTTTGTAGAAGTGAAAAATATAAGACAAAATTAGCACAACACATAGGAGGTAAGAATTGAGAATATAGCGTTATAAGATGTTTATACTATGTATCAAGGGGTATAATATTATTTTAGGATAAGACACTGATTAAATAAAAAATATATTCTAAACCTTAGGGAAATTATTAAAAGCATCCTTTTGAAGAGTGTAAATAATAAGTCTATAGCACAGATACAATTGCATCATAAAAATGCTCAAGCTACCAAAAGACATAAAAATAAAATAAAATATCTAAAAAACAGATGGAACAAATGAAAAACAACTATTCCAATGGTAAGGTTAGAATGCTTTCTCAATAAGATAGGGAAGAAGATAACAATGTCCTTCCTCATTGCATGGATTCAATATCACATGGGAATTCCTGGTCAATGCATTAAGGCAAGACTAACTAAATGTTTACAGATTCAACATAAATATATGTATATATATCTGTCTCTATTCACAGAAAGCCTGAATATCAGAATAGCCTAATATTTAGGCTAACATAATCAATGCCCAGAGATTTTCCTAAATTAAGATGTCAGTTAAAAAAAAAAAAGTATGTTTAGTTAATTTTGTTGTCTCATGGCCTGAACTGTGAGAGGTTTTGCATTCAGTATCAAAAGAATCTACCGAGCACAAAGAAGAGTCGGAAGATATATTTTTGAGGACAGCTTTTCTATTAGCATCTAACTGTCATTAGAATCTACTAAAATTTAGATTCGCTTGCTATTCCTATAATGCAATGTCCTCAGAATTTTATTGAAATTTCTTCCTAAAATCCTTGCCAAGAGAGTGAGCTCTGCTTGAAGACATATCTATGTATATAAATCTATATCTCCCTATGCAGACCCTGTGGACATGGAGGTTTTAACTATCATCACTTACTAGGAATCATCACAGTTGGGATGTCTTATCTCTTCTTGGAAACCAGGATAACAACAAGAATCTGTTCCTGTTTCTGAAAAATAATGTTATAATTGAACTACAAAAGGCCCAGTTTCCATAGTCTGCTTTGAGGAGTGGAGTAAAACAAGAAGATCCTTGAGAAAGCCAATAAGAAGGAAAGATTTTATCTTTTCAGGAGCTTCAATCCTCTCTTCATTCCCAAACAATCCCAACTACAGTCTCAGCAGCACCTTGACACTGTGTCCTCACAGTCCAGGCCAGGCTCTCACAGATGGAATATTTTAAGTGATTAAGAACTTGCTGACTTTTTTTGTTTTTTTTCCTTTTTGCTATGCTTTGAGTTGTCTTGCAGAGCTTTGACTTAAGATATAATGAGCAAAATGGCTGTAGGTTGTCAGCAACTGAAAGGTGTTTCATAAGGGGTAATTTTTTCTTACACATCCATTTTAAAAGCATATTTGCTAGAGGACAGTTAAAAATAGATCCAGGTTATTTTTGTCTGCCTAGATTTGTTACTATTGCAACCACGAGAAGTAGATGCACCACCTAGAAAGCATATCACAAAATGCATATCTCATTTGAGATATTACAGGTATAATAATACTTACATAAGATGGCTTAGTGGATGAGCTTTTATTCGTTGTAAAATATCGCTAACACAGAAGCACTTACACAGAACCAAGAATATATATAAATCCCCATTTAGTTACTGTGTTTTAGATAAGTCTACTTTTGGTTTATGCTTGGTTGTTGGGAGACAGATGAAAAAAGCCCACAGGAAAGTATTTGTTTAGTCTTTCATGCTGAGTTTTTGTATCTAGAACACATGAATGATCATGATAATCATAATTTATCATTTTAATATAGCATACAGTTAGATAGCTAGTGGATAATAAAGGAAAAAATGGTGAGTTTTAAATAAGGAGTAAACATAAGTTAATTTTTAAAGGGATTGTTAAAACTTCTTTTTAAAAAATTAGAGATTCATTGACTTAGAGAATACAGTGTTAAGTCTCCAGTTGCATCTACAGCTCAACACACAGGCTCATACACACATTCTATTTCAAATGTACCCAAGTCAGAATTCAGGCTTCTTTAATACTAAAAAGGGGAGAGGGTGTAGTTGGTGGTTGCAAACTTCTTGGTGTTGGAATCTTTTGTTCTTGCAACTGTCCACATAGGTCAAGTCCTGATATTCCTACAAATCTCCTACAAGACAAATGTCATCCTCTTTTCTGCAACTTTTTATCTCTATATGAATGGAAGTGGAAAAAAAAATTTTTAAAAACTTATTCTGAGCCTACAACTGGTAAATGGTGAAGTGTTAGAGGAAATTTAGGCCTAGACATGGATTCAGAGCCTATTATAGTTATAATATGTTATTTTATTTATAAAGAAACTGAGGCCCCCCAAAACTTTCCCAGCTACTGAAAATTTTTAATAAATTTCTCATTTCTAAGCATTTCTATGCAATGTAGACATTTTATTTTGACCTGCACTTGTCCATGCCAATTCCAAGGATGTTCCCTAATGAAAGAGTACTAGGTAGCAATTTTGTAAAGGTTATATGAAGCTTAAAGGGTTATAAAATTGATCCTTGAATTGTTCAGACTTGGTGTAACATACCCAAGGTGTATTTCCTTTGTGGTATTCACATGCTGAATATTTCTAAATCAAATAATAATCCTTCTCCTGCCATGTTTTCACTCAAAGAGTAGTTTTGGATCCAGTAATGTTTCTTATTACAGTTAAGTAGAAAGATGTACTACCCTAGTTCATTTGAAGGAGGTCAACTATTACTGTAACTATGTATATAGCAAAAATGTATTCTATTTCTGAAGCCCAATGTCTTTTACTATTGAACTCTGTTACTTGTATCACAGGCATGAGCTGTTAGAAAATCTGTTTTGTCCTTCAGAGCTTTGTATCAACTGTCTGCTTTACTTTGACCATGGAGACCTGACAATAATGTGGTATTTGACTGAGGAAATGACTTGTTCATTTTTTATTCCTTCTTTAGAGAATTGCTTTGTTTCTTGTATTGGCAGGAGAGGAGAATGCTGACCAGATATTATTGAATCAGACTCAAAGTCAGCCAACTTGGGTCATTAGTTTAAACGCCAAGCAACAGCTACACATTTGGCCTGAAAAAGAATTTTTTGAAACTCCTAGTGCCAAATTTCTTTAATAATCTATCCTTCTCCTCATAATCACCTTATTGCTACAGATTTGCCACTGTAACAAGCCTTCCATTTCATGTTATCCTCTTAAAAGTTTGGCTGTAAATAGAAATAATTAATCATAATAAATATAATTAAATTCAAGAGGTATTATCTCTACAAGTTTTGCAGTTAATTCTTTTTAATAAGATTTACATCATCTAGAGCCTAGAATTTGTTTTCAATTCAGGCTTTTTATTGTTTAATATGTATTTATAAAATTATTGAAGATAGCAAGAAACAAATTTTAAGTGGTATTCACAAGACTCACATGAGCACTTATATTTTCTTAACAATTGTTCGGATTTGGGTTTATTTTTCTTCCCCATGTCAAGAACTTCTTTTTATTAGAAGAGGCACAATTGGCAGAATAACATACAAAACTTGGCAAACAAGACATTAATCTGTTTGGCAATGTACCAAATTACATCTAAACCTCCACGCCAGAATGTTAATGCTTTTGTGCTTGTAGTGATCTCCTTTAATTTGTCATAATGGCAGAAACAAATCTGTTAGCAGGTAATAGTTCTCTACTACGTAACAAACAGCAGTGTTCTGACTTTGTTCTGTCTGCTAAATCATTGATACACTCATTCTTATCGACCAGTTTCATTGTGTTTTGCAGTGTTACATTATGATGTTTTACTGTACACAGACACATAATACAGGATCACTTTAAATGAATTTTAACGAAATTTTCAATATTAATATCATAATAGTTGTCAGTAGTTAGTCCCCTGGATTATAACTGACTTATACAGAAGTTCAAAGACATTTATTGTACTAAAGAATTCTCCATTGATTAAGTGTCATTCAATTCCTTTACTTATACTATTAGAAACCCTACTAATTAGCTAATTGGTCATAATGGCAGACCTGGTACACTTACACTTATTTGCTGATATTTTTACACATGAGCAACAGTTAAAGCATAGGGCACATTTTCTTTTTCAAAAATATCAAATTATTTAAGGTTATCCTTTCAATCATTCATCACCAGCACCACCTATGTTTCTAGAGGGCTTTAGAGCTGACAATTTTCAATAGCATTTTAGTCATTCGGTCTTCACAAAGCCTTTATAGCCTGGTGGCAAAGTAGTGACTGGGCTCAAACTGCCTGAGCCAAGTCTTTCCACTATACATTGCCTTTTTTTTTTTTTCCAGAATAATCTTTGAAATATGTGACATATATAATTGTCATATCTAGTTTATTTTGGGGGGATTTGTGGGTGACTAAAATAAGTCAGAAAAAGTCTTACATACTTGTTTCATACAGTATTTGACACCATTGTCGTTACGTTAGCTTGTCTCCACCCAATAATCATTTAGAATTCTTTGCTGCTACTTCTGGCATTTCACACGTATCAGGGCTCACTTACATTCATCCCATATTCAGAAAACATGACTGGCAAGTATATCTTGACCCAGCAGATTTGAATTTATGTTAATATATAAATGAATGGTTGGCCAACCAAGTTACATATCAGAATCACCTGTAGAGATTTTTAAAACAGGTAAATAAGCAAGTCCAAACCTGTGGAATTAAAGATTTGAGAAGATCCGAGCAGCTGGAGAGAAATGAACTGTGTCAAAAGCTAAGTTGCACTGGATTTAAGCAGTTAGGGAAAACATTATTCAAAGCTACTATATGAGGGGAAAGAGATTGCATTCAACCCCACTGAAATGAAAGTCAAGAGAATTTTTAAGAGCTAAAGTGGGGAGATTTGTAGGCCACTTGTGTTTGCTCATTAACCTTGTCCAGAGAAAAAGTAAACTCTCTCATATATTCGTACAGAAGATAGTTTTGTAACTTGGAGCAAGGCACCCACAAAACTTAGACTCCTACCCTCCCTCTGATACAGGGACATAGGGACACCATCTTCCTTGATGACTACATTTCAGGTCCTTGAGAAAGGCACTCCTGAGTTGTAAAACTGTCAAGAGGCTTTTAAAGGGATTTGCATGTCAAAGGGACACAGAAAGAATTTACAATTATACATTTCCTAAAAGTGCTCTAAGCAAAGTGAGATCAGGACCTATACTCAGGAAGAAGCCTGTCTAAAATTTAATTGCGCTGAGGGAAATATTAAGGTTTTCTGGTGAAGAAATAAATAGATAGATGATAGACAGTTGAGAGAAAGAGAGATAGAAGTTCTCACATGATTCTGATGTGTAGCAAGAGTTGAAGACCACTGATCTAAAGCAATTTTAATCAGATAGTTTTCTGAAAATAGATTAAATTCTTCTGTGGAACATGAACACCCTGACATGAGGGAAGGGACATTAAAAAAAAAAAAAAGGAAGGCTCATTAAACAAAAAGTATAATTGACTCTTAAACTTGGAGTGACTTGATGGGAACTGGAAATGTTACTTTGCCACCATCTGTATCTTCTTACTCAATTTTCTGAGGCCTGAAATGCCACAGAATTTTCTTCCTTTTTTTATGTTTTTCTTTCTTTCCTAGTGAAATCTAAATACCCCTTTAAGGAAATAGCAATATCAGGTCCTATCAGTCATTTACTTTCTCCATTAAGAGAACTGACTGGTCATTTCTTGAGAAGTTGTTTCGATGTGGTAAATATGTGGACATCACAAAATGGCCACTTGGGCAGGATGGAGCACAGTCGGATAGAGAGTGTGGTACCTGAAGATGAGGCTACGAGATTCCATAGACAGATTTTATTTCTTGCACATACTTTCCTAGCATTTTGGTTGGATGTTTCTGCTAGTTTGGGTTTCAGCTCATAGCAGTTGTTAGTGGGACAATCCAGAGCTGAAGATTTTGCATCCTAAACCCTTCAGGCACAGCCACTGTGAAAGGACCCCTTGCCCTTCACAGTTCCCATAGCTTGGTTCATTGGATTTGGGATTCATCCATTTTTTTTCACTCATCCTTCTGTTTGGTACCGACTGAATGTTAAGGACATAATGACAAACAAGGTTGGGTTCCTACTTTTCAGGATCCTTAGAAAACACACTTATAAATGCATAATTATCGACACAGTGTCATGATGCTATAATAAATTATGGGCAAAAAGCCCAGTGAAGGAAGATTGTATTTTTCATATAAGAATTGGCTTTATCAAAAGTTCAAACTGGGGTAGACCTTCAGTTAGATGTAAAGGGACGTAGAGTATTTTAGTCAGGAGAAATGATATGTGTGTACCAAGTCAAGAAAGAAAATGAGGTCTCAAAGAATTCATCTTGGCAGAGTGTCTCAAAGCATTTTGACTACAGTACAGTTAAATCCCCTCCTCTACAGCTTTAGTTTTCAGTTAGAAATTTATATAGGATTTGCAGAAATACAGTATAAAACCACTAAACTCTAAGAGAGTGAAAAGAGCACAGGTTTTGCATTTACACAGTCTTGGTGAGATTACTGGCTCTATCAATTTTAGACAGATGCCCTTAAGTAAATTAGTTAATCTGAGTATCAGTTTTCTTCTATAAAGTGGGGAGCCTCATGTGATTGTAAGCATTAAATGTAGAACGTATGTGAAGGACTCAATATGGTGACTGGTGACAGCTGGAGTCTGATAAAAGTCTTCAAGGTCATCTAGTGTTTGACAGATCATGATCCCCATAAATACACATTTTGCAGCTCTGTATTTAGTGGCCTGTTACTGTGTAAAATTGTAATTTGTTTTCAACATAATCCTGCTATTGGAGCTGATATTTCCTATAAATAATGAGTACTATTCAGGAATTTATTTCCTTTTTGAAATTTACTGTGAAACAGTCACTTCTAAAATTAGAAATATCAAATTTAGTAGTTGCAAGCCAGAATATTTCAAAGGCTTAGGATAATATTGAGATAAGTCAAGTAGTAGGTATTTGATTTCCAAGGAGGGTGGATAGAGAGATATGGACGTAGATATATATTATGTTTTTATAACCACTTAAATGATGATTTGTACATAAAGGAGTTTAAATCATAGGACATTAAAACTCAGTTTGACATGGGTATAACTTTTTATTATAAAACTGATACCTAGTACAATTCTGTCGTTTACTTCTTTCAAAAATCCTTGACCCCGCTTTGTGTGGATATGTCCCAGTTTTATGGAGTGTCTGTGCGACTCAATAAACATACAACAGAGAGAAAGCAAAATATCTCTAAAGACCAACTTCAGAGTCAGAAATCATCTTAGCACTTATTGGCATCAATGTTGGCATAAGTCTGACAGCTAAACTGACTTTTCATGGTACCTGTTAAAAACATATAGCAACTATTGTTTTCTGATTTTTTAAAACTTCAATCTCACTCTTCCTATCACCCCACTTTCTGAAATCTAAAACAAAAGAAGACAAAACAATAAAACTTCCTTTTCAAATTGGAGTTCTCTCTGGATATATGACTAAGAGTGGGACTGCTACTCACTTTTGGGAATATACCATATGGTATATCATATGGTGTATGCCCAGGATCATGTGGATTATATGGTAAGTCTATTTTTAATTTTTTTTTTAAGGAATCTCCATACTGTTCTCCATTGTGGCTGCACCAAACTACATTTCCATCAACAGTGTAGGAGGGTTCTCTTTTTCCACAGTGTGTCCGGGGTTTATTGTTTGTGAACTTTTGAATGATGGCTAATTTGACTGGTGTGAGGTAATACCTCATTGTAGTTTTGATTTGCATTTCCCTTATAACAGCGATATTGAGCATTTTTTCATGTGCCTATTGGCCATTTGTATGTCTTCACCGGAGAATTGCTGCCCATTTTTGGATTGTTTTGTTGTTGTTGTTATCGACTTGTATGAGCTGTTTATATATTCTGGAAATTAAGCCCTTGTCAGTTGCATCATTTGCAGATAATTTCTGCCATTCCATAGGTTGTCTTCTCATTTGTTTATGGTTTCCTTTGCTGTGCAAGAGCTTGTAAGTTTGATTAGGTCCCATTTCTTTATTTTTGCTTTTACTTTTACTGCCTTGGGAGACTGACCTAGGAAAACATTGCTACAATTTATATGAGAATGTTTTGCCTATGTTCTCTTCTAGGAGATTTATGGTGTCCTGTCTTATGTTTAAGTTTTTAAGCCATTTTGAGTTTACTTTTGTGTATGATATGAGGGAGTGTTCTAACTTCATTGATTTACCTATGGCACCCCAATGTTTGCAGCAACAGTATTTATAGTAGGCAAGACATGAAAGCAATCTGAATGTCCACAGACAGATGATTGGATAAAGAAGATGTAATATATATATATATATATATATATATATATATATATATATATATATATATGTATACACACACACACAGTGGAATATTACTCAGCCATAAAACAGAATGAAATAATGCCATTTGCAGCAGCATGAATGAGATTATCATATGAAATGAGGTAAGTCAGAGAAAGAAAGACAAATACTGTATGATATCACTTATATGCTGAATCTAAAAAATGATACAAATGAACTTATTTACAAAACGGAAAACTCACTTATGGTGAAACAAACTTATGATTACCAAAGGGGAAATGGTGAGGGAGGGATAAACTAGGAGTTTGGGATTAGGAGATGCAAACTACTATATATAAAATAGGCAAACAACAAGGTCCTACTGCATAGCATAGGGAACTATTCAATGTTTAGGAATAACCTATAATGAAAAAGAATATGAAAAAGAATATATATATGTGTATAACTGAATCACTATGCTGCATACCATAAACTAACACAACACTATAAATCAACTATACTTCAATGAAAAAAATTATTTAAAAAAATTTCAATATTCTCATATACCTACCCTATAACATTTTCTCTGGATTACTGTGGTTCTTTGAAATCTCTAATATCTGACTTTAGCTAAAAGATATAAAAATAAAATGCCCTTAAGTATAATTTTCTTAGGAAGCAAGTATTCTGGACTTGGCCCTGGGTGATTCATTCCGCTGTTGGGTAAACAGTTGCCTCTTTTTTGTAAGCTGTACTGTTTCCTGCTCATGAACAAAAGGGTTTGACGTTTAGAAAATAACAGTGCATATTAAAATAGATGAAAATCCTGTCCAAAAGAAAAGAATGAGAGTTGGGATATGAACTGAATGTTCAGTTGGTTCCAGATAATATGAGAAAATAATACACATGGATATGGACACATAAACATATTAAATTAGTTTAAAAGAATATTCATTTAATTCATATATTACCCACAAAAGATATGCACTTTCTAATAATATGGTAAAACACATTTTTATATTAAAAATGTGAAATTTAGACATCTCAACTGGTAGCACATTTACACATTTGTAAATGTTTATTGTTCCAAATAAAAGATGACAATGATTCTTCACCCCTGTCTGTGTGGGTTAAAGAGATAAATTGTATAATTAGCAGTTCTTGCCATAGACTCAGACTATTACTTTGTTTTCTCTTAGACTCTCCAGTGGTCTAGTTTGCAGCTATTTGCAATTGCTACTTTACTTCATAGGCTGCAAATACCTTTATTCCAACTGAAAAAGGTACAGTATCCCAAATTGGATTCCAGCTTCTCTCTTGATGAACAATGAGAGAAACATGCACTATACTGTGTGCACCTTGAAACAGTGTCTTGACTAAGTGACAAATCATTCTCACCCAGTATATTTTTATTTTTGCATAAATACCATCCATATACGTACTCAAGCCTCAGTGAGTAGTCAAGTGATTATAAATAGATCCCTGCAGTTCAGTTATAAAGCAGCACTCCTTTCATTACCAATGAAAATGGCATTTCAAATTCATCATACAAGTTCTATTAGAATACATTATTAGAGGTAAATTACAACTATATTACTGGCTTGCAGAAGACTTCCTTCATTAGCAGACCGTACCTGGCAGTACCTAGCCCAGCCGGTAAGCTTTAACAGTTCATAAATTAGCAATTGTCACTGCTTTCAACTATATCATTTATTTTTATTGCATTTAAAAATCTTTGCTTGTTGGTTTAAGTCATTAAACATTTATATACTTAACCTTCTCAGCACTAAAATCATGCCTTTTTGGCAGTCCCTCAACAGACCGTACAGTGTTTAATATTTTTGTCCTCATGAATTGGAATATAATTCAGTAATATAAATTACTTATCTAAAATTGATCTGACTCTGGAAGCTAACACATTAGGCACCTCATTTAAATGCGTTACTGCCTAATATGTCAGAAGATTTCATTCACTTTCATGGTCTAATTACATCAATCAGTTGCATCTCATAATTTTTAAAGTCAGTTTGCTATAAATCATAAATCTATGGAGAACAAAATTACATCAATCAAATTATCAAAAGACCCAATTTCATGAACTGGTGCACCAAAATTATGTCATAGCTATTTTACTCCATATGGAATTAGTAATCTACTCTAAGTTTTCTAGTTTAAATTTATTTTTAAGGGCTTTATAGTTTCAGCAGCAAAGAGGAATGACTTTAATACTATCTGGATATCACTTTGCACCGTGTACTATACTTTTAATTTTGATCTTCACAACAGGCCAATAATTTACATTGGAAACTATCTTGATTTAGAGACAAAAGAAATAAAGTAAAAAATTTAAAAACCGATAAAACAATGTCCTATGAACGTTTCAAATACCCTTATTAGCCTCCACTTGAAGCTTCTTTTTACTTCTCTGAGATATTCTTCCTGCATGGATGAATGCAGTTTTCCTTTTTATGTTAAGAATCAGAGCTGCACTTGTATAATTTTTATGGTTGCAAGGCTGCTGGAAAGGATGTTGACAATTTAGCAGGAGCCCTCAAATATATTTATGGAAGAATCAGTTTGCATTATCCCAGAACCTTCTTCCCTCCTTGTGATTCCTGTCAGATTTTACAATTACTTGATGCCTTTCTCTTTTCCTGATTTGGTCCCTCATTGGTTATTCATGAATTACTTTCTTTTCTTCTCTCAACAGCTAAATCCTGAGCTACTTGTTGGCAAGGGTAACTTTTTAGATCTAAGGGTGCCTTCCAGTGTCTATACATAATAAGTGCTCAAAAAATACCTGTTGCAGTAAAGAAAATACTTTCCATACATACATATTTTCATTCTTCATTTTCTTTCCATTCTAGCCTACAGATGCCAAACAAACTGTCTGAATTTTTAACCAGTACTTTTTCCCATTTACTTCCAATGGTCTGTGGCTTCAATTTCTTTATGGGGATATTCTGTGGATAAAGAATGTTCTATTGCTCTAACTTTTCTGCCCTCGTGGTGAAGTGGAGTAGAATTGCTACCGCTGTTCATCACATCAGGGTATGATGTTGCCTGTGTCTAAACACCAATGATTATTTGGATAGGTAGAGGGAATAGTCAGACAGTAAATGTCAAGATAAAGTTGAGTTTTTGGACTAAGCAGTAAGTGAAGCCAAGAGCACAATGGGGGATTAAATGAAAATTTTACTGTTTATTAAGAAGAATTTGTCTCGGTAACTTCGTGGTGTGTTATTTGTCTTGTTCTTTATTTGGAATTACATTTTAGCAAAATTAAAATGCAGAGCCACAAATTTGGAGGAGAGGAATGCAATGCAGGACAATTTGTTATTTAGAAATAAGGCAAGAGCTACTAACCATGGGGAGGCTATAATTTGCTGTGGATAGAGTACCTTTTCTACCCTCTTCTCATGAGAAAATGGTATTTCCTCTATGTTGAGCTTTCCGAGAATATGAATATTTCTATATCACTAGGGCATAATACTTTTATCCCCAGTGCCATCTTAGCACTCTAATTTAAATTACATTTCCCTCCATATAGAATCTACCTGATTAAGCAGGAACAGGCACTGCCCTGCTGCACTGAGAATTCAAAGAGGGATTTGGAAATGTAAAGCATAACACGTGTAACATTATAGTATCTGAGGGGTCCAGTATGAGCAAAACGATGTTTTTATTCAAAAGTTTTTGTTTTGTTTTTTGGCCAGACTTCAATTATGGAGATAGGTTCATAGCAACTCTCTTTGCCCAGTGAGGAAGAGTATATAACTCATTGAGAAAGGATACACCACCTGACCATGCGTATTATCAGATGGAAAACAAGTGTTCTGTCTTTGAACACCCTATACTGAGAGAGCCAATCTTAGGTTCACACTGGATGCACAAAGCGTTTTGTAAAGCTTGTTGGAAGAAGCCACCCTCCTTAGCATGTCAGTACTAAGTATTAAACTTAGGAAAACCTCATGAACAAATGATACTGAGATACTGAGAATAAGGTATCTGAAAAGTGAAATTGACTGCCTAACACATTGCATACAAATTCTCCCTTCCCCTACTTGGCCCCACCCAAATATCATTTTAAATATTTCTTTCCTCCAATTTCCTATATAATCAACCAGGTAAACTTCTGTCTCCTGCCCTCAGAATTTTCCTAATGTGATACTATCCACCAGGAATTCCAACCAGATATCATTAGCAACTGACCACATTTTATCTTTTCTCCATGAATTTTCATTTGATTTCAAAGCTAAATGATGTTATCTCCCTCCCTCTCTCTCTTCCTCTCTCTTATATCCACAGGTATTCTTTAATGACACTTATCTTACTTCCCATTGAATTTTTTCATGTTTATATCTTATGTGATCCTACCAAATTGTTAGCTTTTTGATAAAGTAATGGCATCTTATTTATCTTTCTATGCAACCCCCAGCACATTGCCTGGCTCCCAGAAGATATTTATAACATGCTCACTTATTTAATTTGTTAAGTTGAAGGAAAGACTAAGCAGAAAAACAAATACTGCTAAATTTACCTTACTGATAAATAATACATTTATATTCATCTTTCAAAAGTATTTTACTTTTCTCTCAAGAAATGTGATAAGCCACCTATTCATTTACAGCATTCCATAGAAATTTTAGAAGAACTGCAGGAGTAGTGACACAACTATTTATGTGTCTTGACTTTCTGCAAAGTAGAGTAGTAAAAGGTTTATTGTTCTGTCAATTATTTCCAAAGAATGACCATTCTTTCCTTGAACTGGTTTATGTGTACTCTAACAATTCTAACACAACATGACACTAAGTGGAACTAAATGACAGAATAAACTAATATTAGAAAAACATAGCATGTTGCTGTTGACCTATACACTGAAACTGGATTACAAATAAAATGCAAGAGCTAGAATTCACTTTCCACAATATGACATTTACTTTGAGTACCACTTTCCCACTTCAGTGGGAGATTTTTCTCTAAGATAATGTAGAAGTGTGTCATATAAAAGAAGTTGCATATACATGATGCACACAACTGGAAATAAGATAACTCACCCTTAAGATGGTCTTTTAAAATTCTCATTAGCTTTCTTGAGTCTTAATATATCAACTTCATTTGGTTTTCATTAGTTTTGTAGTGTGTATATTATTTAGGATTTCTCAGGATATAAGGTACTCAGGTGTCACCTAAAGATCTTGTAAATATTAGGACTCAATTCAGCAAATCTGGGAGAGAGGCTGAACATCTAGATTTTTAATGTGCTCTCAGTTAATGTCAATACTACTGATGTGAGAGCTGAACTTCAAAAAGCAAGAAACTGAAAAGATAAACCAAATAAAAGGTCAGCTTAAAAAATTAAAAATACTCTCTTGAGGTAAGATGAAACTGGCTAGAATTTGAAGGAATAGACAGAAAATTAATGTGTATCTTATTTTAAGATAATTTACAGTTTCTCTACTTTGAAAGAAAGTGCACTCTACTTTATAGAGTGATTCTTAACCCTGGTTATACATTATAATTATATGTAATTATGTGCCAAACTTTGAAAAAACAATGTGGACTTTTGTCTGACCAAGATGAAGTAACATCATATTACTAGATGTAACCCTTCATCTTAAAAGAAGAGAATTTGGACAAAATATGAAACAACAGTTTCAGTCATTACATTTGAAGCACAGTAATACGAACCCTGAGCAAGGGAAAAACAAATGAAGAAAGCCCTATAAATGCTCTGATTTCTGTCAGGGAGCACATTCTCACCCCAAGAGATCTTAAGGGGTTGCAGAGCTGAAGACACAGAGATGAGTGTTCAAAAATCCAGGTGAATGGAAGTTGTATGAAAGAGTTCTTGGCATGAGAATAGCATACAGCAAAAAAGCTCCAAAAATTTGCATTGTGGGGAGTAACTAGTTATTGTTATTGAGTGGAGGGAATTGTAGAGCAGAGAAAACTAAATAAGCTTTAAATATATTACTCAAAGGTAAGCAATAGGAGATTTCATAACACTACTACGTACTTGAAGGAAAGAGAGATAAAAGGGCAAGAGAGTGTAAGTTTACTAAACCTTCAGCTTCCATACAGATCACCATTAAAGTTAAAGAGATAAAGTTTGGGGTGAACTTCTATTTATTTAATCACCTCATAAGAACATATGTTAATCCCGTCCACAGAAAACAATCAAAAAGGATAAGAAAGGGGAGGGGCAGGTATAGCTGAGCAGTAGAGGTCATGCTTGGTAGGCACCAGGTCTTCAGTTCAGTCCTCACTACCTCCATTAAAAAAATTAAAAAAAAAATAAATCTAATTACCCTTGCAATAAGAAACTTGTCTAACTTGAAGATATACTAGGTTCAAGTTGAACTTTCCTTTATTTACCTAATAATAGGAGGAATAGCTAGGGAATTTTTACTTAATTTGCAATATTTTAAGAGATTTATTATTATGATTAATAGGTTAGTTATACTAAGCAAACTTTATTATCTAGCTACTATAATGAGATTTTTTTTAATTAAGCATAATTTGCTCTATAAGACCAAAGTGCAATACAAGGGCATTATATATAAAACAAGAATAATAATACATTTTTTCTATATAAGGGGATATAGCAAGGATAGAGAAGTATGGCTGAAATTTTATGCTCTTCTAAAAAAAATGAAAGTGTTCCTATTTCTGATTCTTATCTCATGTGTCCATAGAGTATATTATACCACATTCTTTTTTTTTTTACTTCAGTATGTTTTCACATGTTATATTGTCAGCAACCAAAACAAAACATATGTTAAAAGTCAACTGTGTGATTCAACGCCTAAAACATAAACACCTAAACATTATGTATAAAAATTCTTGAACTGAGAGGTTGCATTTATATCATTTTAGATTTATATCCCACTGGAAGTGATGGTATATAATGGATGAACATTCTCTGTTCTTTTTCCACTGGAAAAAAAAATATGTTGACAATCATCAGTATGTCAAACAAGTTCTAATCGCACAAAGGGTTGATAAAATAAGTGTCAGTATTTCTTATGTTCAAAGGAGGAGAAAAGCCAAGTAAGAAAAATCATTGTTAGTGAAAAAGAAAAACTATTTGTGTGTATACTTCCTACAAAAAGGAAGGGTACACTTCCTTCTATTTTCAACTTTTGATCACACAATGAAAAAAACATCATTCGATTTTGTTCTCTTAAATCAGATTGTGCAAAGGTCAATTTTCTTTTTACAATTTTATAATTTTATGATGATGATTGCAAAATTTAAAAACAACCTAACCCCTTTTCAGAAATGTAATTCAAGTACTGTTTCTTTTTCAATGAAGGACATGAGTTTTCACAGTACTCTGCTCTGCCCTTCCATATGTCATATTTGATTTCATTTCTGTTTTTCTATTTCCCTGACTGCTTTTATCAGTCCAGTGCTTGATACAGGCAAACAGCCCTGACATTTAAAGCAGAAGAGCTTGAATACCATGAACTTGACATTCAGAATTGTATTTTCCATCTGGAAATCCCCAGCCCTAACATCGTTCTAAGGATTAAACCATTTATTCAGAAAATCATATTAGAAAGCAACATTTACTTCTTTAAATCCCATCCTGTTTTCCCACAGTGTGAACTATTTAATACATTAGAAATACTATATTTAGAGAAGTATTTAACCACAGACTTATTGTGGTTCAATACAATAAGATATTCCTTTTCATTTAACTCAATAATTGCAAAGATATTCCTATTTTTTAACTCAATATAAAATTATAGTTATGTGCCTGTTTTAGATTCAATCATTTCTTTAGAAATATGCACTTTTAAATATTCATTCAACATTCTCAAAATTAAAGAAATTTCTGTTTTGACAGCATTTGATTATATTAGATTATATCACTTGATTTTACGTGAAACAGTACATGCTGTTATTTTGCTGCTTAAAATTACTTAAAGGATCTAATTTTGAAGAAAGTATTATATCATGCTCAATAGGTAAAATGAATTTCTTTAATTTGGTAAAGATACTTTGTTAAATAATCTATAATTAATCATATCCATTCTTTATTGAATAAATAGAAAATGTAACAAAACAAATAAAGGAAAACTTTCTCTCATCTGACCCATATTTCTTCCTATAACGTATAAATTTAAGAGAGCTGTCTAATGAGATACAGAAGTAAAATGTGTAGCTATATTTCAAAGTAACTGAATGCATTTTTGTACATAATCCAACAAAATTAATTGAGAAAATGCATTTTATTTAGAAGTACTAAATGTATTCAAATAATATAAAAATGCATATTCAAAATCAAGCCACTAAGTTATTTTTTAAATTATGCATGCCATTTTTATCCTTCACCGAAGGAATGAGAGCATTTTACATAACAGTGACATGCAGTTTTAAACACAGTACATTTCTTTCTGCTGATGGGTAGTATATTTATTTTCTTCTTAATATTTTCAGGAATTTAAAGCAGTTTTTATATATTAATTCAGATCCTTTATGGGAAATTAGATTCTTAACTTCAGAATTAAAATGTGAGAATTTTAATATCATTAACTGTGTTATAATCAATGATAAGATAGTATCATGCACATCCTATTCCTTTGCCTAACGAGTTCCAAGTCAGTAGGAAGTCCAGATGAGTATTATCATCCTGTGTCTCACTGGATACAGGTGTCTGTTGCCTGGAGCAGTGGTTCTTAAAGTGAGGCCCCTAGGCTAGCAATATCAGTTCATCCAGGTGCTAGTTAGACAATGCAAATTCTTAGGCCCCAGATGCTTATGATATGTGCTAAATTGAGAACCACTGGCCCAGAATGTCTTAGCAGTTTCTCTCTTATCACCCAGTAATCAGTCCCAAATATTACTGTCAAAATCTCCCTATTACTTTCACAACCACATCTAACCTATCATTCTGAGTACAGAATTATAGTTTGCCTTTCATGAAGATAAGGACCAAAAAAAGCTTCTTGACCTCTAAAATTCATCTCTGTTACACTGATAATATCCTATACAATAGTTTTCATTTTGTTTTCTCAAACTTCAGAACACTAGTAAAGATTGATGCCATATGAGTGTTGTAGTGAAAAGGAGTTTTTTTTTTAACTTATTTTATATCATGTCAAACCCTGACAGTATGATACTGGCAGTCTGATCTTAAAGTGCTCCTAATTGTACTATCCACAAATATAGAAAAAGAATAGTGATATCTAGGGGGTTTTGTGTAGATGAAGTAAACATAGATTAAATGAATACAAATGAAGTACTTCTTGTGAAGTGCTTAGAAAATATAGGTACTTAACACCTACATTCCTTTTCTTATGTTTTCTTACCATGTGATTTCTTCTTTCTCTTGCAAATAACGTCTCAATGGTTCTCAAAATGATTCTCAAAGTAAGGTTTCAAAATAGTTCTAAAATGAGTAATTTTACTCCAGTTGCTCTAATAAGTATAAAGCGTGCCCCCTGCTCTCTCCCACTGAATATGTAGCACTTCCTAAAACACCCGTCTTTCAGTTATGTTTGTCCACATGTGCAACTCTGCCTGGTCCCTTTTGTCTTTCTACAGAGGTAGCAAGAACCTGAAAATATAAACTGCCCTTGGTTTTTATCCTTAATGCTACATTACCAGGTGAAATGCTTTGCAGACAGCATGTGCTTATTTACAGCAGAACACACAGCCTCATCTGTACAAGTCTATTCATTGTCAAAGAAAAAAGATTACTTAGGCATTTTTATAATTAGCCATCATTTAGTTCTGTGTTAATACAACCTACAAGTGCTAATAAATTTCACTCTTTGAATTTTAAATATTAAACCCCTTTGTTTGGCTATCACAAAGATCTAACTTTTTTTTTTTCCCCACATTGGTTTAAATTCTAGTAACTCAGGTAATTTACTTACCATGCCCACTTTTATTTTCCAAAGTTGTACTAGATCCAAAAAGTTGCCACTGAAACATTTTTTTACCATGCCATGTACTTCAAGACATTCTACTGTTCCACAGTTTTTGAAATTGTCATTTATCTTACATATTTAATGACTATTTAATCTAAATTTTCTTTTTTTCTTTAGTTTCAACTCTTTACATTATGTGCCGTTGACCTTAACACTAAAATAGTTTTTTGTTTGTTTTATATTTTCTAATGTCTATTTTATTTCCTGTAGGACTATTTTCATGACCTATACTCACTCACTATTTCAGCCATCTCCTTTATATATTAAAGCAGAAATATATTGAATAAGTATGGAGGACACTAGAGAGGGTATGACATTGTTTTCTTGAATTTATGGCCAAGAATATAACATATGTCTAAAATGTATTTATTTAAAATATTCCTATAAAAGGAACTCATACACAATGTTAGTTCTGTTACTAACTACTTTCTTAGGCAGTTAGATAGAAATGAGTACTGGGCGGGGGAAAGGAATGGGAAAGGAGCAACCCAGAAAATAACAGTACACCTGCACTCAGGATAAGGGGCTCCAAAAACTTTTACTTTTTCTAAATGAAGGCCAGCAAAGAAGCCAGCTAGGATTAAATGCTGTGGCTGCACAATAGAGAGAAGGACCTGGCTTAACTTGACCCAGTGCTCATTACAATGTAATTAACATTACAGTTTGAGCCCCCTCCCATAGGCTTCTCTACGTGCATCGTGGGTAAATACATGTGTAAAAGAGGTGGACATGCCTGAGCACAAGCATCATGAGCTGTATCAGTCAGCCTGAGCACTCAGAGAACCTGAGTCGTGAATCAATCAATCAATCATAAAAACGCCCCCTAAGTCAGGATATAGGAACAGGAAAAACAAAGGAGAGGTGCCATTGTTCCTCTCTTGGATTGGCCGGCTCCCAATTCTTGGGAGTGTACTATATTTTACTACCTTTTTACTTTACTAATAAATCTTGTTTATGTCATGCTTTTTGTCTCTCATTAAGAATTTATTTTTTGAGGGTGACTAAGAACTGAGATAAATTTTATTCCCCTTTTCCCAGCAACACTTTCATAAAAGTATTTTCTTGTGTGTGTATCAAGAATAGCTGCATTTAAATCCCAACCCTATTACTTGCAAAGTATATGACCTTGGGTAATTTATTCAAGCTCTCTGTCAACTGACATTAAAATGTACAACGTGAGAGTTGTGAATTTCAGTTTTATTTAGGGACTTATTAGAACCATAGGACAGGAGACAGCTTATCAGACAGCTCTGTAAAACTACTCTGAAGAGGTAGAGGGGAGGTCAGTGCATACGTAATTTTGGATAAGGGGACATACAGTTTTCCCAGAGCACAGAACGCATTATTCCTGATCTCCACCCTGAATTCCTTTCAATGTGTGTTGAAGGTCAACAACTGCAGTGGTTTGATCCTTGTAGAGCCAGATGGCAAGTGACATTCTTTGGTTGACAGTGTCCCCTCATGGTTATAAATTCAACCAAGGTTTAGAAGGCATTTCATGACCATTTTCTCCTGTGGTGCTAGGAATTCTCCTTCATAGGTCAGGCCAGGATTTTATTGATAAGTCATTCAATGTGCTATTAGAAGACTTGGCCCTATTAAATGTAGCCAAGTGTCACTGGACCACCTGTCTTACTAGTCTGTTATGATCCAGGAAAATATTCCTTCTTGTTGCTTCTTTCAGTATCTAGAGTTCTAGTATGACAATCATTGATCTCATACAGAACTATGTATTTGGTCAATCATTTCAAGTCACTTCATCATTATTGGGGGCTCAGTCACACATTTGTTTATGCAAGAAACCACATTCTTGAAAAATAAGCAGAATACTATTTTCCTAGTGATATAGATAGTACCATTAATAGGGTCATAAGTAAGAATTTATGCCAAAAACTTCCATTCATTGTTGCCTAGTATATCCCCAGGTCATCTGATCCAGTCAGTCTCACATGAATCACTATCTTAAAGGTAATTATATATTGACATTTTTTTAAGACACCCCAGCCCAATTTCCTAGTGTTATTAAACTGATTATCCTTAGTATGGTTCAACTGTTCCCAACATAAGGGGGCTCTTAAACTTAAATGACTATAGCCTGGTGTTAAGCTTATGTATCTCTCCCATAATTGCATGAGGGTTCCTCCTAATAAGTGGGAATTATGGCATTTGACAGGGATTCAGCTCATTGTACTGACTGAGCTTGAGTAACCTTAAAGAAAAATGTATATTTATGGCCATGGTCAGAACAAGTAGGATTGTTTGCCCAAGTGAGGGGACTCCCATCTAGTAATAGTAATAGTTGCCCCAACAGAAATATAAATTCTTTCTTCTAAAACAAATTTCCTAAGGGCCATACAATTAGAGCCTTGGAGAGGCAGAATCCACCAACGTAAGCCAAAAGTACTGGATGTAGGTAACTAATCATAAACCCAATTATTGGATTAATTTTAAAACTTTGCATAGGATTGTACTCATGATAGGGAAAAAAAAAGATTTGAACACATGCAAAAGTTTAAGAAGTTAAGAAAATATGTATAATCATACAAGTTAGGTCTGGCATCTTGTGATACCTGTCTACTGATCTTGTCTTCTCATTCTGTTGTGGGTACTGTTTCTCTTCTGTTTGAGCATCATTTTAAGTTGAGTTTGAGGTCAGCAGTCTACTCTATAGACCGGTGTGGTTCCAAGAATCCTTCTAAGTGGAAAATATACATCCAAGTGTCAATTCCCTTCAGTTTTCCTGTGCATGAGATATTTAATAGTAATTGATAAGGGTTCTTTCGTCTAAGTTGGAGACAATTCTTTAAATGATGTCTTTTCCAGTATGCATAATCTCCTGGTTGTGGGTCATGGGACATCTGATGTTCATTCAAAGATAGATTACTGTGATAAGCTACAGAAACAAAACTTAGAGTGCCCTTTTAATAATTCTATTAAACTTTATAATAATGCAACATAATAATAAGAAGCCATTTGGGAAGTGAGTCTTAGGACACCTCAAGAGATTTTTTTGGCAAAACATCAAAGTTCAAAAATAATTATTATAAATGATAAAATATTTAAAGGCATGGTTAAAGATTTGAACACAATACAATTGACAAGTAAATTTGGTTACTACTGTGACATATAGCATTTTAAGATAATAACTAGAATTATGACTGACAACATTTTACCAGAACACATTTTTCATAATTCTATACAATTTCTAGAATATCTATATTTATAAAGTTTTTACATACACTAGAACCTAAGAAGGTTTATCACTCATTTGACAATGCTTCCCATGTAATTTAGCATACCAAGTAAGCCTAATTGATTTAGTATCTCTTTTTGATAAGGAGAGGAAACAAATCTCTTGAGGTGTTCCACAGGCCCTCTGGAAAACTTCAAAGTTAGCCTGAGGTCAAAGAAATCCATTTAGAATTTTATCTTTAGGAATTCTGTCAAAAATATCAAAAGGTCTTAAAACACTTGGTCAAATAGGATCATAGGTCAATGTGAAACAATCTTATTCACCTAACCAAGTGACAATAATAGATTTCAGAGACAAACACAGAAAGTTATAACAGATTAGTTAAAAGGTAAGGAAAATGTACAATCTATTATCAAAAGCAGATTAATATTCTAAGAAAAAGTTTGTAACATTTTACCTTTAATGTTAAATTTCATGTACTGAATTAGATTTTTCCTATTCTTAGCTAGTCCCATTCACATACAGAGTTTCTTTTCCACAACCTTCTATAACTTCCATTTTTACCTTCAAATTTTTCCTTGAATACAAAGGTGTTTGCCCTAGTAGTTTTAATTACATATTTTAATCTAGAATTCTCAACTCTTAAAAATCTTAATTTCTAGTAAAAACCAAGAAGTAATTATATACTAGCTTTTTGCATATTGGCAAGATTATAAATATTATTTGTAATTTCTGAAAATGTGTGCTTTCTTAGAGAAAGTGTCTCAGTCTGACACAAAACATATTCATTAGTAGTCCTAAATATCTTTAATTGTTCTATAAAATAAAGACTATATTCAGTAATTAATATCCCAGGATCTTATTTTACTTAGGAAAGATCTCACTATTCAGTGACCTTCCATTATTTAATTTAATTTAGCAGAACTCAAAAGTTCTAAATATCTGGGGAAACAATTTTAAGTGGATATTTCTGAATAAAATTATTTCTAAAGAGTTAACCTAAGAACTCTTACCACATTTAATTTACCTATAAAATTTCAACTTACCAAGTTATTTTTTTGCTGAAAAATATTTGTAACAGAAATAATAAAAACTTAATTGACTTCTAGTAAACCAAGGTACAATAAAAGTATTATACTAAATGTTGGTGAGTTTAAAGGCATGTCTGTATTAATTAAACAACAAACTAACTTTAATGTAACATATTAATTTAATACTTAAACTTTCCCAGATCACATGAACCTGAAATTCATTAGGGTTAGTTTCTTTCATATTTCTGAAAATTTATATAAGTGCTTAGTTTTCTTTATGCCAATTAAATACAGCTCATTTACAAATTAATTTGATATACTGTCTGGAGTTAGAGACATATTATATCTATGATATGCACAGAGATGTACAGACAGACACAAGGAGAGATCTCATAGATCCATTTTCAATACTCAGTCAAAAATCATATATTACAATAAAAAATTCACTAGTTATAAATAACAGTGGGAATAGGCCTCTTTTTTCCCCCCAATCTCGGGAATTGAATATGAAGATAAAAGTAAAACAAGATTTCCTGAGAGCCCTGGTAGAACATTTACATCTCAAGACAGGCTGAGAAGTGTGAGCTCTTTAGAGAAGGACTTATTTTCTTAGGGTCAGAAATCTAAAAAGATATTTTCCTAAGCTACTTTCTCCAACTGTGTGCACAAAAACCAGTTTTGGAATGTCAAAAGAGCCTCATCTTGGCCATCTTCAGAGCAAGATTTCTTTTAATTGTAAGTATAGGTTCCATACGTACATAAATCTGGCAGGGGTTCTAGTTGGAGGGTGGATTTCTGAGACTCTTCATTTAGCCTAGTTGAGGAAAGACATTAGGCCAGCCTCCTACCTAATCACTCAATCCAGACCACTTAGTATCTTTCAACTGAGCAAATCCCAGTGTCTTTCAACTGGATTTTCCCAATATGTTTGAACTGGGGTGGGGAGGTGTCTTTCCCCCTTGTCATTCAACATGTCTCCATCAGGTACCTGTTATCCACCACCAAATAAAACTCAGGAACATCAACCCATAATCAGGAGGTCTGAGAATCAGGACAGACTCACTCCAGTTCATCTGGAGCCAGTGGATAAGAGGATGGGTGCAAGGGGCCCTTGCTGGTGCCAAGGCTCTGGACCCTCACAGAGTTCAGGTGAAGGGGAGAAGCCTACCCCGAGCCCCTCTGTGGATGCCAAAATTGCTGACAAATAACAATGCATAGCTTGAGAGCTGTGAGTTTCAGTGACATTCTTTAGTTGGCATCTCCATCCTTGTGTTTCATCTTCATCTATAAACTGTGAATGATAACAACAGCACTTACTCTCTAAGAGTGTTTTGAAAATTAAATGTATGAATAAATATACAGTCCATGGAAGACAGTTGTTAATAGTTATATAGTTACTTCTGTGATAATAATTAAGCATTTAAAAGAAATGATATTTGGCTTCATATAAAGGATGAAAGAGGTACAAATACATAATTCAATAATTTGTAATCGTATTTGGAAAATATGCCACATACCTAAAGAAATCAAGAATTTTAGGCACCCTATGCTAACTTACACATGGGACATGTAACAATTACCATGTCATTGTAACGCAAGTATATATTTAAGTATATATTTAGTGAGGATAAAAGCCCCAAATCAATAGTTAACATCTTGTATTAGCATCCTGGCTTTTCCAATTATCAGATGACTAACATCTAGGAAGTTACATAAACTATCCAAGATTTAACTTTCTTATTTTAAGTAGACAGAATAATCATTATCTTTGATGGCTGTTTTGAGATTTAGATATAATCTCTATAAAGTACTGAGCATGCCAAATGAGGAGAACACTCTTGGTAGATAATTTTATTACTTATAATTCTGTTATCCATAAAGAATGCAAAGCCAGGATTTGAATTTGTACAATAACAAATGGAGATCTTGATAATGATCTTGGAGTATATAGAGAATTAAAGAAATATATACATGAATCATCTAGTTTCAGATATATCTAAGTCTGGATATAGCATCGGGACTTCAGCTGTCAAGGCAAACAATAAATTATCATAATTGTCAGATACTCTCATAATAGATACAGTTTCCTAATAAAACCTAAGTTTTAGAATCAATGTGTAATTCACTCTAAGTATAAAAATAAAATATTGTCTCAAATTCTATATTTATATTTATAGGTAGCAATTAGTATCTTTAAATACTGATGGAAAGTCTATTATAAGTTTTCAAATATAATTTATTACTAACTATATTTAAGTATATATAGGAAAAGATAATCAGTAAATCTGGTTATAATGGCATGTTGATTTCCTTAACATATTTATAAGCTGTCATGGCTAAAATTTTTTCTTTGTTACTTATCTCTAATTTATTATAAAACACTTTTAAAATTCTTTAAAAAATGATCTGAGATCCACTTCATTTATTTTACATAACAACTCCTTGATATTTCCGCTTCTCTTTATAGAAAACTTGATGTGAACAGGTAATGCTAGAGATTTTCTGCAAGTGCTAAATATGGAAAGGGATGAAGTTACAGGAAGTGCGTCGTCTAATCCCTCTAGAGAATGGTTTAAGATTCAGTTTGCCCTGATGTTCTCTGATTATTCACTTTAGACATGTTGATAGTCGATTGTTCTTTCAAATCAGCTTAATTGTATATTTTACACCTTTTAGTATATTCTTGAATGAATTTCTAACGTTAACTGTCAACGTGTAAATTTCCTTCCTTCCACTGCATTCAATAAAATACTTAAAATACTCAAGTAAAGTTGCTCAATGAGTATTAATTTTTCATCTCACTAACTTTCTATTCTCTTTTATGTTATCTATGTCTCTTCTTGGCTTTTGTAATTATCATTCAGAATAGAAGCAATACAACCTCCAATACCTATTAATTGTATAAATGATTGATAATTGTATAAGTTTAGAGATATTTATCAACAGTCACTAAAATCAGTATTGTTTAATGATCAAAATAATTTCAAAGATTTTAAAGAAGCTGTTTTGGAAATGTCCAAGTTGCTTTGCTATAGGTTAAAAAATGCCTTCTCTGAATGCATTCCCTTTAGTCAGAAAAGTCAGGAAATGTTCCTGGGATGGATGTACACCTCCAAGCCAATGAAAAGCACCTGGTGAAGGGAAGAGGGCTTGATTTCACTCTCTTAGGATGCATGAATGAAGTGCTTCTGAGTAAAGCACAAACTGCATAATTATGGAGAAAGCGGTCTCCGCCAAAGCAAAACTCCTCGTGAGATTTTGACTAATTACAGACTTACCATTAATTAAACACTGAAAGAGAATTTTCCTGATTGTAACTTATGCAGAAACAAGGTGAAAAGGAGGGAAAACACTGTAATAAGAGACTCCCCGTGTTCTAACAAGTGTAACACGTTATTCAGAGAGAATTTTTAAAACAATGAAGATATAGAAGAGTTTTAATTTTTAAATTGTATTATTTTAGATCAGAAAAAAGAAGCCAATAGTAAAATTCATAAAATGGGGACAACAGAATGACAGAAAACTTAAAACAGAAGCATTTTGAAGTGTCTAGTTGTCATGTTTACATTTTAAAATGTTTAAGTTGAATTTATTATAGATTATATACATGTATTTTAAAATTATAACAGAAATTGTAAGTATGTACTTTACACTTCCAGCCCTTTCTGGTGAGGAGGGGAGGAAGGTTTGTCATTTTTACATTGCTGTTTTTAAATTGCCAAGTCAAACTTTATTTCTTAGTAAATTTTTATTTAGTAAAATAAATTTAGTAAATTAAATTAGTAAATTGTTATTTCTCAGTAAAAAAGCAACTTTTTGCTTTCTTTAGCAGGCTTGTGACAATTTAAATATGTTATTAAAAGTAGGTCATATTGCAGGAAACTGACCAAAGCATCTAAGCAGGGTATAAATATTTTTCCTCTATAAATATTTTGCCTTGGAACCCATTAGATCATTTGGACCCCTCAAAGAGGTTCTGATGTTTTATTCCCTACTCCTTTACCCCATGCTGATAAATAAAAACACCCCAGAGAAATTTCAATATTGTATGATATCACAACATGCATAATCTAAAAAATACAACAAACTAGTGAATATAACAAACAAGAAGCAGTCTCACAGATATAGAGAACAAACTAGTGGTTACCAGTAGGGAGGGACTGAGGGGACATATAAGGGTGGGGGAGTCGGAGATACAAACTATCATGTGTAAGATAGGTCAAGGATGTATTGTATAACACGGGGAATGTAGCCAATATTTTGTACTAACTGTACATAAAAGTAACCTTAAAAATAATGTAAAGTTTTTTTAATCAATTACAAATAAAATAAAAAATAAGTATCACACCTATGTTAAAAAAATAAAAACAGCCCAAATTATATGTATCTTTCTATTCTCTCATGGAAATTTACTTTGCTAGACACCCTGGAATCCTCCATAATTTTCTTTTGTCCTCTCACATTTCCTATTCTGTTCTCTTTCCACCTGCCTCTCCCTTTCACACGCACTCTCTCTTTCTGCCTGTTTTCTATAATCTTAATTGTTTTTCTATTTTCTGGGACATTCTATTAAAACTTATTTTAATTGCTTTAATTTACAAGAGCTGGTTCTGGTTTTATGAGTGCAAGTTGTTATAAACTTCTTGCTATTATTTATTGCACTTAATATCTTCCTTCACCTCTTCTAGTACATTCATTGTTTTCTGTTTTTTCCCCTCTTTGTTTTAGACATCTTCTGCCCGTGACTTTGATTCATTTTCTTCTAGATTATTTTGTCCATTGGTTTGTTTGACTTTTGTCTTTTATTATGAAGGCTTTATTCAAGTATCAGATGATTTTTGATAGTCTTATATTTAAGAGTTATGTACTATAACCGAGAACTGCTGGTAATTCGAGGTGGTAAACCACCAGTGGACATTGCTATGGACTGAGTTAATTCAATTCTTTCATTGGCAGATTATTCACTGAGAATAACTGCAAGTCTTTTCCCTTGAGTTGGTCAGTTTTCCACAAAGAGGAAACCTTAATTGTGATCTGCCAATAGATGAATAAGCTTGGTGGCAGCATCTTACACTTGAGCTGTGATATGGTACTGGGATTTCATGATCAACAGTATAGAATTTCACTTGATTCTTCTCTTTTTGTTTAATACATTAGCCAACAAATATGCCTGATGTCTTCACATTTAGTTAACTGGTTCAGTATTTTCAGAGAAGAGTGGTCATTTTGCTGTTTGAATTTCAGCTGTGCACATACTTGTTTTTTTGAAAATTGTTGTCTTTGTTGCTGTAAGTGCTCTGTGTGGTCTGGGCATACCATTTCCATACAAAAATTAGCTTTCTGTTTATGCCATTTTATTAAGACAGTTATTACTCATTTTCTTTTCTGTTTCTTTTTTCTGATCTCTTTTCTTCTTACTGATTTGTTTTATCATTGTAGATTCATACCTAACTTTGTCTTCTTTATGATGGAATTTATTGAGGGAACACAGATACATAATTGTATTTGAGCCACTCTATTTCATTTGAAGTGATGAAATATTTAAAGTACTTTAAAAACTGTTTTCTTTTCTTATAAATTTACCCTAAGGGTAAATTATAATTGCTTTTCTGAATAGAAACACTCTACTCTGAATTATCTAACATTTATAACCGAATAGAAATTATCTAAGAAATGTATCTTTAGATTGTATTTGCCTAATGCAATGTCTACTTACTTGGCATTTATTCCATGGTACATAGCAACAAACACATCCTTAAAAATATTAAATTATTGAGTGAATTGCAGTTATTTCTGTAAGTACATTTTGTTCATTGGCCCATTGATTAGAATAATCAAATTGGGGAGTAGTGGAAGGAAAATTCTGTCCTAAACTTTATGTTGCTGTGTTGTCAACACAGACTGTGTAGCATTTATCTTTATATTTCCAAATTTACTTTATTCAACTAATAATATTTGAGATCCTGTTATGGACAAGACACTGTTAGTGACAAGCCTATGATCTATTGAGGCTTACATTCTAGGCAAAAGAAGTCAAGTGGTAAGCAAACTCATATCTACGTTACATTAGCGATCAGTGCTTTTAACATTAGACAAAGATAATGAGGATGGTGATAAAGGTATTGTTGTTTTCTACAGGGTCGTCAGTGCAGAATTCTGAAATACTGTGACATTTGAGTAGATTCTGAAAGAAGTGTGGGATTGAGCATGGGAATATCTAGAGAGAGCACATTCTAGGTGAGGGAAGAGCAATTGAAAATACCCAACAAGATGAAGCATGCTTTTTCAATGCGCAGGATAACAAAGAAGCCAGAGTGTCTGAAATGTAGTGAGCAAGGGAGGCTGGGCAGATAGCGAGTTCTAGCTCATGAAATTCCTTAAAGACATGACAAGGGCCTCCAAATTTACTTTGAGTGAGATTCAAAATTATTAGAAGATTTTGAGTAGAGCTGTGGCATGATCTGACATATATTTTAGTAAGATTGTTCCATTGTATGAAGAACAGATTTAAGGGCAAACCACAAACAAAAGTACAAGTTATTAAAAACTAGTTTAAGAGTCAGATAAAGAAATAAGCATGCAGGGACCTGGTAGAAGTAATGTAAGTTCTCTGTAGTGACTGGTTTTGGAATAAACTAAAAAGAAAAGTCAACAGGATTATTTTGTGGAATGAATGCAGTGTAGGAGATTCAAGAATGATTATAGGTGGTTGGTCCCAACACAGAAAGATAGACTTGTCATATATAAAGAAGAGTGGAGGGAGGGAGCTGTTGAGTAAGATATGGGGGTTGGGAAGAAAGTATTAGTTCAAGTTATTTACCTGTTCTGAGTAAGATCCTATCTTACCTCCAAATACAGGTGTGGAGTTTTCCGTTGGCTACGTGCGTCTGGAATTGGGAAGGAGAAGCTGATTCTTAGGCTACGTTATTATGTACCATAGTTACACATAATTGTTATTCCTCTAGTATTCAATGGGGTTACCAGTCTAGAATACGTATTTTGAGGGTTAAGGATTCCTTGAGTTCAAACATGAAAATCCTTTTTGTATATTAAGACATCTTAGGAGTTCTCTGGCCAATGCTGGATGAAAGGAGCAGGAACCAAATTATTTCTTGAATGTGAGAAACAGGCAAAAATGGGTCCTTCTTAATGTAGCTGACAGGCTTTAAAAAAATAAAACAACTCATTATATCAAGTTGTTTTTTCCATTTCCTGTATGAACTCTGAAAGTATTAAAAAAATTATGTGTCCTAATGAGTTAGAAATAAGTTAAAAAGTTAAAAGGGGAAATTCTCTTTATGCTACACCTGTAAGTATCTATTATGATAAATAAAACATGGTAATTTACATACTTGGAAAAATTATGTATGTCCTGAAGATAACACATTTCAACGTTGTTAATAATAACAGAAAGAGAAGAAACCCAACTTCATTTATCTCTCTAATGCTTCCTTTTGGATAATTAAATTTCTTATAAAAATATGTTTATAGTTCTTCCTTTTTAGGAATGCTTCCATGCCAATTTTGAGTAGCAGTGTGTACTGCTTTCTAAGTAGATCTATAAATTCTGCGAATAAGTATAATTTTCTAAAATATATTTACAATATTTGTCTTATGACTATTCCATTTCAATACATCTGAAAATATAAAGTGAACCTATCCTATACTAATAATTTCTTTGTTACCTTATTAATATCCATAAACTCACTGAGATCTATAGTTCTCCAACTGTATAAAACTAATAATTCTATAACTTAATATAATCAAACTTCTACTTCCTCATTTTATGAAGTATAATGGCAACCTCTACATGGTGCTCATTAAATTTTCCAGACAGAAAGATGTAAAAGTGCACTTAATTAAAGTTCTGTTTAGCTCTTTTAAAAAGTGGCATATAATTTTATTTCTAAATCAATATTTTTATTTTATTGAGATAAACAGAAATTTTATTTATCTCTGTTGTATATGTTATGAATAACTTTCAAAAGTTAGGTAATTTTGTTTTCAGTTAATTTGAACATATTTAGGTAAGAATATATTTTACATATATAAAGTAGACAATAGTTTAACACTGATATAAGTTTTCTTTTTCATTTACAGCTTATACTCATAAGTAGTGCATCTTTGACTGAACTCTAAATATTAGCTTAGAAGATGTATGGTATACCAGTTTTTAGACTTTATGCATTATGTGTGCATAGCCATAATTCAAACCTGCAGAATGTAATATATTTTATGTTGTGACTTTTAGTTCAAGTTTCACTCATGGTTAATTCATGAGCAGTTATTAAATAATTAAATATAATTCATTTCTGTGCAGCCATTCAATTCTATGACAGTTGTTCAGCCAAAATTTGCACTCCTACTTAATCAAATTTAGGTATATACATAGTGAAATGCAACTTAGATTCATGAGTCATATTATTCCATAGAAAAGCCAGTTTTGTTCTTCATAAGGGAAACTGATCAAGCAAAAATTTAAACTTAAGAGAAGGAATAAATGAAGGAAAGAGATCTTCAATTATATTTAAATATCCTAGCCCTCTTCTCTCTTCTGGATCATAACTGAAATCCGAGTAATTAAAATCAGCATTTTCAAACAGAAAAGGACCTGTTAACACCTGAAACTTTACTTGTAAAATGGAAATTATTCAATTGAGTAAGCATATGCGATGACAATAAAATGTGTGTCCAATTATTATGATATTTTTAGGAAGAGTAGAGGTATTCAAAGTTTCAAGATATAGGCACCATCTTCTATGTTATAGTTTTGTTGTTAATTAGTTTTACCCTTGTTAGTTATGAAGGCCTTAGTGCTAAAACAATGTATTTATTTAAATCTTCCCTAACTACTCTACACTGAATATTTACAATGTAACTTTCTTATGAGTCTGTATGTGCAATGTGTTTATGTGTATATACCTTTAAATATAGAATGTGTATATACATTTATATATAAATTATATATATATAGAGAGAATATACATTTATATGTAGAATACATTTATATATACACATGTGTGTGTATATAATACATATATATAACAAAAGCTATATCTGCTATTGTTTCTTTGCATTTTTTTGTTTCTAAGTTGAAATAGTTTCATGTCTCTATAGGCTATTAGAAGTCCTTCTAAGAAAAGCTTTGCTTAGGGATCCCTCCTATACCCTAAATTTATTAAGTATTCTAAAATTGATTTTAATAACTTTCTTTTTTTTTCTGAAAATTCCTTAAAGTGTTTGAAATTAATTGACATAGAGCCATTTGTAAGATTTCAACATTATACTTTTAATATATTTAATATCTTTCATTCTTGATGTCAGTAGGGTTTTTCTCCCCCAGTTTTGCAGTACAAATAAGACCTATGGTAGACTTTCTACTTCAGCCCTAGGGATGCCGTGATAAATTCCCTGCTGCCAAATATCCTGAAGGTAAAATCCATCTGAGTACACTTTATCCATGTGCTCATTGTAATCACTACCTTGTCTCTGGCAGTTGAGTGCTGCATCAGAATTCTGTTCTTCTGGAAACTGTTACTAACACCTAAATCAGATTGCCCTTTTTAATGTTAGGATCTCACATTGCCAGCTATTTCTGAGATTTGTAAGAAATCACGGATTTCCTTACTAATGTATTTTTCATACTTTGGTTAAGAGAGTGTCTCTATCCCCTCCCAGTATGGAAAGAATGAAAAAGTGAGTCATAAATACATTTACTTCAACATTTCTATTTTTTGAAGTCTTCATAGTCATGTTTCTGCATTAGGCAAATTTCTGACGTCTTTCTTTCAAATACAAGTTTATTTCTCTTATTTATTTAGATATTAGTTTTTTTATTATGTATAATTGATATACCATACTGGTCTCAGGTGTACAAGAGAGTGATTCAACATTTATATACGTTACAAAATAATCACCACAGTAAATTTAGTTACCGTATTTCACCAAAGTTATTACAATATTACTGATTCTGTATACTACATTCCATGACTTATTTATTTTATAATTGAAAATTTGTACCTCTTAATCTTATTCACCAATTTCACCCATCTCCCATACCCCTGTTCCACTAATCCATGTGTCTGTTTTTTGCCAGTACCATACTGTTTTGATTACTATAGCTTTGTAGTATAGGCTGAAGTCATGAAGTGTGATATCTCCAGTTGTGTTCTTCTTCTCAAGATTGCTTTGGCTATTCAGGGTCTTTTTGTGGTTCCACACAAACCTGAAGATTGTTTGTTCCAGTCCTGTGAAAAATGCTTTTGGTGTTTTGGTAGGAATTGCATTGAATTGGTACATTGTTTTGGGCTGTATTAACATTTTAACAATATGAATCCTTCAATCCTTGAGCACAATACATCTTTCCATTTATTTGTGTTCATACCAGGAGGGAGCCACTTTGGAGGGGTACCTGGCTGGGCGAGGGCAAGTGGTGCTAGAAAGGTAGATGAAAGATGTCAAGAATAGAATTCACCAGTGTTGGGCCAGCTAAGTAGAGGGAGAATTTTTTAAAATGGTGCCCAACAGTGCTTTCAATAGATCCCTGCCCTTTTGTCACTGGCCCTAAAATTAGTCAAAACATTTCATTCACAGTATGACCCAAGTGCTTTAAAATATTTATGTATGTATGTATGTATGTATGTATGTATGTATGTATGTATGTATGTAAACAGAGGTACTGGGGATGGAACTCAGGACCTCATGCAATGCTAAGCTTGTGCTATACCACTGAGCTATACTACACCCCTCCAGGTGCTTGTCAAATTGCACTGTGGCCTCTTCACTGCGACTCAGAGTGAGTTTTTGCTTGAGTCTTTGAAAAGTGAAATCTTCCTACATTCCACTGGCTATCCAGGGAGTAAGCACTGCAGGTTTCCAAAGCCAGATGTTGTGGGGGCTTATCTTTCACATGCAGGTCCTTAGGGCTGGAGTGCCCCATGTGAGACCTTTAAGGGCATCTGCATTTGTGATATTCCCTTTTGCTTGTGAGTCACTGCACTGGGGGTATGGGTCTTATCTAGACCGTGTCTATACTATTCCTACTCATATCAAGGTGTTTTTTGTTTGTTTGTTTGTTTGTTTGTTTGTTGTTTTTACATCCTTAAGTGTAGAAAAACTGTTCTGCTGGTCTTCAGGCTGTTCTCAGAGAGAGTCATTCTATTTGTAGTTGTAGTTCTGGTGTGTCCTTGGAAGGAGGTGATCCCAGGATCTCTCTACTCTGCCATTTTGATCCCACCTCCCAAAGCTCTGGCATTTTAACCTTGCCTAACATAGGTTGATTTTAATATTCAGTGAACCAATCAAGCACATTATTAGAAGACTTCATAGGCATTTAAGCCAGAACACAGAACCCTGATACTCTAGTAAGTGCAAGTACATCTGATGTAATATTATGGAGACATTTTTTAATTTGGACCCCAACGATTTTCCCACTGGGTTTCAGATGCCATTACAATGAATGTCTAAATGCTTATTAATAGTAGTATTGGCAATATGGCCTCCATTATCTCTTCTATATTTAAACGTGTTCCCTTTGAATCAAAATCATGGTAAGGTTATTGAGAAGATTAGTGACATCACAAAGCTGAATGAGTAGCTGACAAGAGATAAATCCAGTCCCCTTGCTATTAATACTAAGGTACAGATACACTTCAATGTTGGCATTATCTTTTCTCTTTGCAGATCATGGTTGTCTCTGGACCTTCATAATCCCTAATTTCTTGATTTCAAATCTGCCTTTGTAACATCATTCTTAATTTTGATCCAGGTCCTGCATTTAATGCTTCAGGTTTTTAACCTTTTTAAAAATACCTTTTCTGTTCTCTAAGATACCACCTTTCATTGTCCAGTGATTCACAGGTACCTCATCTTCTTGTCCTTCCTCCCTGACGGATGGCAGAAAAGCATTGGATTAAAGGTTTATGTGGACATGCACTTCTGAAGTCTTACCTGGCACTTAGAAATAGTTTTCCTTCAGCACGTTGAGTTTGCCAGAAGTCCCTCCATTAACCTCTTCATGTCAAACCTATAGTTTGGCCAAGGTAGGGTTTCCTGATTCTGATTCCAAAATAGCATATTGATTAATCTCCTCGTACTAATTAAGCTAAAAATATTTTTTAGATTGGGTTTATTACCCAGGAAGGAAAAGACAGAATTTTTCTTAATAGAGTAAAACCCTAGCTTCCAAATGGTACTGATCAATATGTCCAGCCAATAGGTACAAATTGATTAATAAATAATCCTTTAATATATATTTATTTTATTTTATGTTTCTATGCTCTTGGGGCTTGTAATCTAACTTCATACACTCACAGAAGCTGAACTCTTCGCTAAGGCTTGCCCTTCCCTTGTGAAGCTACACTCTTCCAACCTCACTCCACACAGTTATATTCCTTCTTGACCCTTTATCATGTTTCAATCCTCTTTTTTTCCACCTTTTGGCTCTCTTCACACATTTCTTCCACCGCACAAATTTGACAACCACCAATCTGTTTTCTGTATCTATGAGTTTGTTTTTGTTTTTAGATTCCACATATAAGAGAGATCATAGAGGGTTTGTCTTTCTCTGTCTGACTTATTTTACTCAGCATAATGCCTTCTAGGTCCATACATGTTGTCACAAATGACAAGATTTTGTTCTTTTTTATGGACAAATAATATTTCTATATATACATCTATTTACATGTGTATGTATGTCACAATTTCTTTATGCATTGATCCATGGAAGATAGGCACTTATGTTGCTTCCATATCTTTGCTATTATAAATAGGGGGCTATGAACATGAGGGCGCATGTATCTTTCTAAGTTAGTGTTTTATTTTCTTCAGATAATACTCAGTACTGGAATTGCTGGATCATATGATATATTTTAATGTGTTTTGAAGCAGCCTTCAAAAGCTTACTTAAATCCAATATTTCACAAATGCACCTATTAAATAAGCCAAATACATTGAAATGTTATCTTTAAAAAATAGTTAGATAACTTAATGCCTTTGGAGAGGCACAAAAGCATGATTCGCAGTAATCATACTCCTGATGAGACATGAGATACAGTTTGGAGTTCAGCTCCCTTTATCTGATGCAGTTATCTTCTGATCAGGTTCAGAGGCAGAGTTATTTCTTCCTGTGCATGGAAAAGACAGGATATATTCAGATTATTCTAACAGGAGGCTCTTGTCAACGTTCTTTAATGTCTTACATTTGAATGATGAGTCTGGCAGTGGCTAAGGCTCTTTGGATGTGGCCCCTTTTCATCCAAGGAGCTATAAACTGAAAAAGACAAGTTATGTGCTCCACACACAAATGTAATGGTCAGACCATAATAGCGAACTTTGTGTATGTAAGTTTGCAGCAATCACACCAGACACAATTGCAATGACAGCTGTAATTCTACAGTGATTACTCATATGAGGCTCTAATAAAGGCAAAGAATATGGTTCAGTAGGAGAAAGGAAGCCTGGGCAGAAACAGAGAGGCCTCAGTGTCCCAGTGCGACTCCCAAAGCTCTTTGTTGATTGTGGAAAGCGTGCTTTGTCTTTGGACAGTGAACTGACAGGACTAAGTTGAGATACATTAGTTATGGAAGCCAAAGTCCATGTATTTTGTTACATGGATGATATAAACAGACTCCAAGTCCACTTGAGGGAATTAGGGAAGTTGAAGTTTAAGGAAAACATATGAGGAAGTGAAAAAGGGAAAAGAAGAGAGTGAGACTAAAAAGAAAGAGCCAGAAGAAAATGATACAGTACTACAGGGGAGTTGCAGTTTTACCGCTCTAAAAGCTCCTTTGGCAAAAGTTCTCCAAATTTAACACACAAAAAATATCACCAGAGGTGTAGCAAAATTACATGTATTCCTGTCACCCACCTCCAGGAAGTCTGACCCTGAATATCTGACCCTGTCCTAGAACTTGCCTGTTTAAACTATCCCTCAGGTGCAGAAAGTTGTCTCAGATCATACTTACTTTTTCTTTCTTTTTCTTTTTTCTGAGTACTGATTCTTAATAGTCTAAACTAACAACAAAAAGTATACTTAGGAATCATTTATAACCTACTGGTAAGAGAGCTTGCAAACAAAGGGTTCTTTCTTTATCTAGTCCCTCTCTTGTGGCTGTGTATCACTCACAGTTAATAAAACCAAATAGTTACTTGCAACATTTGGTCCAGTGATTTCCTTACTCAGATCCAGATATTCACTGGATGCCTTTCTTAGATTCCAAGTTATCATCACACATGAGAGTTTGGTCATTTCTGTTTTCACTACTATGTAGCATGGGCAGGCAGGAGCTGGAGAAGCATAGTGGGAACTGTTAGCAAAGGCTGTGAGCAAGCCAATGGTTATCAGAGGCTGGAAGAGCTGTGAAGTAGGTAAATGTGTTAGTAGGTTAGAGAATGGGGAGCTGCCACCTTCTCCCAAATGCAATGCCACTTTTTTTTTTTTTTTTTTTTTTAACAGCAGCATCCCACTTCCAGGAACCAATTTCCATTTGAGTTAACTCTTCCTGGCATTAACCATCCCATATCTGATTGGCTTAAAACAATGGCTATTTACTTAGATCACACTCCTGCTACTATTGTGTCAATCTGTCCTAGGCCAAATTCAAATGATCTGAGCTGGCTCGCCCATATGTCTGCTGATGGTTGACAGACTTGGCTGGCGGGCAGTGAATTGTCCCATGTGGCCTCACTCACGTGTGGAAGTTGGCTCGGGTGACAATGACGATTACCCTTGTGCTGCTTATTACCCAGCAGACCAGTTAAAGCATCTGCACATGGTAAATGGGTTTTAAAAGCAACAAGAGAGAGATTTGAAAGCTCTGGGAAGCCTAGGTTAAGAACTTGCTTAAAGTTCCTTGCAATTCATTCTAATGGTCAGAACAAGCCACAAACCAGACAGGGGACTTAAATCCCATATCCTTACCTTTTTGGCGGAACTGAAACATCCCATGGCCATTTTTTTTCAATCATGTCATTGACCAGGGTAAAGAAGCCGTACCCTTTATTTTAATCTGATATTTCTGAAAGTCTTGGAACCTAGCACCTACTTAATTTTCTACTGCTGCAAGTCTTTTCCTTGATCAGTAAAATTTCAAGGTTTGTATTAGAAATAATAATCTCCAATCTCATTCACACACACAAAAAAAACCAACCATATTGTAAAGAATGGCATCAGATTGACTGAAAATAAAGCACATCATTCATTGTTTATTGATATTTCAATCTATATGCTTATGTTATTCTCAGTATGTTAAATATATTAGGTTAATTATATGTTAAGTAATTATACTTAATAAAGAACCCTGATGTCAGTGACATTTGTTTAATACATGGATGTGAATGTGTGTGTAGGATGGTCATTCTTTTATAATATATCTGGTACTGATTTGTATTTGCTGGCATTTGAATAAATAATGGAAACTTTCTATTTTAAGGGCATGTATCCCATCAGCTGAAATTAGCACCTTAAAAAAAAAAAAGACAGCTCTTCAATGGAATTAATAGTGATATAAAATGTTTGATATAGGCAGTACTTTTGTAAAATAAGATATGCTGGAAATTGCTTCTTGTAATTTTTTAAAAATACAAGGTCAATTACAGTAAAAATAAAAACAAAACAATAATGTGGCAGCTCACCTTAAGTAGAGGTTTCACATAAAAATGTTATACCTGAGAACAGTCTAATAATCACAGGAACACAACTATGATTCAATTACAAACATGAATAAAATATTGTTTCTTCTTAATCGTTATTTTTTCTCACAATATAAGCCTCTTTTCTGAACATGACACCCTATGTTTTACGGCTTCCATTAAACTGCTTTAAATTATAAATTTGGAAACCATGCAGATAAATGTGATTGCAATATTTTCTTTTTTAAGTTTGTCAAAAATGTCAAGACTACTTGTCATAATTTGAACGTATCATATTCATTTTAGATAACTGGCATTATAGTGATGGTTTCCATTTGTATATTGCTATGTGTTACACAACAGTTTCAAACATAGGAGAAACATTTTTCTTTTTAGAGTAAGAAAAAAATAAGCTTTGGTAGGTAGACCAATGTATTAGTTCGTAAGGGCTACTGTAACAAAGTCCCATAAGCTGAGACGTTTAGAGCAATTAGAAATTTTCTGTTACACAGTTCTGGAGGCCAGACGTCTGTATCAATGTGTTGGTAGGGCTATGCTCCCACTGAAAGAACTAGGGACATACCAGCTTGAGGCTTCTCTTTGACTTCCAGTTATTTCCTTGGCTTGTGGCAGCGTAACTCCCATCTTACATAGCATTCTCCCACGTGTGTGTGCGTGTCTACTGCCTCTCTAGGATGAAGCAATTTTACCGTAATCCCTTAAACCGTTTGTGATTTATAATAATACTTATAAGTATTTATTTCTCTTTAATTTTATAAGTATAGATAATCTACCTAAATAATTTTTGATCTGTATGCAGCAAAAGGCAGTGACTACATGTGCTACTTCTCTTGGCACCCATGGTTAAAGAATATTGTTCTTATTTTTAAACATATCTATATAGAAAGTTGTATAAATATAATTATTAAGATATCTAATCACCACTTGGTAAATAATAAAAAGTTACATAAAATCTGATTGTAGTGAAAATCTAAACTTTGTAATAACTATGTTTAAGGTTGCTGAGGCTTTAAGGCTACCAAAAAATATTGGTTGAATATAAGAAATAATTTGTGAAATCTTAATGATTGCCAGTGATTAACATGATAACAATTTATCTTGATGCCCAATAGTAGGAAATCTTGACACTGACATAAATATGCCTCCTCTATACTGTGTTACTTTCCTAATGAAGGAGAAAAGACACATTTTGAGGGAGATGGGAGAAAGTTTTGCTCAAATGTTTCTTACTTCTTATGGTGTACCTTTTGTGGCTACTGGTATTAACTGGTATAAAAATGTCACCAAGTGAATGAATAATTTCGTAAGAAATATTGGGTGCTGCCAGTATTATCTTCCATGACACTCACAGGATGGAAAATCTGGCATCGATTTCTCATCCTATAAAGATGACAACATGGAAAATTTCTGCGAATAGTTTCTTTGGATGTCATTTCAAATCAAGAATCCGCTAATTTCTTTCATTCAAAAGCATTGCTGGTCTAGAATAAAAATAGAAGGGCTAAATATGTTATGTACGTAAAACAAAACTTCATATAGTTACAGATATTCAGATTTAAAAGCAACCTGATAGATTTCATTGTTCTTTCCATTTATATATCATAAACCTCTCGAGAATCTTGGAAAAGCTATGAAATCTTGAAAAATCCAAGCGTGGACTTTGCAACACAATTTTGGAAATAATTTCCAGGGATTTCATGGACTTTTTCAAGTCAATCTCTAGACCTTTACTAATTATAAAACTCACATAAAAAATAAAAAGTCTGAGCCAGTTAAATGCCTTTATTTTTAAAGAAGTTGTAATCCAAGAAATCTAGTAAATATTTGCCAATGATATAGTGGTTTAAAACAATTTGTGAAAACTATTATGCTGATTCTACTAATAAATATCTAAGAAGTGTACTTGGACACTATTATTTACTTGCTGAATATCAATACTCTGTAGTTTAAATGTAAACATTTTAAATACAAAAGGGATACCCTTCTATTATAAATGTATCTGTTAATCCTAGAGCAATGATTAGCCCAGCAAAGAAGTATTAAAGAAAACTAATTAGGCTGTGCTGGGTCTAATTAGCAAATAAATTCTGCTATGACCGGATTTAAATAAAAAAACAAAATAGGAAAGAGAAAAGCACATTACAACCCTGTAAAGGGGAATGCAGTTGCCCCAGAGAATACCATTAAATTATTAGATTAAGATATTTTGATATAATTTGCCCACACCCAATTTTATCTGATCTGTGCTGAGTTAATCACCAAACAAAAATGTACTACTTAATAAAGCCAATTATACACAAGTAGTTTTGAATAATTTTCTGAAAAGTGAAGCATTTCAGAAGGTGTTGACGGATCAAGGTAGTTCAGGTAGCTTTCCTGACTTTGCTTATCTGTTCTCAGGGTTAGTAAATTAGTCATACCTGTCACTAAATGATTCTAAAGTACATTCGGTCCACTTAAATATAACACAATGAATAAGGAAATAAATATGGAAGTGTTATTAAAAACATTCTTTGAATTGAACCATATATTAAAAATTAACTTATGTAGGCTCTGCTGCTACTCTGAGCTAATTACCAGTGTCATTTCCATAATTATGCACAATATTCATTTCACAGAGCAACACTTTGGATGGAAATAACATAATTTAGCATCCCCACTTCAAGTAAACTGTAGAGTTGATAATATGCATGAATAAATTTTAAGGTATATGAGTTCTTGGAAGAGCAGTGTCACAAAATGTCTGGGAAGTAAACATTAATATCATCAAATTAGTTATTTTAAGCAACCTTGAGCTCATGACTTTGCATAAGCCTTTATTTAAATTCAAAACATTTAAATATGATTAATGCAAATTCCTTTTGAAATCTGTGATGAGACTAGATACAAACTGGGTTTAATTTTACCCTCTCAAGGAAATATTGATTCAAATATAAGCATGATGATCTGTATTTCAAGAAACACACTTACTTTTTTGATAAAACAAACTTTTTAAAGGATGTTGTCTTAAGCTTAAGAACTGACTTCTTCATGTGATAGAAGAAGAAATGATATACATAAAAAAGAAATGATGTAGTGGACTTAGCCTATTCATCAGTAATTAATATGATTCTTTAGAAACAAACATTTCTTGAGCTACATGTCATATTATTTAATCCCAAAATAATCCTGTGATAAAGGGATGAATATCATTATTTCACAAATGACAAATATCAAGCATTAGAGAGGTGGTTTGATTTCTGAAGATGACGCAGACAGCAGATGCTAAACAGGGACACTTATGCTGGGCCTTCTGGGTCTACCCTGGTCCAAATCTGGTGTGCCTTCAGCTCACCACGTTCATACACTCCTGACAGTTACTCTAAGCATTTTAAAGATGTTTTCTGAAAAAAAAATGCACATTGATATTTTAAATTAACACAGATGAAGCATTTGGCAGAGACTCAAAGTCAAAGAGATTACAAACATATTGGGAAATAAAGTTTGGTAAATACCAGCTCCCTTTTGTATTCCCAGATCCCCACCCTCTGCCCTATGCTTTTTTGTTTCATTCTTCTTAGTTCACCCATAATGGCCCAGACCCCTCCATTGCATTTTCTAATTTCCTCTGCTCTGGGCAATTTATGTAGGACTGTTCACCATGTTGACTCTACGGTGTTTACACGCCACTAGTTTATCACTGAGTGAGAAGACTCATCATCTACTGTTAGAGTGCAAGAATTTTGTAAAAACACATAGATTTTTTCCCACCTTCTTTTCAGAATCTTAAGACTGTATTTCAATGGAACTCAAGACAAGATTTAGAAAAACACTGTCTTATGCAAAACAATTTTTTTAGATACTAACAACACGAATTTTCCTAATTAGTGTATAGCTGGTGTTTTCTCATTTGGGTAATTTTAGTTCATTTGTATCAGCCCATTCACTCATTTTATAGCATATTTCTATGAAAATTAGAAATTGTGAAAAGTGTTTTCTTTTTGAAAATTGGTATATATAAAAGTAGTGTTTTAAAATGTGTGATATATTGAGATCATTGCTTTAAGGTCTTTAATACACTCAATTTATATTCTAAAACTATATCACTTTTATTCTTCTAGTCTATCTCCATTGGCCATATATAAGCCCAGTCTACAATATTTGGCTGATCACCTGGTTCTATCCTATTTATTTCACTTTATTGATTAACTCACATAAGTTTAATATGTGGAATTATTCAGAAATTATTATTTCCTGCAGTATGTGCTCTAAAAACTCATCTTCATTTTGTATATCCCTACAGTGAAAGTATGTTGTACTTTCTTTAAAGATAAAAAGACAATGTTTCAATGTTTTTGAATAGCATACAACTGTTTCTGAATCTTTCCCATATGTCAAGTCATCCAGTAATCACTTTACACAACACAGTTAATTCTCACAAGAACCTTGTGACAAGGTACTATGAACTATATAATAATATATTCATGTATTTATGTTATTAATTAGTTTATTCATTTAATTGATGACTTTTGCAGCTTCCACATGCCACACCATCCACTAGATTATTTTTTCATGGTCTCTCTCTTGGGGCTTTATTTTCTGGCAGTAGGGAGTCACACATGAATTGAAAATAAATACATGTAATGAATCCTCTGAATAAAGTATATGGAGGACATTGTGCAAGGACTGATAATGGAATAGTCCATCAGAGGGGAGAGGTCATGACCAGTAGCCATGTATCCATATAAGTAGCTGTGAGAATTAACTCACAACATGGTCAATGGTTAATAATAATAAAACATAAACTACTACTACAGTTAGTTGTATTCCTACCTGCATTTCATTTTTAATTAGTATAGAAGAGTATAATTGAGCCTACTTCTCAAGGGATGCTGTAGTTTTCATATTTCAAGCAATAAACATAAAATACCATTAATACAAGATCCACAGAAACATGAGACTTTTTGTATTCTTAAAGCACTGCTAGAAGAATCCTAGTCTGTGGTACTTAAAACAGCTGTTACCTGACCTATCTGTAATGGATTTTAAAATTGAAAGGAAATAATTAGCAATCAACAAAGTTTTTACACGAATCCCTCATTTTTTACTTTTCTTTCAGAATCATTTTTTTTTTTTTTGGAGTTGGAAGGATAAAGGATACTTGTTAAGGTATGAAAGTCTGATGTGATCTTGACATGCATCTAGGTAAATACAAAATTTGAGAAATTAAATGATAACTCCTAGTGGTGGGATAATAAGATATGGAGACCTGAATTCAGAGAACAAGCAATACTCCTCACTTCTCTTCAGTGCTGTCACCTAGCCTGTGTATTTTATTTTGTTTTATTTTATTTTATTGTTTACTTATTTTTTATTGACATATAGTCAGTTATAATGCATCAATTTCTGGTGTACAGCAAAATGTTTCAGTCTCATATATACATACATTTTCATATTCTTTTTCATTATCAGTTACTACAAGATATTGAAATATAGTTCCCTTTGCTATACAGAAGAAATTTTTATCAGTTTTATATATGGTGGTTAGTATTTGCGGATCTTGAACTCCCAATTTATTCCTTCTCATCCCTTTCTCTCTAGTAACCATAAGTTTGTTTACTATTAGACCATGTAATTTAAATTTATAGCGTAAGATTTAAAGGCAGATATGCTTGTTTCAACAACTAGGTGTTATGAATGGAGTACAACCAAAGGTCTAACGTCTTGCACTTCTATGATCTCATTTTTATCAAGCAGTCATTAGCAAAGGCATTTTCTCCCAGTAGTCAATATTGTTTGAAGTCAGATAAATTCTATAGTAGGAAATTTGAATTGTATGGGTGCAGATGAACAATGATTAAGTGAGCTGTTCATTACCAAAATGTCTAATGGAGAATTAAACTGACCAAGACCTGAAATCTAATTGCCTAGCCAGGCAGAGGCTCAGCTAACTCTCTTTAACAGCAAATTCCTGTATCTATAATTACCTACTACTTTTAAGTCTTCTAACATCTGCCAGCACGATTCTTCTAATTTTATAAATGACTGCTCTATTAGACAGATTTCAATTTTTTCTTCCTTTTTCCAGTGAATCCTTTAAAAAGAGAATTAGAAAAAGTATTTTCTTTGTTTTTCTTTCCAAACTCCCACTGTTTAACAAACTGTAATCAATGTAGTAATGTGAAAAAGTGACAGACTTGGATAATATCTGTTTACTCCCAAATTTTACATAAACATTCTAATATATTATCAATTCTGTCAGTCACAAAATGTATGCTATTTGACAGAGTGGTTTCCTTAATAACTGCAATTTGCACTTCTTTTTTTTTAACACTTTTTATTGATTTATAATCATTTTACAATGTTGTGTCAAATTCCAGTGTAGAGCACAATTTTTCAGTTATACATGAACACATATATATTCATTGTCACATTTTTTCCTCTGTGAGCTACCATAAGATCTTGTGTATATTTCCCTGTGCTATACAGTATAATTTTGTTTATCTACTTCTTAAATTAGTAAAAAACTAATAGAATGTCATTACACATATATGCTGAATTTATCAATTGCCCCGTTATTAGGTGAATATAAGGGACTATCTTTTACACAAAAACAAAAGTAATTTGTCCTCTAACTAAGCAAAGTTTATATTCTTAGAGGATATATAAAACATATATATGAATTAGAAGCAGCGTATAATGTGGGTTTAAAAATATTGCATTGTATTATAAAATTTACAGAATAACTTATCTATCCATCTATTTAACCATCTATTATAGGTTATAAATCTAGATGTAATATAGTCATAATCCAATTTAGGTATGAAGTGGATTCCAAGGACAAAATGTACAGGAAAAGGTAAATAGTAAATGAATTAGGAATTTGACCTTGGAAAGTATGAATAAAAATACCATATGAAGAAAAAGTAAAATACAAATAATAAAGGCAATATTTTTAATGATTAAGGGCAAAAAGACACAAGACTCATGGCCTGGGATTGAATCCCAGCTTTAAAACTGGGTATCTGCAGGACTTGGACAAGTTGGGCAGCTCTTTGCTCATTTATAAAGTCCCATCGCTTATAGTGAGAATTTAAAAAGTTAATATATACAAAGAACTACGAACAATGCCTATCATATAACGAAAGCAATATTTTGATTATTATAAAATATTCAGGTAATAAAGCATCAATGGCCACCATAGTTGAATTTAAATATAGCACAGCTCTTTCTATTGATAAAAGTGGGACTTCCATTTGTTTAAACAATTTCTTCATCTGAAAATCTGTTTACTCTTGTCAGAATTCCTAGCCCACAAAATTGTTGTAAAAAATATAAAGTATATAAATTGCAATCTGGCATATATTTAATAGTTCTTAACTGTTTGCTATTACTATTATTCTTATTATATAATTCCCAGCATTATAAATAAACACAGTAAAAAAGATTGTTTTATGTTTCTGTTTTTATTTATTGTGGGTCTTTTTGGTTAACTTATGACACTGATTTTTCATGTGGTGGTTAGGAAAATAATATTATAAATGCCAAGAACATTTTTTTAAAACACATGTAACATTGTAAATGTTTTCATGTCTTTTCATAAAAATTAAAGTAACGATGTTTAAATGCAACCCAAAAGATCTAATTTCTGAGAAGATTTAAGTTAATACACAACAATATAGTTCAAGTTCATAGCTGCCTTGCTTCTGAATGGGTTGCACATCTTTTTCTAAGCCATTTTTTCATTATTTTCTTTATTAGTAATTATTTACATTGTCCCGTCATAGTCTTTCTACAGTTTTGTTTTTTTTTTTAAGTATAGTAGATTTACAATGTTGTGTTAATTTATGGCTTACAGCATAGTGATTCATTTATGTGTGTGTATATATATATATATATATATATATTCCTTTTCATATTCTTTTTCATTATAGGCTACTACAAGGTATTAAGTATTTTAAATATTATTTCTCACAGGAGTTTTTGGACAACTGTTTAGCAGACAGTTTAAGACTGATTCTTTAACAGGAGTTCCACCTTCTGGAATTCTTTGTTATTCAGTGATTGTAAATAACTATAATTTAGAAACCTTACAATGCAAAGTTGTATGCATGTGAGTACGTATGAGGGTTGCCCCTTAAATATAAGGTATCTCACAAGGGATCTTGACTAGGTTATGAACTTCCTTATCTTCATATAAATGGGAATTCCAGAAGTAACTCCTTATCTCCATATAAACATAACTACAGTCAGTATTTTTCTTCAAGAAAAAAGTCATGATTCACATTAATAAAAATGAAAACACTCATATAATCTACAAAGTTTACATGATAGCCTAGAACTAAAATAATTTTTGTTCATTTGGACTTCTTTCTTGCTAAGTGTCATAAGCATTCTACCTTCACTGCAGTAGATTTTCAATATTGCAATAGTTAGATATGAAAATTTGAGAAAGAATTTCTTAGTCAATTCTACTGATCCTAAAATGTAGTTATTTAAAATGAGTGCCATGATAACTAAAAAAGCAAACAAATAAAAACCTTCCTGTATGAGATGATCAGATCTGACTACATTATGAGGTATAATTTTATAGATAATGCATTTTGTGCTATTATAGTAAACAATGCTATCATTCCTTCTCCAGCACTGCAGCTGGTCATTCATTTTTAGTTGAGAGGACTTGCAGCTCATGAATCTAAGGACTTACTTATGGAATCAAATTGATTTAAAATAATATGGACAGAAGATAAATTGATTGGTAGGAATCTGACAACGCTCTCTTTTCCCCGCTAAAATTTTCATTTGACTTTTCAGGATCAGTGTTGAAGATCACTTGTTCTCTTATCCCCAAATCTTGAAGTGTTATTAAAATTCAGGACTGAGGCATACATGATTAGCCAGCATTTTATATTGAGTTAGTATAGATTAGGTGGTAAACAGTTTCTGCTCACAGAGTCAAAAGCCAATGAAAAATCAATAAAAGTTTCACTTTTAAACTATTCACTCAGATTATTCTTGATGAAATTCTCCAGAAATTGAGTGGGTAGCATAGGTAAATAGTTGAGCCATGTTTAGAGGGTCCATTAGATTTTACTATAAAATGATGGCATAAAATACCTGTTTTAAAAAGGAAAAGGCACCACACTTAATGGGCTTGCCTGAAAACTAAAATATGAATGCTTCTTGAGTGGTTGGACAATTTCCCTTTGGAAAGAAAAATCAACACAGGCTCTGCTTTAAGTGTTTCTCTTTGAGAATACAGCTACAGAATGTTAAAAAAAAACTTCAATAATATTTTAATATCTAAACTTAGGAATCTTGGTGTCCATTCCTGTAAGTAAAAGGACTAGTGAGAGAGACGAAAACTTGGAATATATATTTCTAAAATGATCATCAGAATACTCTGAAAAAATATTCCATACCTTACCTCACTTTAAAACACTGTCCTAAGGAGGGAAGTGTAAAGAAATCTTTATAGCAAGGTGAACAGGGAAGGAAAGGTTAACATCGAAGTAGATGCTACATGTAATAATGCCACAGAAATCAAAAGTGGGACACTTTACAAAAAAGTTTGAGTCAAGAAAGGCAGGAAATGTAAAGGGGTAAGATGGAAATTGTTCTCTGAAAGCAGGAGTGAAAAACCTCTACTTCTTTAGCATAAGGAATCATCTAAGGACTAAGGCAAGAATTGCCTGTGATCTGCTGTGCTCTGGCATAGGATTTGCTTGTGTGATCAAGATTCTATTATTTATAAATATATTATTGTGCTTATTGATTTGGGTTTACTATCATGTAATCTCATCCCATTCTGACAGAGACAACGTTTGCTTTAGGGAGAGTCAGATTCTTATGAAAGGAATTAAGAGGAAAAAAGAAGATGAATGCTCAGCTTTGGACATCAAAAATAAAATGTCCACGCATACAGAACACAATGGTCATTAAAGTCAGGCTGTGTCTAGAGAAAAAGGTTTTATAACTTCAGGTAATTTAACTTTACATATCAAGAGGAAAATTGGCCCATTCAGCTACTGTGGAATTTTAATCTACTTCATAAATTACAAGGACAGGAGACTATGTCATAAAGGGAGTTCCAAAAGAAAGGAAAGGGGACTGGTAAATCCTTTCTCTCTGATTCAGAGGGAAAGTGAGGAGACTGTATCATATAGGTGGAAACCAGCCCTAGGTTGTGTGTTCAGTGCCAATTCAACATTGAATTTGATAAATATGGGTCATGGGAAATTAATTTTCAAAGTAGAGTCCACAGACCTTTTAGGGGTCCCTAAAAGAGACTTTTTCAGGGTGACCACAAGTTCAAGAAAAGTATGAAGAAGTTACTTGCTCTTGTAAACTATATTAAAATTTTTCACTTAAGTTGTAAAAGTGATGTAGGAAAAATGGATGTGGGACTTAAGGAAGGCTGTGTCCCAGGCTTCGGTTGAGCCCCTGGGATGTGCCCCTCCAAGGGTGGGTCCTTGGCTTCACACAGGAAAGAATTCAAGAGCCAGCCACAATTGAGTAAAGGTAGATTTATTTAGAGAGATACATTAAAAGGCAAGAGAAAGGCCATGAGGTGTGGGGGTTGGGTGCTCAGGTTAGAGTAAAAGTAGGTACACACTCCATAGACAGAGTGCAGACCATCTCTGAAGGGGGAGAGAGAGAGAGTGGCAGCTGCGAGGTGCAGTGTTGCCAGTTTTTATGGGCTTGGTGGCTTCATGTGCTAATAAGTGGAAGGACAAGTCTAACTAGTCCAGGGAAGGGGCTGGTATTCCCAGGAAGTTGGCCATTGCCCATTTTTTGACCTTTTGTGGCTAGCCTGGGGACTGTCATGGCACCTGTGGGCATGTTATTAACCATGTTAATATATTACAGTGAGCGTATATTGAAGCTCAAGATCCACTAGAAGTCAAATCTCCTACCATCATGAGCCTCAAGGCCTACTGGGGGTTGAATCTTCCACCATTTTGATGTTAATTGCTGTATCATTCCTTGAATGGCTGTGCCCTGTCCCCTTCCTGTCTCAGAAGCAGTGATGGATAACACTATGTGCCTTAGGGAGGTTCAAAATATGGCACCAAATTTATCCCCTCCCACCCCCTTCCCCAGTAACCATAAGATAGTTTACTAAGTGTGTGAGTCTGTTTCTGTTCTGTAGATGAATTCATAGTGTTTTTCTTTTTAGATACCACAAATGGAAAAAAAATGAAAACAAATATATGTATGTATATGCATGACTGGGATATTGTGCTGTACACCAGAGAAAGACATTGTAATTTACTGTACTTCAATTAAAAAAATATGGCACCAAATCATACTCATAGTCATAGTGAATTCCTCACTACCACACACTCGAGGTACCCAAACGTACAAAAACAAAACATTCATCTAAGCCTGTAACTGATAAAGCAACAGAAAAAAATCATCATTTTATTAAGCACTGACCTCACAGTGGCATCTTTTTGATATTCTGTGTGCCACCATTATTAGAAGTCTGTGTAATTTAACTGTCACATATATACCAGTACCATAACTTTCTCTAGAAAACACACCTGTAGGAGAGTTTGAATTGCAATTGCAACTGTTTTTTGGTTTTTTTGTTTGTTTGTTTTTTTCATGAAATACTATTTTTGCTTGAAAAAACAACTGACAGACAAACTGTGATTATTCAGATCTCAGCATCTGGCAGACAGTTTTCCAAAAAAAAAAAAAAAAAAAAGTGAACCTGTCACTTTAAGGAAAAGTATAACTAATGGCATTAATTGTCAATGACAATCATTTTTTATCATGTATTTATAGTTAATTTGTATGTCCAGATACAATTAGTTTATTGTCTAATGAAATTCCTAAAAGTAGAAACTTTAAAAAGCTTATATTCACCTCTGTGACTTTGACAGCTTCTCAATACTGAGAATTTTCTGAAGAGATTGATGGAGATACTAACATTTATGGTCTTCTAAAATGTATGTTATAATAAAATATGTCAACTTTTGTAAGATATGCATAATTCAGTGAACCAATATTTTCTAAATGATTGGCATGTGATGTTACAAAATCTGGCATGAGTAAAATTTCCATTCAAAGTGAAAGAATAGACCAATAGATTTTAATGTAGCAGAGTATCAAAAAATTAATAGAGTTCCAGATACTACATCACAACTAAACTTTAAGAAACTACTACTTTATCCGGTCATCTGTCAATGGTCATTTAGGCTGTTTCCATGTCTTGGCTATTGTAAATAGTGCTGCTATAAATACTGGGGTGCAGGTGTCTTTTTGAAGTAAGTTCCTTCTGAATATATGCCCAGGAGTGGGATTACTGGGTCACATGGTAAGTCTATTCCTAGTCTTTTGAGGAATCTCTGTACTGTTTTCCACAGTGGCTGCACCAAACTGCATTCCCACCAGCAGTGTCGGAGGGTTCCCTTTTCTCCATAGCCTCTCCAGCATTTGTCATTTGTGGACTTTTGAATGATGGCCATTCTGGCTGGTGTGAGGTGACACCTCATCGTAGTTTTGATTTGCATTTCTCTGATAATTAGTGCTATTGAGCATTTTTGTGGTATATTTATACAATGGAATACTATTCAGCCATAAAAATGACAACATAATGCCATTTGCAGCAACATGGATGTCCCTGGAGAATGTCATTCTAAGTGAAGTAAGCCAGAAAAAGAAAGAAAAATACCATATAATATCACTCATATGTGGAATCTAAGAAAGAAAGAAAGGAAGAAAGAAAGAAAGAAAGAAAGAAAGAAACAAACAAACAAACAAACTACCACTTGTTGAGTTTTAGCATGGAATTATCCACAATCATCTGGAAAGGACAGTGCGATAGTCATAGAGGTATGTCACTGTGATCTATCCTCAGGAAAACACCTTTAGTGAGGAGCCTTCAGATGCTATACCTCTGACATCCACCACAACAAACAGGCTTAGGCATTGCTTTGTGCCAGCTTCTCCCTGTCTATGACTGAGCATCATGGATGCTGGAGTTGGACCGTTTCTATCTGAGGTGGACCGCCACTAATTGTCAGTCTTTACTCCGGTGCTCCTCATTTGTTTAGCCAAAGTTCTTAAAATCTACATTGACTTCTGAAATCTTCCTCCAAGATCCTTCTTTCTCCCCCTTCTCCTTTCTTTGCTGTCAGACCAGTATCACAGTCTGAAAATTCTCCTAGGCTAATCTTGCCCTCTTTCCTTTTTACCTTTCACAGAAATCTTCTTCAATAAATATCTTGCATTTCTATATTTGCATCTCCTGCCCAGGTGAATGCTTCTGGTACACGATTCAAATGCATTTCCATTTCCAACTAAATATGTATGTAGGGTGGATTTTCTTCCTGTAGGCCAATCAAACTTATGTATCACTACAGAGTAAATATAAGCAGATATAAAAACCCAGCTGTTTTTATTAAGCCAAATATTGAAAGTTTTGCAAAAGCATGAGATAATGGCACTCTTCTCACTATTTTGTGGAAATGTAATTTTCACAAAAATGTATTATTTATATTAACATATAATGAGTTTATTGCTGTTTTAAATTATATTTATATATTTTAAAATATTTAAATCCAGTATATATTAGTTTTCTATTGCTGCCGTAACAAGTTACCACAAATGTAGTGGCTTAAAACAACAGAAATTTATCTTTAAATGTATCTAAATGGACATTACCTTACAGTTCTGAATGTCAGAAGTCTGAGCTGATGCTTAGTGAATTAAAATCAAGGTTTCCACATGGCACTGTCCCTTCTGGAGACTCTGGGAGAGAACTCACTTCTTTGCCTTTTCTAACCTCTACAGGTTGACCATAGTCCGTGACTCTTGGCCCCTTTCCAGCAGTTACATCACTCCTGCTCCTGCTTCAGTTATCACATCTTCTCTGACTTACCCTCTGGCTTTCCTGCCTCCCTCTTCCATCTTATAAGGACACGTGTGATTACCTTGAACCCAGCAAGATGATACAGAAAAATCTCCCCATCTCAAAATCCTAAACTTAATCACATTGCAAAGTCCTTTTTGCCATGTAGTTTCACAAATTCTAGAAATTAGGGCATGAATATCTTTGGAGAGGGGTAACTGTTCTGTCTAACACACAGTGTAGGGATAAAAGGATTTAAGGAGGTAAGAAGTTATGATACAGGCTGGAAAACCATGCTACTCTCAGAGTAAGGATGGAGAAGAGTATGGGATGTTATCACTACCATTGCTTTTAGGGCCAAACACATTTTTGATGGACAGTTCATTGTAAATTTTCAAGCAAAGATATAACATCCAATTATTCTTCTTTTAGAACTGAAAGACAGGATTCTTAGTCTATTCATTGCATTTAAAAAGTAATTTCTCATACTAATCATTTATCTTCTGAAAAATTATTTCATACTAACACATTGAGTCACTGAGGAAAATATCCTTCTTTTTTCCTCTTTAGAATAAAAATAAAAATTCTCCTCTAATTTTAAACACTGTGGAAACAGAAAAATCCTTTTTTTTTCTCTTTTAGGCTAGCCAATATCTCTCCGACAAAAAAAAAATTAATAGATTTTTTCCTCACTTTTAACTCTTGAGGGAAAAATTATTTGCCCTAGGGATTAGGGGAGATTAGAGTGACATAGGGAGATAAGGGTGACATTGAGGAAGCACCTTCATTTGCCGATGGTCGTTTATCGATGTCCAAAATATCGAGCTGAAGTTCAGCTGTTGATTAACTTATTTCTTCAAGTAGGCTTCTAACCATGAATCATTTTCAGTTTGACCTGAAAGTCACTAAAATTATTATTGTATGCATCTACATGCAACGTTGGAAATAACACTGTTACATGAGTTTCACTTGAAGATACAGAATCATAAAGCTCTGTAGCCATTGACAAATCATTCAACTTCTTTAAGTCCCAGCTTCTCCATTTATGTTGACAATTGCTTCCCTCTGTCCTTTCAGAACTTTTGAATAACCAATGCCATCACTTATGTGAAAGTGATTTTTACCATTTTTTTTAACCATTAAAGATATTGCCATGGATCAGGAATTTTCTGTCTAGTAACTTTTTCTTTCTCTCTATGAATATCACTGTGCTAATATATCAAAAACGAATTATGTTACTTTCCTAGGCAATAGGTAATATTATTTTACTTGGTACTGGGTCAGAACTGTAACTGAATCATTCTTACAAATCAGATTTTAATCATATTCCACAAGCTTTCAATTACTTGAAAAGATAAAATTATCTTATTTTTTTAAAACCTCTTTCAATTATTTTCAGGTGTTTGTCCAAAGGATAAAGTAAAATTTCAAAGTCAACTGTGCTGGGAAGGTGTTGTGTTATTTCAAGCAGCATGCATAGAATTTAATTTAAATGCAATTCAAGGGGAAATTTTTGCTAAATACTTTAATTGTAAAAAAAAAAAAAAAAATTCAGTTTGTGGCTTTAGAATTGTAAATATCCAGGTTAGCAGAATGGAATTTCTGTTTGAGTGTTATGAACTAAACTGTACACAGTATTTCCTTTTGGTATGAATTTAATAAATAAATAAATAAATCTCAAAATAGATTAATGTAGAAAAACAGTCTTAAATATAGGACTTACACAAAGCTGATCTTCTGAAGGATGTATAAAATCACTTATTAGGAACAAAAAATAATCTGTAAGAACCTCAGTTATTAGGCCCTTGCATGTGAATTACATCAAGTATCATATATTCTTTCTTAAAGAATATTTAGTTGGGAAAAATATAAATTCACTTTTGATTAATACCCTCCATCATGTATATATTTTTTCAGATGAGACTTATGATTTGTTTATGACTATATGGTGGAATGCTTCAAGAAGCAATTTCTCTAAATATTTTCTAATTAGCAACATGCCAGGCTTATGAATTTTTGTCCCTATTTTGAGGATGATGAAAAATCTAGTTAACTTTAATTGCTGAATGGAATGTATGAAATATACACATATAAGCATACGCATACTTTCTGATATTTAATTATAAAATTCAAAATATGTTAATTCCAATTTCTGTACCCAACCAAGTGGTCATTATCTATACTATCCCATAGGACCTACCATCCTTTCCATATAAATCATTACCCAGGGGGTGGCCAAGAGATGATCTGTTTGTGGGAAAAGACACATTTATTAACGAAACTGCTTTAGTAAGGTGTATCCCAGGAAGAGGTGAGAGAAACAGAATCAGAAATCTTTCTGAGTTGATTTTTTTTTTATTGTGGGGAATTATACAAGACATAAAATTTATCATTTTAATCGTTTTTAAGTGCACAATTCAGTTTACTGGCATAAGTGCATTCACTAAAGCTGTTAACTCGTTGTTATGCAATCATCAGCACCATCCATCTCCAGAACGTTTTCATTATCTCAGACTGAAATTCTAAAGCCATCATATAATAATCCCACATTAAACCCTTCCTCTCATCCCCTGACAATTACTATTTTATTTTCAATTGTTGCAAATTTGATTTAATTTTTAAAAGGTCATTTCAAATGAAAAATCCCTGATGCCTAAAGATGATAGTGTTACCTCTAAAAAGGAAAAGATGCCAGTTCTTGTCATACCCAAAAGATAAGCTTACAGTCGGGAAGCGGTGCCTTGTGTAGTGAAATATTTCACAAGATGTATTTAGAAAAGGAAAAGTACACCCCCAAGAAAGGGACGTGGGCTGATCCAAGGGAAGAAAAAGGTGGCGACCTTCGTTTTGCCCTTTTCCTTATACCCTCACTTAGAGGTGGCCTTTTGATTAATCGACGGCTCTTGCCCTGGAATGCCTAGTCATGTCTGGTCCCTTTGTGCATGTCCTTACCCATAGTGTACACAGAAAAATCCATGGGGGACCCTAAACTGTGATGTTAGTTATATTACAATGAGCTCTGGGTCCTGCCCCGTCAAGTCCTTCTCACTGCCGAGCTGTCGTGGCCGCTGGGTTCTAACTGGTTTCTTGCTGGCACTCATTTAGAAAAATTAAAGTTCCTTTATTCTAGAGGCAGTCCATCCTCACTCTCCTCCACCTATCTGCCTGGTGCCCCCACTTATCTAACTACCTAACAGTAGGAAACACGGAATATCCATCAAATGTCTCAATTATTAGTCTAATGTTTGCAATAAGATAACCTTATTGTTAGACTCTAGATGGTCTAGAAAGATGAACACATACACAGATTATTTTCAAGTGTCATAATGATGCTTTAAAAGTAAGCTGATTGGACTGGGCTAGTAAGAGTTCTGCTAGGCAGAATTCTAAAGTGACTTTCAAGATTTCCCACATGCTCCCTCTTCTACATAATTCCTAGAACTTTCAGTAGAGTTTTATTCCAAGGTTATGTTATGTTCACCACCATTCAACTTAAAATACATATATTTTCTAGGTGGGTCTGACCTAATCACAGGATCCTTTTAAAAGCAGAGTCTTTGATTGGTGGCAAAAGAGGAAGACAGATTCAAAGTGTGCGATGGATTTTATATGCCATTGCTGGCTTGAAGTTGGAAAGGGCCATGAGTCAAGGAATGTGGGTGACTTCTTGGAGCTGAGTGGTCTCCCACTCACAGACAACCAGGAAACAGGGACCTCAGGCTCCCAACCTCAAGGAAGGGTTGTATCAAAAATATGATTGGAAGTGAATTTTCCCCTAGAGGTGTCAGCCAGAGTTCAGCTGTCAACACCTTGATTTTGGCCTTGGAATGCCCCGAGTGGAAAATCCAGCCACGTTAAACCAGACTTATAACCTACAGAACTTTGAAGTAATCGGTGGGTATACTTTTTTAGTTGTCATAATTTATTATACAACAATAAGAAAGAAATACAATAGCATAGCCTGAAAAAGTGTCACAAGTGATGAGACACCATTAGTAGCCCCAAGAGGGGGTGAAAAGTCTGATGTGGTCAATTTTCCAGGAAAAGGAAGAGGCTACACTTCACGTAATGTGGTTTCCTTCATAGTGAGGCAAATGGGCCAACCTCTGACAGCAGCCACAATTCTTAATGCAATGGTGGCTTCTGTATCAGCACATGCACTCCTTCCCTGCATGCCTTGCACTGCTGTGTTCAGTCCAATATGCACCCAAGTGTCAGCAGTCACGACCTGATCAGCACAGACCTGATAAGCAGCATGATTTCAGTCACTCTCAGCAGAGGATGGGATTTATCCTATCCCACATAGATACAGATACATTCCATATACAACCTGGGCACCTATATGAGTGATCCAGGCTGCGCACTCAGTAGCTTCAATTTTGTTTAACAGTTTGTGGCCTCAAGCAGGGTGTCTTTAATCTGCCAGCCCATGGTGTTTAAAGTGGCAGACCAGTCAGCCAGGCCACTGGCAATAGTCCAAGAGTCAGTAAAAATATGATACAGATTCTCAAGGGTAGGGCCAGAGCTATGAGAATTCTCTTTCCTTCTGACTGGTGAGCAAAATAACCATGTCTGAATTTAGTTTTACACAGCTGACTCCGCAGTTGACCAATAGTAGAATCAGAACAGCCACTATCAAGTTTTAACTTGGCCAAACCAGAATCAGGGCCAGGCATTTAGGAAAGCCTGTGTCAGTCAAGGCCTACATGGAGCCAGCAACTTTGTGTCATGCAGTAGAATGTGACATCTGAATTCTTTCAAATGGATAGCTGCAACTCCGTGGTACAGAACTGAGATGACACTGGGACCAGCTCATTTATGCTCGCATTGTCATTTGACAAGTTGGGCCTTTCTCATCTTGCAACCTTTAGTCAGAGTTGACCCATCCCAAAATAGCACTATCAGGCCCAAGAGTCACAAGGTCTTCATGGGTCAAACGTTCAGTTTCAGTGAGAGACCAGAAGCAGGCCAGTAGCTGCTTTACAGAAGGGATGTGCCTGGTAGCTGTGTGAGGGATGAGGGAAGCTGTGCGCACAGCACCCCAAGGGATGCCTCTGGAAGGAGGTGGCCTACCTTTGCCATAAGCTTCAATCAACCGGGTAGATCTCAGGGGGCACCAGGGTTGTGGGACCCCAAAGGTAAAGAGTGAGCCCTGACCAGAGGGTCAATTTCCACTGCAGCTGGTTGATTCAGGCCCCAAGCAAAAAACTCTGCTTTCCAGGTAATAGACATAAAGAGCCAAGTAAAAGGCCTAACTGAGATGCACGGTGCCTCCAGTTCTCAGAGAATTTACACACTGCTTGTCTTCCTTTATGTACTGGATGGCCAAGGATGTAACAGAGGAATTTTCACATATTCCCAGAAACCTGTACTTGGTGATCAGGAACCTGATTTGTGCCAGGGTTTACCAAGCACCTCTTTTGTTGGAGATGTGATAGTACTTATTCAGAACTGAGGCCAAGGCTTCTGACTTGGCCACCAGCCGGATCTGATCTGCGCAGTAAAACTTTGGACTCAGTGGTCCAGGCTTTTGGGAAATGTTGTGAACCCTCAGCAGCGGCGAACACCAGGGAAGCCCAAGCACCCCTAGGGGAGCACAGCAGATGTACATTGGTGGCCTTTTCAAATGAATGTGGGTTAATATTGGTTCTTAAGTGTCAGTGGAACAGAAAAAAAAATGGGTGGGGGCATTGGTCATGTCTACAGCAACACATCACGTGTCATCAATCTTGGCAGCGAATCATTTGTAGCCACTTTGTCTGGAAGAGCTGGGGCTATGGGAACCAACACTGATGCAATTCCACTGTAAGTCTCCAGGTCTCATCACCCTTTCCCCTGGCCACGCAGGACTGTTGTATTGAGATAGTACATCCTTCATCACTCCTGCTGCCTTTAATTCCTTAATCAGGGTGGTGATTTTCCCTTCACCTCCTGGGATCCTATTTTCTTGGACCACACAGGAACAGACAAAAAAGAATCACTCTCCAGGCACAGCTGTCCCTAAATGGGAGAATCTCCTTTGACACTTTGTAACCACTTAAATTACAAGTAGGTGAAACACATGAATGCCAGTTATACATTTCACATCAACGGAATATTGATTTGACGGTGATGAAGTCACTTTTGATTCGTAAACCACGTAGGTTGGATTTGCGTGCCTGTGTGTGTTTCTGTGTGAGTGCCACGCATACGTTTGTGTGTGCGTGTCCAGGCATGCATGTGTTTTCTCCTCCAGGAACACAGACAGAGAAAGCTAACCCTCCTCCCCAGGGGAGTGCAGAGCAATTAGGAAGACAGGGGAATCCAGCCTGTGGGGAGCAATCAGGGAGGTTTTTATCTTCTGGTTTCTTGCTTCAGAGACAGCACTGCCTCCTCTGCTGTGTACCAGATGGTTGCTGGCAGCACTCAGAAACCCGGGGCTCATTTGCTCTCACCTTTCCTGCTTCCTGCTTTCAATGACTTCTGCACATGGATTCTCATTAGCCACAGATATACTGTCTGCCAGCTGGGGGGTGGGGATTGCTGTCCCCTTGTCATAATAACGTCTCTTCATCTTTCCAACTAAGGAGAGTGAGCAAAATTCAGTGCATCAGTTTGGTGCCTTGTTTTAATGTTAACTCTTACTGCTCAGCCTCTAAATCTTTCCTTATATATCTAAGACGATGGGGGGCCTTTCTTCCGCTGAGTCCTGTGGGATAAGAAGGGAGGTGGTTTATTGTCTACTTTCTAGGTAAACTTGATGAGGAAAGCAGACTGAGACTTGATGTTGTAGCACATTTACAGAGACTTAAAACTACAGGTATCTAGAGTAATTTTTACTGCCTCTGGATATATTTCAAAACCCACAGGATTTGCTGATGTATTGGATGTGAAATATGATAGCAACTGTGAAGTGAGAAAAATGACCCCAAGCTTTTTTTTTTGTCGGTTCTCCTGTATGGATGGAGTTGATGTTTAAAAATTGGAAAATAGCATAAGGAGAGTTCATTTGTAAACAGTTCATCCAAAATTAGAGTTTTAATAGCCCTGGATGATGAACTGAGAATGACTTAAGGAAGTTGAGGGAAGTACAGGAGGATAAAGATTAGCTGTGGAACCAAAAGAACAAAGAGGGAAGGGAGAAGCTAAAGATGTTTGGTGTTAATAAAGAGGGACTAGAAACAATGGTTTGTATATTCTAATAGAATTAAAGAAATGTAGGTGATGGCATACCAGAAGGAACTGTCTAGAAATACAAGAGGTAAATTTATCAGGATGGAATGGTTAAATTTGTGATTACAGAGTGATTTTAGTAATGAAAATGACTAGGCTGTTGGTGGCTAAGTGTATTTTTTTTTTTTTTTTGCATAATACATTACCACAAATTTAATGACTTAAAAAAACTTACATTTTTTATTAACTGAGGTCCTAGGTCAGGAGTCTAGATATAGTCTAGCTTAGTCCTCTGCTCAGGGTCTCACAAGGTTTCAGTCAAAGTGGTGGCTGACCTGTGAGCTCAGCTGGAGGATAAACTGGAGAAAAATCCACTTCCAAGTTTATTCAAATTGTTTTGCAGAATCCATTCCCTTGTTTGTAAGTTTAGGGGTCCTGTGTTCTTACTGGCTGTAGACTGAAGACTGTCCCCTTGTCATCTGGTCCCTGTCACATGGTCCTCACCAAGGGCAGTGCACAACATGGCTGTTTGCTTCTTCAAGGCTGGGAGGAGAATCTCTCATACCAATCTTCTGCTGAGATTGAATCCATCCTTATTCAAAGGTAGAGGAAGACACACTGTGGGTCCCCTTAGGGTGTTTGACACACAATATGTTCAGTATTGAGTTATTTATAACTAACTAATGGTAGGCAAGTTGATGACAAGATATTTTCAGACATGAAGTTTGTGATTTTTTTCCTGTGAACTCCATGGATAGTATATTTTATTTCTGTTGTTCCTATTGAAGATTTGTATTCCACTTTCACTAACACTATTGTGTGATTTTTCAATTATATCTTACCAAAACATGAAATTCTCAATCTATTAAATGGGTTTGTTGAATCTAACCCATTTGTTCTCTTATGAAAATATTTGGTGCAATGTCCACAAATGAATATATAATTCTTATCCAAAGAACTACAGAAGGATGGGTAGGGCTTAGTGGTAGAGTGCATGCTTAGCATGCACAAGGTCCTGGTTCAATCCCCAGTACCTCCATTAAAGCAACAACAACAAAATAGAAGAAAACAAAACAAAAAAACATAAAAATATATGAAATTAAGAACAAATAAGGTCATGTTGAAAGAAAAAATACAAATAGCCAATAGATACACGAAAAGGTGTTCAGCATCACTACTTATTAGGAAAATGCAAATCAAAACCACAATGAGGTACTAACTCACACCTGCTACAACCGCTATCATCAAAAAGGCCAAGAGAAGAGTGTTGATGAGGATGTGGAGAAAAGAGAATCCTTGTGCATTGCTGGTGGGGATGTTATGGTGCAGTCAATATGTGAAACAGTATGAAGGTTCTTCAAAAAATTAAAAATAGAACCATCAGATGACTCAGCAATTCCACTTCTGGTTGTGTAGCTAAAGGAAACAAAATTACTAACACTAAGAGATATCTGCCCTCTCATACTCATTGCAGAATTATTTACAATAGCCAAGGCATGGAAACAACCTAACTGTTCATTGATGGATGAATGGATAAGAAAAATGTTTTATATATATAATTAATACATATAATATTATATATATATAACATATATATTATATAACTATAATATAATATATATGATATAACTTGATATATAATGGATTATTGATATAATGAATAAAGAAAATGTGAGATGGAGATATATATATATATATACATATAATGGAATATAATTCAGCCACAAAAAGGAAGAAAAATTGGCCATTTTGGACAACATCAATGGACCTTAAGGCCATTATGGTAAGTGAAATAAGCCAGACAGAGGAAGATAGATGCTGTATGATCTCACTTACATGTGGAATCTTAAAAAAAAAACAAACTCCTAGGTACAGAGAAGAAATTGGTGGTTGCCAGATGTGAGAGTTTGCAGGGGAGGGGTTGGGCAAAATGGCTGAAGGTGTCCAAAGATACAAACTTCCAGTTAGAAGATAAATAAGTTTTGCAGGTATAATGTACCATGTGGTGACCCTGGTCTGGTCAGCAATACTGTATTGTGCATTTGAAAGTTGCTAAGAGAGTAGATCTTAAAAGTTCTCATCACAAGAAAAAACAATTTGTAACTATGTGAAGAGATGGAGATAATCATTTCCCAATGTATACATATATCAAATCATCACGTTGTACACGTTAAACTAGCACAATGTTATATGTCAATTATATCTCAATAAAACTTAAAAAAAAGAATTTGACAATCTTTCATAAGCCATCCTTTTTCTAGGAACAATCTGTAAAGGGAATGCCTGCTGAATTTGACTTCTGATAGATGTCCTTTCCAGTTTTTCAGACAATTTCAGGCATCTGGCACTGTATAATATGGACATATATTTTTTAAAAAATACTCTAATATATTGAGTTGAATATTGATGACACTTAAAAATTTAAACTCTTCAAATATAATTTATTTTAGAATAGTTCTAAGTTTTCAGATTTTGTTGTTAGAAGTTTCTTTCAAATTTTTTTCTCCTCTGGGAGAAAAATATCTTTCCTGTGGGAGAAATGTTAAAATATTTTTATATAAGTAAATAGTTGCTTTAAAGGAGCATTAAACTATAATATAACCATGTGGTTTTACTTTTGATATCTATCTAAAGTACATAGTGAATTAAACATTTAGCATTTAGGCTATAGATCGAAATGATACACACAAACAAATGAGGTCATTCAAGTTTTGTTGATGCCTGATTTTTGTAAGAATAGCAAACACTGGTATAGTTTTTTTCTTACTAAGTACCAGTCATTGTTCTGCATGCATTACATATAAATGACTCAATTAGTTTTCACAACACACTTATGAGTTAAGTTCTATTATTATGTCCATTTTATAGATGTAGAAACTGAGGTTTGGAGAGATTAAGTAATGTACCCAAACTCACACAGATGTAAATGACACAGTGAGGATTAGAACCTAGGTGGTCTGATTCTAAGGTCTGCATCTTAATACTGTGCAACACAGCAACACCCAGTATTATCAATGATTACCATTTAATGTCATCTACTATCAGCATCTAACATTTGTTGTTACCAATAGCTAGTATTTAGGACATCAAGTTTTAACCACATTTCTACTTAATTTAACTGTATCATTCCATTTTACACACATACACACACATATTTTTGTTTTCCTGATAACATTAATTTGACATCAGTAAAGACAGGAATTAAAATTTTTCTTTTATTAAGTGATTCTGCATATGATATCATATTTAACATCAATAAGAATGTGATGCCCACACATTTCACACCATTCAAGACCTGAATGACCCTAAAAATCTTGATCTCAGAATTTGGGCTTAAGAGAAGAATGTTTCAGTTTGTATCCCAAGATTTTTATCTGAAATTGACCATCTAAGTAAAATCAAACACTGGCATACATCTTACCATGTTTAAAAATCATTGGTAACTGGTTATTTATCTTTCAAAGTCGTTAGCATATTTTAGAGATAAATTATTGTTGATAGCATTTTATCTAGAAAACTGCTGAGAAATTCATCTACAAACACAGGATACTATTTAGATATACATCTAGAAAGCTAAAATGATACTGTGCTATTTTCAGAATATAAAAAGCAATTGAACACATAGATGCAGCTAAAAAATTTAGAAAGGAAGACAAAAAAGTATGTGTGCATGTAAATATATGTGCATGCTAAATAAATATGTAGATATATGTGTAATAAACCAAAATCTTCCATAGAGTCTATCAACTGAAAATTGTTTTCCCCATAAAATAATCCAGAATTTAGAACAGCCCTGAATTTCTTACACACTGAAAATTGCAGTCCTTTCTTCATATACATTCAACAACTGTATAGAGTTCAGTAGATTCTTATGACCCAAGAAAGAAGTGAGGCTAATAAAACTGGAAACTCATTGAATTTTAAAAGGTGATGGCCATGGAAATAGAAGTGTAGTGTTTCAAATAGACAAGGAAGTGTAAATCTACGCTACAAGCACTGGATGTAGACCTGTCACATATAAAACTGGAGAGAGAGAATCACCAACTAGCCAGAGCCTCGTCAAAAAGAATTAAGTGAAAAGAAAAATTCCTTTCAGTTAAAGTGAGGGTGTTACTTTTGTTTTTCTTAAATCATTAAAGGAAAGGCAATTACTTGATTTTATTATTAATTCATTCACTGTCTAATTAACTGCTTAATACAATTATTTATTTGATATATTAGTTTGAGTCTAAGTTAATTTCATGTGGTATGAGTTTCAGGAAAAACAACATGTCCATGTATGTTTTGTCTGAATGTGAAAATATATTTATTCTACAAAACAATTTTGAATACTAAATGTTTTAAATTTTTTCATCCTTCTGCAGTCCACAGCTAGTATCAAGAAAGACCGATTTTTTTTTTCTTCATGGGCTAATTTACATGACCAAATTTTATAAATAATCTGACATTGATTACCTACATTTTTACCTAAGCAAAAAGAAAGGAAGGAAAGAAAGAAGAAAGAAGCTGACTTTACAACTTCATAGTGAATGGCAAAGCTGCAAAACTGTAACATGAACTAAGTAACATTTCATATTGCAAAAATCTATCTTTTAGGAAGTGTTGTTTAAAGCTAAATTCTAGGTATCTGATTTTAGTTTATGTGAAATAGTGCATATTAGTTACCTGTTACCACTGTAGCAGATTACCACAAACATAGTGGTTTAAAACAGCACAGTTTTTTTTATAATATCGTTCTGGAGGTCAGAAGCCCAAAGTGCATTTCCTCAAGCTGAAACCAAGATGTCAGCAGGGCTAGACTCTTTCCAAAGATGACAGGGGAACATTTATCTCCTTGCCTTTTCTACCTTCTAGAAGTGCATTCCTTTCATTCCTTTTTTTATTCTTCTTTTTTTTTCTAATTAAGGTGTAGTCGGTTTACAATGTGGCAATTTCTGGTATACAACATAATGTTTCTGTCATACATTTACATACATATATTCATTTTCATATTATTGTTCATTATAGATTACTATGAGATATTGAATATAGTCCCTGTGCTACACAATAGAAATTTGTTTATCTATCTTATATAGTAGTTAATATCTGCAAATCTCAAACTCCCAATGTATCCCTTCCCACTTGCTTTCCCTCTTGTAACCTAAAGTTTATTTTCTATGTCTGTGAGTCTATTTCTGTTTTGTAGATGAGTTCATTAGTGTCCTTTTTTTTTCTTTTTTTTTTCTTTTTTTCTTTTTTTTTAGATTCTACATATGAGTGATATCATATGGTATTTTTCTTTCTCTTTCTGGCTTACTTCTTATTTTATTCTTTTTTATGGCCAAGTAGTATTCCACGACTCATGCCCTCCTTTCTACATCTTAAAAGCCAGTAGTATAGCATCCTCAGATCCTTTTGCTTCTGTCTTCACATTGCATTCTATCTTATAAGAATCCTTCTGACTGTATTTGGACCTCCTAGATCATCCAAGATAATCCTGTCTCAAGATTCTTAACTCAATCACATCTGCAAAGTCCCTTTTGTCATATAAGGTAACATACTCAGAGCTTCTGAATATTAGTACATGGACATATTGTGGACCATTATTTAGCCTACCATGCAGTGTAAGGCATAATTGAGAAAAATGTTTCCAAACTTACTAGTTTCTGATTTACTAGATCTAAATATCTCTCACAATCATAATAAAGTATTAGAAAAGCCAAAAGATAATTGAATATGGAAAATAAGAGTTACTACTGGTATTTACCACATAATTTTTCTTTTTCATTTTAAAGATTTTTCTTTTACTTCTCTAAATATTTATATAAAATAATTTACTCATATAGGCTTTTCAGTAAACACAAATTAACACAGCAACTAGAATTTATGAAAGAGAATAAGCATGAAATGCACTTACTTTTATACTTTGACAGTCTTCATGCATAATAAGCAGAGATGACCTAATAAAAAAAGTTATAGTCATATTTTAGTGTAGAGTCCTTAAATATACTGTTAGAAAGTCATACAGACAGTTACATAATGAGCAACTAAATTAATTATAGAAATTCTATTTCCATAACATACCAATATGGTATGTATTCTTTTTTTTTTTTGGCTTTTTTACAAAATGTAATTTATTTTTTTAAACATCACTTATAATGAACTCTTGAGTGAGGGAAATATACATGTAACTATTAGAAATACAAAAAAAGAATAAGCGCAATAAAATTCAAACTTCAGAAGTAACAGAAATATATTTCTTTCCAAAAAAATACACAGTTATTTAATCATTTACCCTATTGAGAATATCTGTGTGTATATAAACAAAGTTTAATTCCTTTGTTAAAAAGTCTTATCCTCATTCATTAGTATGCATCCTGACTTTTAAACTGATGATGTACTGATGTATAAAGAAATTATACTACAAGTATCAATCTTGTTTGAAAAATGTATAGTCTAAGCTACAATATTAGCATAATTAGAGGGTAAAAATCTCAAATTCAAAATCAAGACAGGGAAGAAAAGTTAAGTTTATATTCTTTCCATCATATGAGACATCTTAAAAAGAGTCATAACATTGTATTTCCTTCACAGAATATTTTTTGTGAACCATACAAATATTATGAAAAAAATTCAATCTAATTATACAATATATAAGTTTAATTATTGCTATTTTATGGCAAAACATGCTTGTACCTACTCAGTATATTCCTTATATCTTATAAAATCACATATTCTCTTAAGGTAGCAATAAACTATGAGCTCTCTGAGGACATAACCCTCTAGCTTGCATGGCATTTTGACCAAGGTAACACTGAGTTTGATGAATTGAGGAAGTGATTTTAAATGATCAAGTTACCTTAGATCTCTTCATAAAAGTCAATTTTCTTAAAAATTTCAGGACACCTTTTCTTCCTAATTTTAGTTTTGGATCCCAAAGTTGACATATATCCACAGACTACAAATAGAGAGCATGTCTTCAATGGAGTAAAAGGTTATTCAATAATTCCTAAGAGGAAAAGCAAATATACAAATGCGATCTGTTTTAAATTCTATTATACTAGCAATTCAGTTTCACTATTTCTTTAATGACACAGGTTTTGTGATTTTTTTTCTGGTCAAAAAATAAGTGCTGAACTATACATGCAATTTGTTTCAGCAAGGACACCACGTATCATTTATGCCTATTTGAATTCAAATTGATAACAATGTTTTTTTATATATCATTTTTGTACTTATTGCTTCAATCAACATCCCCATACAGTACTTATTTCAAGAAAAATAGAAGAATATCTTTCAAGACATAGTTGAAGTAAAACACTAAAAGGCTCTATGTTTGTCTTCACTAATAAAAGGCTAGGAGGGATTAAAAAAAAATAAGCTCTAGGTTATATCAACATCAGGAAAACTAATCATTAATTTATTCTCCAAATATGTATTGAGACCTACTTTTATTGTTTAAGGAATTGCATGCCCAGATCATAAGAGAAAAAAAAATGCAAAACCTATGTTTATGGCAATAAATTATTCAAGGCAATAAACAAGTATTCATGTATTTCTTAACGCTGTGTTATAAGCCAATACATAGTTTTTAATGTGTGTCATGTGCATAGGGATGTGTCCTTATATGTAGGACCATCTATATTTGGAGTGGGATGTGTATAAATGGGTTTGTGAGTGTAGGTGTGTGCCACTGTGTGTGTGGCAGTGTGCAGGTGAACATGGTGAGTGTAGATATGTGTGTATGTGGGTGTCTGGGGGTGTGTATGGAAGTAAGTGGGAGTGTCATGTGGTCGCATGCGTATGTAAGTGGGTGTGTAAATGAGAAGTATATTTGCATCAGTGGTTCACACCCAGGGGTGATTACCCCTTAGGGAAGGCCTGGCAATATATGGATTTCATTTTGATTGTCACAACTGGAGGAGAAGTGTGCTACTGATTTCTCACGTGGGTAGAGGTTAAATAATTCCCCACTAGATGTTGCTTAAACAGCCATGAGTCATAATGCAACCACACATATCAAAGATTTGTCCAGTGCAGAGCAAATTGCCAACAATGCTGAGTCTGAGAAACACATGTGTGATGTGTGTGTGGTGGTGGGGGGGCAGTTTACAAGGATGTGATAAAACTTGCATGGAGTAAGCAATCAATAATCTTTTCTGCGATTTTCTGCTTCATATCATAAACAAAACCAGAGGTGATCACATCACATTCCTTTGCATCATCGGTATCCAACATCCCCAGAAGGTTCTTGCTATTCTTGCCTGACAAACCATTTACTAAGAAACATTTATCACCCACTGAAAATGAATGAGTATGAGACATAAAATTTTCCCCAAACTAACAACAAATATATCCAAACAGATTCCTTTATACAGGCTCTTAGAGAAGCAATTTTTTTTAAGTCACTGGAATAAACCCATTACCTTTAACAAAAGAATAAGTAATGCCTATTTAAAATTGAGTCTCTATGGAAATGGTTGATTTATTATTATTTGCTTTATTAGTGAGTAGATAATTGAATCTATTTTATGTTTGGAATCCATGTATATCGGATGTAGAATATTAAATAGATCAAAGGGTAAAATGATCTTTTACTTATTCCTTTTCTCATCCATAGTCCTTGAAAGGCTGTCTTATATTAAAAGTCCTGCCATTCACTAATTACATCTGCTGCTTCCAGGAAAATTCTCTTTCTCAGCTACATCATAAGCTATGCACTAGATAGATAATTTAATGCCACCCATTTCATTACGATTTCTATTTTTTCACTTTCCAGCTTTTTCTGGCTCATCCAGTAGAAGAAAAGGCTGAAAATGATATCACCGATTTTTTACTGCATTTGTCTGGGGGCACTTTTCTGATTGAAATGACACTAGATCCACTGGGAGGCAGAAACTGTGGACTTGACGAAGATGCAGCCCACACAGCTGTGATCAAACCTTTGACTCTTGTTACTACAGCTGTCAAAATAAACTGACATGAAATATGAAAAAAGAGCATTCTTATTTTTAACTGCCAGATATGCTCCTATAACTCTCTCGAAATATCTTCTGTCCATTATATAAAAGGTGCATATTTTTTTCTGTCATTAAGCTGTAAAACGCATAATATATACAGATTATATGCATGTCAAAGGCAAATTTATTTATGAGCCCAATGATATGTTATGCTGCTGTCTCATAGATTCAGTTATTTCTGGCAATCTATATACAGTTTTGTTTATTTTACTATATATATATATATATATATATAGCAGCTATGTGCTGTCAATTTTTTCCTGAAATAGTAATACAGAATATCACTGTTGATATTTAGCTATTATTACTATACATTAATTCATATATGAAATGTTCTTTTCTCCCTGCAGAAGAATACTAAATGCATGCCTTTTGGGGTTTAGAGAAAAGATACACCAATTCACATTTTTTTTACAATTTCTCTCATGTCTATAATGGGATCTATGTAGAAATATAAATAAATAGTTTCGTATCTATTTCCTTAAACGTTAATGTTGTCTACAATAAGTAATTGATATAAGCAAATTATTTGATATACTGAGTTTGCGTCTTTTGGTCTGCCTAAGATGCTACAGTTTTTTTCTCTTTAAGAATGTTTTACAAATGCTTTAAAAGATATCAGAGAGAATGGACAATCAGAATAATCTTCTGCCTGTGGGCTCATCTTTAATACATTATTATCTGTCTAGCTTTCATTTTGATAAGCAAGGCAACCCAGATGATACCAAAGTCATTTGTCTCTTGAGGCTTCAACCAGTGCATTGCTGCTTCCTTGAGGAGCAACTTTATTCACTGCAGAGAAAGACACATTGACATATTATTTCAGATTAAATCAGATTAGACAAAAGAGTTATAGCCTATCAGTCACAAATCATTGGGAATAAAACTGCTCTGCTTTCTTCTGCAGAAATTTCTGGACTTGGGATTGTTCCATGAACGTGAAATTTGGCATCCAAATAGATAGCACACATCCCCTTGAGTTGAGATGATAGTCTGGAATATGCATGTTGATGAATGTCAAGTGACATGAGAAAAATGACTTTCAGATTGCAATTAGCACATGAATAATTAGAAAAATGTTGAATTCCTATCTTATTAACAACAACTGTTTAACCAGTGTGATGAAGTATTAATGGATGGTAAAGAAGCCAGTAATTGATATTCTACACGAAGGAGTTTGAACTTTTCTTTTCATTTCGCCAATTTCTTTTATATCTCTCAGATTCTTCAGCCAAATTTTATAGTGAAAGGATAAATACAGCCTTAATTACCTAAAATGGACCAAATAGAAAGCGATGTTGTAATATGAAAAGCAGTTTAAGTTTATTTTGGATACATTTAAATATTTAATGAGAACAGCACAAAAAAGGATGAGGGTACAAAATGGTGTGGTCATTTTCATATATTTTGGGGAAGCAAACAAATTTAAAGGGGTCAAAATTTGTTAACTGTGATACATATTCATTGCCACGAAGTCAGCAATAGTTTCTCCACCAAAAAAAAAAAAAAAAAAAAAAAAAAGCATATTATGTCAAGCAATTCATTATTGAATAAAAGTTTATTTTTTAAATTTCTTTAATATCTATTTGTTGATGCAAATAGTCATAACTAATGATTAAGCTATGCACTGATTTTAGACCTAGAAACATCTAGAATATGTGTTCTCTCAGATATATATAACAGAGTAGAAGCATTTCAAGCTCTTTATAAGGTGTGATTTTGGGCATGTCACTTTGGGTATATCTCCATTTATTCATCTCTAAAACATAGGAAGTAATACTGACCAAGCTTGATTATTATAGTAACCAAATAAGGCAATCTTTATTAAAATATTATGAGTCTGAAAGTGTCAAAGTTTTAATAGACGTTTATTAAAAGCAGTATGCACCAGAAATTACAACATACTGGGAGACCCAGAGTTAAATTAAAATAGTTCTTTCTTTCAAGTAACCTTACCAGTGAGAGAGATGCAGTCATAACTTTAACGTAATATGTTAAATTCTAAACAAAGAGCAGTTGAATGACTTATTACCCACAAAGTTCCCATTGCATTTACAAATTTCTACAAAAGTATGATCCTTACTTTAAAATAGTTTAGCATCAAGACTTTTTATCGTCCCAAATATTTATCATTTCTTGTTCATTTTATACCTTCAGCCTGAAGAACTTCTTTCAGTATTTTCTCTAGTGAAAATCTGATAGCACTGACCTCTTTTCACCTTCTTTTATTTGAAATGTTGTTGTTTTATATTCATTCTTAAAGAATTTTTTTTCTGAAAAAAATTTCTGCATTGACAGTTTATCTTCCTCTCAGCATTTAAAGTTGTTCTACTGTCTTAAGTCCCCCACATTTCTGAGTACAAGTCAACCGTATTTAAG